>NC_048533.1:4265042-4568072 GCF_008121235.1 Drosophila subobscura | reverse complement strand
AGAAGCCGACGTTGTCGGCGAGGCGACGGCCCAGCCCCATCAGAAGGCTGGCGCTCACCGGCAGCAGACTGCGCTCGATGTCGAATGTTGCCTGTTTTGTGTAGTTGGGACCGCCCCAGGGCGGGCTGAAGAACACCACGTCCGGACGGAGATTGGTGCTGACGGCAAACTGCAAAAAGTCTGCGTGAATGAACTCGATCTTATCAGCCACCCCGTAGATGCGAGCATTGTGCTTGGCCATGGCCAGCTTCTCGGCATCAATGTCGACGGCAATGACGCGAGCGCAGGTGAGAGCGAACTGAATAGCATTGCCGCCGCAACCACAAAAGGCGTCCAGGATCACGTCGCAGGCCAGACGACGAGCCGTCTGCTTGGCAATCTTCTCTGGTGTCACCGAGAACCAGCTCTCGCGATCCAAGCGGATGCCCTGGTCGAAGCGCGAGAACAGCGAGAATCGCTTCAGCCAGTACTTGAACAGCTTGCCTTTGTTCTCCTTTATGAAGTCGGGCATCTGATCCTCCAGACGGCTGGTCTTCTTCTTCTTCTTCTTTGGCTTTTTCTTTTTAATGAAACCGTTCAGCACTGCGTGCAGCGCTTCGGCTTCTGTTTCTTGTTCCTCGTCGCTGGTCATGTCCCAGTTGGCTAAACTGTAGAAATCCTGCTCAAACCACTCCTTTGCTGTAGAGTTATTGCACGCTGGCAACCCCTTGGGTTTACGCTCCACCTCCTCCTCTTCAAAATCCTCAGCGTTGTCGTAATTGCTGGAATTCTGCTCAACTCTTGGTTGGCGGCGTTTGGGCTGGGCGCCAAAGGAGACTGGCAGGCCGAGAAGTTCACGCAGCTTCGCCTCTTCAATATCTTCGGGGTCGTCGTAACTGCTGGACTGAAGTTTACGCTGCTTCTTCTCTGATATATATTCGGGGTCGTCGTTGCCACTCAAATAGGGCTCATCTTCCGCAAAGACATCATTCTTTTGGTTATGTTTAGACTCTGGCTGGGTTTCGCTTATATCTAGCTGCTCCAGCTCTTCATCAACTTCATCTAGATCCTCTGCAGTAATGGGCGCAAAAGATTTCAACAGCTGTTGCTGATAGTTCTCAAAGGCGCAGCTGAATATGTGCCAGATGCGATTTACTAGGTCTTTCACATGCTCCTCCCAGAGGTCCAGCCAGTGGCGTTTCTCCGCCTCGTCACAGTCCTCACCAGCCTCGATGGCCTTGTATTCGGGAAACCTCTTGTTCCACTTCTCCTCCAGCAGCGGGGGGCCCTCGCGCAGCCAGAAATCTGTCCAACTCGCGTCCTTTATGCCCTTCCAATTGCAGCTCAGATCGAGCGCCGCGCCATCCGTGTGTTCAGCCTCAAAGAGCTGTGTAAATATGTAGAAGTGTGGATTCGTGTGCGATGAGGTCAAGTAGTGTATGTTCATATCACTGGTTGCCATGTAAACTTAGTTTTTTGACCTGCAATTTGCGATCTAGAAGCTCCTCGACTAGGTCGATGGGCTGTGCGAACCACACGTCGACGGCCGGTATGTGGGTAAGATGCAGCTCTTCCAGGTACCGCTTGCGCGCAGCCTCGTCATCGGTCATGCCCTTAAGCAGGTTGACCACACCGCCCGTCGTCAATGTGGGGCTGTTGGGGGCCTGTAAACTACACAGCACCACCTCACCCCGCACAATGCAGTAGCAGCCGCTCGTCAGGTTCAGTTGGTTGGCCTTTGCGAAGTCTAGCCCCAGCAGAAGCAAGGACAGAATGCCGCTGGGCAAGGAATACTCCCTGAAAGGGTGCAATTAAGAAGTCTAAAGAGATTCACAGCTTAAGTGTGCAATAGCTTACCCTGGCAAACTCCTTAAACGCACGTTTTCGAGCCGGTATGTTCCCGACAGAACTGTCAGGCGTCCAATAACTGCGCACTTACCGTAGTGTAGCTTCAGGTAGTTGGGTTCCAGCACCAATTCCTCAACCAGCAGGCTCTCAAAGAACTTTACATACGGCGGCGACAAACTATCATCGTGTTCTTGGAACATTACTTTGGCAAAAACACTGCAAATGTTAATAAAATGAGCGCAATTTGTATGTTGTTTAGCGTGGGCGAGACAGTGTTGTGCGGTGCAGAAATCAAAGGAAGTGCTGCCATATCAGAGGAATCGAGAGCGATTCATCGAGCTATCGTTTTACGACCCATCACTAAGGATATTCCTGACCATCAAATGAAATATTCAAATACAAATTTGTTAAAATATAAGGTCATAAAGTATACACTCTAATAAAAAGGAGTATTTATAATAAGCAAAATTGATTCATCAATAGGATCAAACTATTGTTTCAGTGTTAAAAGTCTTTGGAAGTTAGTAAAATCAAACTGAACATCAAAATCGAAGAATAGTGCTTGTTTTTGTAGGTGTGAACGTATATTATTTGTGGTATATTTTTGTGGGATTTCTGTGCTCATATTGAGCCGCAAAAATGAGAGAGAAGAAAATATCTTGCTAATCCTCTCTTTGGCATGTGAAATCAAGGTATGGCATGTAGGTAAAACAGGACGAACTTTTCAAAGGATCCCTACCCTGGCACCTTTTTCCCACCGTTTGACACAGGAGGGATTTCCCTAACCGTTTAGACACAGGATAGGATTTCCTTGGTGAATTTCCATCACGGGGATGAAAATCGCCGTGTAATTTACCTGGCGCCACTGGAATTTTGTGACGTATTTACCTGTTGTCGACACCTTAGTTTTTGGTGCAAACTGCGCACCATGAAAGCTCTTTTGCTTTGTTAAGGGAATTTAAAGCTCTTTTCCTTTGCGTAGGGAATTTGAACAACTAACGAGACAACCAATAAAAACTAAATATCAAACTAATAAAATATATTAATATTGGAATATGGAAAATATATAGTATATATAATTTATTTTTTTTGTATTTTCAATTAAGAATTTACGGACTAAGAAGAGTAAAAAATGTAAATTAAATATCAGTACAGGAGAGGAAGGAAGGATAAAATTTACAAATTTGCTAAAATAAGGTTTAAAAAGTCATAATTTATAAAGGTCAAACTTCTCTAAAAGTTCATAAATGCCCTCCATGTGGACAAGTAAAAACCTAAAGAAAGTCAAAAACGTAGGGAACACATGGACAGACTAAAACGACAAGGGCTTTCTAAAAATGGTCAAAGACATCCCCTCCACTGCAAGCAGTAGACCCCCAGAGAACATTCCACCTTTGATTGGACCAGTTGACCCTGAACCTTTGGACATGGGGGAATTTCTGTCCTTCCTGAAATCCAGGAACCCTAATTCGGCAGGGAGCCAGGGAAAATATCCGCGTCTAGCTCTAGTCAATACCTAAAGACGGTAGAACTCCATTTCATACCCGGCCATGCCAACATCCCTCAGAACACGGCAGTACAAAACAGCAGCCAAAGAAGCACACAGACTGGGAAAATACACAGTTGTTAAATGGAATCTTAAAGATGCCATATGTGAGATACACCGAATACTAAAAGAATAATGGGAAGAGAGTATGCCGAGTTTGCCAGCGTTAAACGCAGAGGATACTGCTCACTTTTTCCTAAGTAGAAATAAGCTAAAAGCCATTGTCGCTAAAAAGATCAACAGACCGTGTTGCTGTTCATTAATGATACGAAATCAAAATTTCGAATTTAAAATTTTAACCGTCACCGGTATTGTCAGCCTGCTATCGATATTTCGTAACTATCGTGTGGTATGGTCGATTGTCGTCCATCCCGTTGTTATCGTTTTTTTTGACACATGGAGTGGCAACAGACTGCTTTGATAGGCACACACTTGCCAAAATGCACGTAGTCGCAAATAACATTTGTGTTACTTGCGATACTATCGCATCGCATATAGTTTTTAATTGTACCAAGTACAACAAGACAAAACTACCCATCGCTAAGGAAATAACAGCGGCATTTCTAAACTTGTATTAAAAATTAGAATTTTGTTCAAATATTCAAAAAAAATGTCGTTTATGAACCCCGTGGACATGGTGGATGAGGATGCCGCCGACTTGCAGTTCCCCAAAGGTAATGTGCACCCCTACAACTAACCGCATTCCCAAATTACAAGTGAAACAAGCAGCAGAACCAAATGCAAACAACCAGGGTGGGCGCCCCTCACACATGTTAACCCAATTGAATGACCTTTTTTTAGACAAACGCATAGCCGATCAGGTCCAGCGTGCGACTATGAAGTTTGCACGTGCCCGCCCCGATGGACAGACCAAGTGCACCACAGTCTTCTACCAGGCGAAAGCGCTGCACAGGCAACTGGATAAACTGGAGGAAAGGGCGCGCGATGAGAGTAGCAACTGCAGTGCCTTGCCTGCCGATGGCGGTGGCCCCAGCTGCGCCACGTGTCGCTGCCAACTTAACGAGCCATACATCAAGTGCTCCGAGTGCCTGGACACGTTGCTGTGCCTGCAGTGCTTCGCGCGAGGCCGCGAGATAGCCACGCATAGGAACTGCCACGCCTACATCATAGTACGCGACGACATTCGCGTGTTTGCCGACGAGCCAGACTGGACGGCGCGGGACGAGCGTGTGCTGCTGCAAACGCTGCGTACGCAGGGCTATGGAAACTGGGAGGCGGTCTCACATGCTCTGGGCGAACGCCACAGTCCGGCAGAGATTCGTCGTCACTACCACGACTGCTACTTTGGGGGGATCTTTGAGCGTCTGCTGGGACTGCAGCACGCGAGGCACAGCTACCTGCCAGAGCGAATGCCATATGTGTTCAAGATGCGCAGCCTGGACCCGCCGCGTCACGATGACATCGCCTCCATGCAGTTCAAGCTCAGTGCCGGCTATCGCTGTGCCCGCGGCGACTTCGATACGCCCTACGACACCTCCGCCGAGAGTCTACTCTCCATTATGGTGGCCCAGGAGAGTTTCAGCAACGAGGATCAGCAAGAGGAAAGCCGCACGGAAAGAGAGCTGAACGAGGTGCTGCGCTTGGCACTGGTGCGTGCCTACAACAATCGCTTGAGGTAAGCCAATCCTGTCTATGGAAGCATCATCTTGAACTAATGTTCCTCCCATTCCACAGAGAGCGGAGGCGTCGGTACACTATCATTCGGCAGAACGGTCTCATCATGCCCAATCGCACCGTCAGCTGGATCACCAAATACGTGCACGCATTCAGCAGCGATGCCAGCTGCATGCGTTTCCTGGGCTTCATGCAGCTGTGCGAACCCATGCACTTTGACATGCTGGTGGAGTCGCTGCGCTACTTTCGCGAACTGCACATCCGTCTGTACAAACTGTACGATCTGCGCCAGCAGGGCGTCCGCACATTGTCCGGTGGAGCTCGGTACGCGCGTCTGCTCAGGCAGCGCCAGGACGCTCAACGAGATTACGCCAGGCAAAGGCAGAGCAGTGCACTCGACCTGCAGCAAATTGTGCAAAACTGCCGGAGCTTGGGGAACTCTGAACAGTTGGCCGCGGGCCTTGGCTCCAAGATCTATATGAATACGCGCAAAAAGGCCAGTCCCATGGAGGTTGGAGGTAAATTCCGGAGCTCTTGCGTTAATATTTGCATATTTAACTCAGGTTTATTCATCAGATCTTCCTGGTTACTCAAAGCTGGACGATGCTGAGCGCAAGCTGTGCAGTGTAGTTCGACTGGTGCCACAATCTTATCTGGACTTTAAGAATCAACTCATCTCGGAACAGGCTAAGCTGGGACATCTGCGACTGGCTGATGCGCGGCGTCTCATCAAGATCGACGTGAACAAGACGCGTCAGATCTATGACTTCCTGCTGGAGCATGGCCACATCAGCAGGCCGCCGTCCTACGGCTAGCCCTTAGTTCTGCCCCCAATGTTTCACTTGTAAATTGGCCAAACAACAAAAATGCCTGTCCCCTCTTCCATCCAATGTCCTAACGAACCATGTGGTATTGGCTATTTTCAGAGTTTGAGAATGCCGAGACGCTGCTAATATCGGAGGTGCATATGCTGCTCGACCATCGAAAGCGTCAGAACGAGTCCGCCGACGAGGAGCAGGAGTTCTCCGAGGTGTTTATGAAAACCTATGCCTACACGGACAGTTTTCGCAAATTCAAGAACAAGGAGACCATCATGTCCGTTCGCAGGTAGACTATCAACACATTCATTGAGTGTTTTTATTACATTAAATCATATTACAAACTTCCAGCTTGCTGATGCAGAAGAAACTGCACAAATTCGAGCTGGCTGCCTTGGGCAATCTTTGCCCAGAGGCACCCGAGGAGGCCAAGGCATTGATTCCGTCGTTGGAGGGTCGTTTCGAGGATGAGGAGCTACGCCAAATACTGGACGATATCGGCACTAAACGCAGCTTGCAATACTAATTCGTATTACAATGAACTATAGCATAATTATTCATAAAAATTGTCTCAAAAATAAAATCAACGAAAATCCGCCATTTGCGCCTAAAACCATCGCCTCAATCCCACCACTAGCTGCACTTATCGATAACAGCAATCGAATCTTGCGCTCTTTCTGTTTTGGTTTTTATTTTCGCAAAACATTCTCAATTGAAACAAGACCACAAGGATTCCAGAATGAATAAAGACAACTCCAGCATGAATATGGATCCCCAGCTGGCATTGCGCTTGCTGGCGGATGGCGCCGTCTTGGTCGTAGCCGGCGTACCAGTGGGCACTGAGTTTGGCATTGATTTGTGCGCCTACACGATTGGACCGGAATTCAGAGGCGTCAAGATGATACCGCCTGGCGTGCACTATGTGTGGTGTGCCTCCCAGGGACTCTATGGAGATGCGGCGCCGCGTGTCGGATTCGTGCACTACTTCCATCCCAACGAGATTCTTGTACGCGAGTGGGACAAGGACTTGGAGGAGCTGCGACCGCGACAGATTGCCGAGCCCGAGGTGGAGCGAGATCGTATACGAAAGAACTTGGCTCAGCTGGAGAAGATGCTGGCTGCCTACGACTATCGCTATGTCTGCCCGTGGAAGGATCTCACGGGCAGCGTGACAGAGCCATGCGTGGATCGTTGCCGCCCAACCTTGGGCACCATACGCACCAACATTGAGCTGCAGTCCTGCCCAGATGCCGACAGACCACGAGGCGAACCTGGAGCCGCATCCAGTAGCGGCAGCAAGCGCAATGCCGCCATCAGGCTGCTCCTGGACGAAAGCGAACTCCTGCCCAACCTCAAGCCCGTGGAGGGAACAGCACCGCGCTTCAGCTCCATTCCCCTGCGCGTTCCCCACGACGCCTTGCCAGCGGATGTGTCACGACACGCCATGGACTGCATTGCAGCTGTGGATGACCTGATCGACAGCTTCGGCTCTTCCGATGCCTTGATTGAGGAGCTGCAGCTCGCCTACGTCTTCTTTCTGGTCGGCTACTCGGTGGAGTCGCTGGCCCACTGGCGCAAGCTGCTCGGCCTGCTGGCCCATTCGGAGGCGGCGGTGTCGAAGCACAGACTAACCTACATGAAATACAGCGAGGTGCTGGCCCACCAGCTGCCCTACCTTCCGGAGGAACTGATGGTTCCCAGCCCCCACAACAGCGTCTTCAAGGATGTGCGAGAGCTGCTGGTGAATCTGCATGAGGGCGGCCTGAGCGTCAGTGCCGAGCGTCTGAGGAAGCGGCTTGAGAAGAAGCTGGGCTGGTACTTTGAAGGACTGCTCGACGAGGACCCCGAGGACCAACCAGTCATCATAGAACTCCCCGAAGACCAGGAATCTCCCATTTGCATGTAAACGAACGTCTTTTGTAATCAGATATTTGCAATACACGGGACTAGTATTCGATCGATTAAATTTTAGCGCAGCGAGTGCTGGGTACGCAGATAATTCCACAGATCCCGGGCCGTACGGATGCTGACCATGAACTGGCACAGCTTCGTCTCGATCAGGCAGAGTATGATGAACTTGGCACGCTTGTCCTTGAGCAGTGACTGCAACAGAGGTACAGCAGGCGAGGAATAGGATTTGGAATGGGGCTTACTCACCTCCTCGTTGTTCTCGGGACCTTGGTCCACCACAGACCACAAATCCTCGGACTCCAGATAGGCCCGCACCGTCATCGACCAGGCCTTGTAGTTGTCCAAACCTTTGAGTTTCTCGATTTGCAGTTGCAGTGCCATCTCCGAGACTCGAGAAACGTTTCACAACTAAATCGCTGGTCTGGCCTGGCCTGGCTTGGGACGCTCGCTCTCTGCCCGTGGTCTGTCTTTTCCACATTTTCTTTCTAGATTTTCAAATATAGATATCTAAGCATTTGTATTTCCATTGTGAGCCGCAGTGCATGCAAAACAATGGCCACTAGACCCACATTTGTTGTTGCTTCCGGGCCAACGAAAGTGCTGGCCAAATGACATTGAGCTTAAGTGGACACTTGTGATTTGACGCAGCGGCGTCGTCATCGTGTTCGTTATTTTCTGCCTTCTGTGACAGCAGCACCGTTTTGCTGGGCGTCATTGTCAATTCATAAGTTTCCTCAAGAATGTTCTACGCTGCCGCCATTTAGTGCGGCGTGACGTCACACAGTTAGGCCCAGTTGGGTGCCAATGGAGAACAGCTCGATTTAGCGTGACGTCACAAAACACTTGCAGTATCCATTGCCAAACATATATGAGTGGTGGAGTGGGTGAGTGGATTGTGGAATGCAAGTTTATCGTACAGTTCGTGGAAGGTAGAAAAAATACAGTTCGTTTGCAGTGGATCAAGAGCAGTCTCCATTTTTGTTAACCTTCAGAATTGCCTGCCCCTCGGAAGCAATCAACGTCATATATTTGAAAAGTTTTGGGACTGATAAAACCAAGTATCTGTTCATTATATCTCTCTCGCCTTGATTGGACACCGCACACCACTCCCTCCTCTCCGTCTCCCCGCTCCTCAAGCAGCTATCCAAAATTCAATTAATAATAAATTGTGATGCCCAATGGTTTTTGTTGTTTTTCTTATGATTTTTATTTGAAATGAATACGAATGTCAGTTTAGCTGTTGGTTTCTGGTATTGCTCTTCCGTTCAAGAATGTTTGCTGTAGTTGTTGTTCTTGTTGCTGCCTGATTTATGCTTAATTAACTTTCTGCACGGGCTTTTCTTTGTAGCGACTGTGAAATATTTGTTGTCTCACATCACACACTTTCTGCGCGCCTCATTTATCATAAAATGAACTGTGAAAAAGCTCGTGCGAAAATATTTCCTCTAGCTTTTTGGTTGGTTGTTATTATTTGCCATTCGTTAAGCACGCAAAAACATCCTACAGATAATGCTGGTTTTTGTTCTTTTCGATTTTTGGCTAAATAAAATGATATTTCATCTGTTTCGGCTTTTTCTGTATTAAGGATTTTCGGATTTTAAATGCAGGCATTTTTTCGTCTGAGGGGGTCAGGAACAGGAGTGGGCTGTGGGTGTCTGGTCTCTGGTGAGGGGGACTCTTGGAAAAATTCGAAATCTCTACAAATTACATAAGTGGTAGGGCATAGAAAATATACAAGTATATATGTATGTATACAATATATATGTACCGCTGTGTTTTTTGTTTGTATTTTGTTTTTTCTTGTATTTAGCAACTACAAATACAAATACTTTTCTATATTTATTAATATGATTTCTTTGTTGCGCAAGGAAAGAGATGAGAAAACTTTTGGTTGCGATTGCAATGGAAAAACACAGGAAGCAAAGGCAAATAACGGAAATCAACTAAAGTTACCGTTCGATAAGTTTTGGTAAGAGAGCACACAAAAAGAGAAAACAAACGGTTCGGTATGTGAGTGAGTGTGTGTTTGTGTACGGTTGTATGTTTGTGAGGTGAGTGTGTTGTGTGCGAGTGTCAGTGTTGAACAATACACTTACGTACATACAAATTTAAGCTTAAGAATTCGTTTTTTGAATTTCGCTTAACTAACATTCCCTTTTCTCGTTTAATATAGTTTTTAGCATTATTTCGCATTCCTTCTCTATTCTTATTCCGTTTGTTTTGCCTCTCTCATTATAAACTTTTTTTTTTGTTTTTGTTATTTGTATTAAATTTAAATTAATTGCTGTATTTTTCCTTACATTTTCGACTTTTTTATGTTTTACTTTTACTTTTGCGCTTATTAATTTGTTTTTATACTTTCTTCTTCTTTTCGTTTTATTATTGGCTTAAAATTAAAGTTGTATTTAAGTGTTGCTGTTTTTCTCTGTGTTTGTTTTTAACTTCTTTTGATGTGGATTTGCTGCTGTATTAGTTTTTTTGAAATTAATGCATGCCAACTCGTGAATTAGTTTCGAAATGAATGCGCGCATGCCACTCTCCGCCTCGTTGAAAATTGCCTTCTTTTCCTTCTGATTCTCTTTCTTCTCAACTCCGATCTTTTCTTCTTGCTTTCGTTTTCGTTTTCATTTTTGTTTCGTGTGTGTTTTCGTGTGTGGTTTAAATGAAGTTTATTTGTTTGTTTTTTGCTTCTCATAATTAAATATAATATTTATTTAAATATAATATAATGCCTTGTTTCTCGAATGCAAAATGTTAAATTTAGTAGAGTTGTTTCTTGCTGATGTTGTTGCTTGCTGCTGTTGGGAGGATGCCAGCGCACTTGCCGCTCACTGAGGAGTGGGTGGAGGTTGCATTGCAAACAACCACGCCCACCACCAGGCCGCCGCCGACGCCTCAAATGTGTTTTCTTTTTGTGCTTCTCCGTGGTGTTGTGGCTACTTCTGGTTGTGGGTTCTGGGTTTAGTGTTCTGTTGTGGCTGGGCTGTTGCTTTTCTGTTTGTGTGGATTTTACTGCTCCAAGTATCGATTATCGATCGGTTTTTTTCGATAGTCGATCATCCAAAGGATCGGCGGCTGTTGTTTTGTAGTGTGTGGTTCCTGGGACCTCTTTTGTGGTTCTGGTTGTTGTTCTGTTGTCGTGTTGTTGTGTTTTGATGTATGCATATATATTATATGGTATTATATTTACTTTAGAAGGTATATTATGTGTTTTAAATGGAAGGGCGGGGGTTTACTTAAATTACGACACATCCTGATCCTCAACATCCTGAATCTGCTCCTTCGGCTCGCCATCACCTGCGTTGGGGTCTACTTCTTATCATAAAAATGAAAACCGTTAATTAAATTATTCAATAAGGGGGTTGCGTGTGCTAATGATGCTTACCCTCTGCCTGCATATCGGACGTCCATAATGTGAGGTTGTCGCGCAGCAGCTGCATGATGAGTGTCGAGTCTTTGTAGCTCTCTTCGCTCAGTGTATCCAACTCGGCAATGGCATCGTCGAAAGCGGCTTTCGCCAAGCGGCAAGCGCGATCCGGCGAGTTGAGAATCTCATAGTAGAACACCTAGAAGCGTGCCAAGAGAATCCGCTAGTTAGTAAAGGACAATTTCAGACTACGAAGCAAGCTGAAATCTCACCGAGAAGTTCAATGCCAAGCCCAAGCGAATGGGGTGTGTTGGGGGCAGATCGTTCATGGCAATATCGCTGGCTGCCTTGTAGGCGATCAGCGAGTTCTCTGCCGCATCCTTGCGGTCCGAACCGGTGGCGAACTCGGCCAAATAGCGATGGTAGTCACCCTTCATCTTATAGTAGAATACTTTGCTTTCGCCGGATGTGGCGCATGGAATGAGATGTTTCTCGAGCACATTCAGTATGTCCGAACAGATGTCGCGCAGCTCCTTCTCCACCTGGCCGCGGTAGGTTTTGATCATCTCCAGCTTCTCCTCGGCCCCCTTGTTCTCCTCCTTCTGTTCGATCGAGGTGATGATGCGCCACGAAGCACGACGGGCTCCAATCACATTCTTGTATGCGACGGACAGCAAGTTACGCTCCTCGACAGTCAGCTCGACGTCCATGGAAGCGACCTTCTTCATGGCCTCGACCATTTCTAACAAAAGGAAGAAAAGTGGCGGTTAAAAGTGTCATCTTTACTTCATATTGATTATTATGCAGTGCAAATGCAAGGAGTATCTCTAGGAAACATTGCAGGCTAGCTATTCTACTCCAACCCAACCGTCCCTCTGTCTGGCTTTGTCTTATCATGGCCGACACGCCCAATCCAATTATAATGGCATATAAGTCATCGAGATATAGGAGTTTTGTTTATGCATAACTCGCGACTGTTTTAGCTGCTTCTGTCATACCCCAAGCCAGCCATAACCAGGTGATAACGGTTTCCTACTGGCTCTCCTCTTCCGGAATCACCATCATCATCACCATCCTAAAACCGTGTTATGAATCACGTGCCTGGAACTCCGGGAAAGACAGCTGCAAGCTGCTTTTGATTCCAGTGTTCATGTGAGTGTTGATAAAACAAAATCAGTGCTACAACATTGTAATTTTACCGTTTTTTGTTGCTTTTGTCTCCGTTTGTTTGCTTGCATTTCAACGGTGTGTGCTCCTCGTGTGCTCTCCCTCTCTCCCGCTACCCATAGTCAGCTGCTGACGTATTTCGCCCCACATACACACGCACACAGCGCTCACTCCCAAAGTCACTGAATAGGCAGACAGGCACGCACACATACGCGCAGCGGGACATTTTGCTGTTGTTGTGTGGCACGTAGATGTGAAAATTGGAAATAAAGTTGGCATGGCTGCATGATTCATGCGTCCCGTCTGTGGTTGCTGTTGCTGTTTCTGTTGAACTTCAAAAACGGTTGTTGGCATTGGCA
Source organism: Drosophila subobscura (assembly GCF_008121235.1). Classification (NCBI taxonomy): domain Eukaryota; kingdom Metazoa; phylum Arthropoda; class Insecta; order Diptera; family Drosophilidae; genus Drosophila; species Drosophila subobscura. Next base: position 4,555,442 of record NC_048533.1, on the reverse strand, counting down.
CATTGTACATTCTACATGTGTATATATGTGTACATTGCACTTTACAACACTGACAACGCCAAGGCTGTCACGGACAGAACGTGCAAATTGAACTTGAAATCGGAGGAAGGGCAGGGGAGGTGGCAGGCAGCGTACATTAGTAGATGGCGGGGGAAGTCCATCCATTTTCCTGCAGCACATGTTGCTTAGTCAGGCAGCCGCATCTACTACGAATTAGGAGACATGCGCGAGCGTAGCGTATAAAACGAAAATCAATAAAGGCGGCCCAAAATATAAAATGACAAATCAAACGCAGCCCCACCAAAAAAGAACGGGAAGAAAAGCTAACCACATAAATCCAACCGCCACCCACAATCAACCCAAACACACACCCATGCATACAATCTACTCAACCCACACCAAAAAAGCGTCAGGCGTCACGCGAAATATATTCGAAGATTATATTAAGGCAAAGAGGGACCAAAAGGAAGGCAAGTTTTGAATAAGAGAGGAATGAGGAGGTTGTTGGCTCCCACCTCCCTAACTCGCTCTCCCTCCCACCCTTATCAACGGCCTGTGGGTGTGTCTATTTGTGACATAAGGGCGCAGTAGCAGCAGCAGCGCCAGTTGAAAAAACATGCGCACATACCGTTACAGCAAAGAATCGGGTAATTAGACAAAGAAAAAACTAACAGTAGAGTAGAGCATCAGCGGGCTGGCTGCCGGCCGACCATTTGACCAGCAGTTAAATGGTGCACACAACAAAGAGAAGACAAACAAAACACACCTTTCCCCCTATTCCATCCCACCCCTCCACCTACTTCCAGCTACAGCTATGACCGCTCATCTATCAACTTTATGTATGCTCTTTTTTCGCATATCGACGACATTGACGAGAGAACATCAACTGAAAAAGCAGTGCGCGACCTCGAAAAAAATGTAGATAGAACCAGGCGAGAGGCAGGGGGCGGGAGCGGCAGCACCTGAGAAAGCACACTTAAAGGCTGACGTTAATGTGTATATGGAAAGGACAGGGAAGGGGGAGGGTACAACGGGCAAGTTCAGATTGGGGGCGCAGACATTGCCGGCTGGCGGCATTAGCCTGTGCCTGTGCTCTGCTCACCCTACGTTTGTATTGGTGTGTTCCAGCCTGAGACCCCAGCCAAAACTGTCCGAGTGCGACAAGGCCAACCCCAAGTGCTCCATGCATACACACAGGCACTGACATACACAGTCACATCACAGCTCTCATATACTCTGCCTTGGAGCGCACGCAGGCGAAAATAAGAAGACAAACATGTGATACAGACACAAAAACATCTATGTGTGTATGTGAATGTGTTTGTGTGCGAAGTGGCTGCTAATAGTTGATTGACTTCTTTGCGGCAACAGCCACACGGCAGCAACAACCACGATAAAGAGACGCCGCCCGTTAATGTTGTCAGTTTTGCAGGCAATTATCAGCAGAATTGCCATTGTCTTTGCTGCAGTTATTACTGCTAATGTACTTGGCCAAAACGGCTGAGAACATTGTTTGCTAACTTTTGCCAGGCACTGTGCTGCGTCGCCGACACCACTCAGACACTCTAGTTATCTCGTTTTAACGCATGCAGCAGCATTCGGGAATTGCCAAGCGCGCGCTTTTTCGCAAACGCCGAATATGCTTCCCCCACACCGCCACCCTGACACTTCTGCTATTCTCTTCCTGCTCTACTCTCTTTGCATTTTGAGCAGCGTTTTAATTAATTGGAGTATTTTTAATTAAATAAGCAGCCACAATGAAAGCTCCCGCCGAACACTCATACCCCACACACACACACGCATACACATGCGCGTGAACATGAGTAATGCAAAAGGCAACAGAAAAATCTTTTTTCCCCCTCTGCACTATCAGGCAGAGTTGCCACTTTGCTGGACTAATATTTTAGCGTCGATGCCTAAAACGAAATATAATAAACTATACCCGTAGCTAATTTGCATAAATAAAGAAAGGGAGAAAAATGGTAGATGGAGGAGCCGTAGCCGGCGACAACTCTGCGTCCCACGGAACACAATCGATTCATTCATCGATTTTTCGCAGCCAACGGCAGATGACGACGACGCCGCCGCCACTGCTGCTGCTGCGCATGAAAAGCACATTTTGAGCAGAAAATACGAAAAAGGGAGGATGGGGGGAGCAAAAGACAGACCAGGCCCACTCCTTCCCACAAAATGCTTTTCCACCATTGATTTTGGGCGTGGAGAACGAGAGCGGGCGCCGTCCGACATTTAAATAAAATTAATAAAGTGTACGACGCTGCGTTTCCTTCCATAAAGATTCGCCTTGACAACAACAACGACTGACAGACTACTACTACTACAAACAGCCCTTAGCAACGCGCCGCGCCGCGCAGCCCTCACTCGCAACACTAAATACACAAAATTTCTACTCGAAATGGAAGAGGGGGCCCCTCTCCAGAGAACCTGGGAATGCCCGACAACTATACTATTTGGCCCACCTTACTGTAAATTATAATACGCAATTTGATCTTTCTCTTTTCGCAAAAAGCCAGGCTGAAAAACCACGCGAAATTTTGCCGGTAAAAATCAGGTTTTACATTTTTTCTCCATTTCGTCTCGTCTTTCTTGTAGCCATTCTTACAGCGCAGCGCGCTCTTCTTCTTTCCGTTTCTCTTGATTCGGTCTTTCGTTTTCGCAGAAATACTACTCATCGGCTGCGGGCAGCGGCGGGCTGCGACGCGACGCTATGTCGTTTCAGCGGCTGCACCTACACAAATGTCTTTGCCGAATTGAAAATTTTCAATTTTTCCACAGTCTGCGGCTATAGCTAACAATTCTGCGCTGATTTTGCGAGGGACAGCTTTGGACAAGACGCGGACAATCGGGGCGATTTTTCAGCGACCACGCGACGACGCAACCGAACGGACCCCTCCCCAACGTTGGCGCTCCATGGACGAGAAAATTTTTTCTTTCTGGATTGTTCTTCTACTCACCATCGTAGCGCTCGGCCTGCTCGGCCAATTTTGCCTTGTAGACATTATTCTCGCGTTCAGTCATTATGTTAAATCCTTTTTAGTAAAATTAATCCACAGAAAAAATTATTTAAATGCTCCCGGTACGTTGCGGCGTCGAATTTTTTTGCTGCTGCCGTCGACTTTTTTTTCCTTCTACCAATGTGACCACCGCTGCGTTATCGACCAAATATACTGTCTGACCTCAGGAATATTCCTAAATGTACGGTCTTATATTTAAAATATACGGTAAATATACCGCCTTCTTTTTTAAATATACCTTAAATATACCGAGGAAAATAATTTTCCTCGATTTTGTTATTCTATTTAATGTTACAAGTTAGTTGTGATTCTAAACTACGAACTTGTAATTTTATTCATTTTATGAATCGATTTTCCACAGAATTGGATAAATTCAAAGGCTCCCTTAATGGTAATGTTTATAAAAGAAAGGGTTTAACAAAGAAGGTGCTACAAAAATGTTCTCTATTTTACATAATAGCTACACGGTAACTACACCTTAGCTACATAAAAGCTGGGTCTGTCGGACCAAAGTACAGGGATGATTTCTTATCGTTTTCATACGAGTAGCACCCCTGATTCGACAGGTGGCGCCACTAGACAACACTGGTAAAAATATGCGAAAAAAGTGGTGGGAAAACAATAAATAATAAAGGAAATATGGTTATCTCATAACGCGGATAAACCGGAGCAGCTGCCAAAATGAGTCTCAACCTGGGGGGCTGGATCCACAGCTTCACCGTGACGGACACACAGCAGCACAAAGGAGGATACACAATTTACAAGATTACCTCGATCGTGAGTACTAAAAATGGGGGGTAGAAACTGTGGCTTTGCTGAACAGCCTTCCCTCTCGTTACTAGGTCTTCCCACGCTCGGTGCCCCAAGCCCTCACGTGCCTGGTTGTGTGGAAACGCTTCCACGAGATCAAGCGGCTGCACAGGGAGCTGAGTCGCCGGCACAAGAGTCTCCAGCTGCCCGGAAAGCTGCCCGTGCCCACGGACAGCAGCTACTTCAAGCGCTTCGATGCGCTCGTCATCCAGCGGCGCAAGGAGTACATCCTGCAGCTGCTGGACTTTGCGGCCCAGCATCCGGCCCTCTACAAGTGCAGCACATTTACCCAGTTCTTCAGCGAGGCGCACTCTCCGAATGGTTCGCCGCTGAAGAAGCTCTATGTGGAGCGCTCCCTGAAGCTAAAAACCTCCGCGGACACTGAGGGTAGTTGCAGTGGAGCGGGGGCTGGCAGCGTGAGTGGCACGGGGGCCGGCGCCATAGCTGACATTTGCGATAAGCTTGATCTGCCCTATGACCCGCACAGCGCTGGTGGCATCTTGCCACTGGATCCACGATGCGATAAAGAGCAGCAGTCCCAAAACTGCAACGATGCAGCAGATGCCAGGGAAGCCAAAGCCGAGACAGACGCCGAGCCGAAGTCAAAGCCGGATGAGGGGCAGGCCAAACGGGACTACCTGCGACTGCTCACGCCCATGGCGTCCATTGAGAGCGACGACAGCGACTACATCTACGAGGCAGCCCTGGAGTTCAGTCACGCCGTGCAGGCGGAGGTGAATCTCGAGTATGCCGAGGCACACGAGCTCTACAAGCACGGCGTGGATCTGCTGCTCGCTGGAGCCAAGCACGACTCGAATGAGGAGCGCAAGTTCATAGCCAAAGCGAAGATATCAAAGTACCTGGCACGCGCCGAGGAAATACACGCCAACTTCCTGGCCAACTCCGCCAAGAAGCTGCACTTCCAGCTGTCTCTGGACGTAGCGGACAGCGCGAGTGTCGCGCAACTGGAGTGCTCGTGGAACCAGCTGGCCAAGTACAAGGTGGTGCAAGTGCTCGACGAGCGCGTGATGCAGGTGCAGTGCATCACCCAGCCCCAGCAGCCGGCGGCCATCATGAAGGGCATCGAGAAACCGGCCAGCCACTCGCTCACCCAGAGCATCTTCCTGCCCCAGCAGGTGCCGTACATGGCCCAGTTGTTGGCCTACTTTCAGTCGGACCAAAAGATCTTTCTGCTGCTCCGCCAGGCCGAGGGCGGACGCCTGTACGACTACCTACAGAGTTACACTCCCACGGGGACCAAGACCAGCAACTATGGCGAGCTCTTTCCAGCGGAGAAAGAGGCGGTAGAGCCTGAGCCAGAGCCACCCCTCACCGCCGAAAGCGATGTCAGTGATCTGGTGCGCAACTCCCAGCAGCTGCTCAAATCGGTTTCTCACACCCTCAGCAATCTGCAGGCCGGCGTGCTTACGCCCAGGCGACAGAAGGCGGCTGCATCTGGAGCCCGTGTCCTTCCGGAGCAGTGCCTGCGGCAGTGGGCCTGCGAGCTGGCCATAGCCATCCACAGCCTCCATGGCAAGGGTGTGATTCTGCGGGATCTGCACATGAACAACATCCTGCTGGGTTCCAAGGGGCAGCTGTTGCTCACGTATTTCTACCAGAACGAGGGCCTCAGCTCCGACGACAACTATGTGCACAAGGCGCTCAGCCTGGAGGCAATTTCCAATCATTTTGTGGCCCCCGAACGACCTCTTAGCTTTCGTTCCGATTGGTGGAGCTATGGCGTGGTGCTGTACCAGCTGCTGCTGGGAGTGGTAAGTAATGTCAGTCCTTGCAGTGAATCTCTCATTCTGTTTGCCTTCCCCTAGCCCTACAAGTCCACGCATCCCGGACAACTGGAGCTCTATGGTTGTGTGCAGTATCCCAGCGAAACGCTGGACATCTCGGATCATGCTCGAGACTTGTTGGAACAGCTGTTGCAGCTGAATCCGGAGCAGCGTCTGGACTATGAACTGCTGCAGGGGCATGCCTTTTTCAAGGGCATCGACTGGCAGGCGGTGCTGGAGAACGGCAACTGATGAATCTTTATAATATTCGAAATATTCTTTGATAATCTCTTTGATTTCTGTAAGCCACAGACGAACAATGTTTTAGGGTACATCTGTTTTGCCAGTGTATTATTTTTTTCCCTTAATATTTAATCCATTTTTTATAGTTCAAAGCCTTTGAGTGGCCTGAATCCCTATGGTTTGTTTTATAATTTTTGTTATTGGTTTTTTGTTTATTTTTTGGTACAAAATACGCTTTATTTAATAACTATTATTTACATTTGCGAAATGTTCTATAGTATTGCTTACAAATATATAAAATGTAGCCTAGAATACAGGGCGTATTTATGCAGTAATTTTGATATACAAAAAGAGAGGTTTGCGAATACAATTATGGATAAATTAGTAAATAAGTAAATAATCTTTGTAACGCCAATGAGCTAAATTAGAATAGAAAAAGCATTTTATTGTCTAACTACACAACAGTTTATGGCTTAACTTAGAAACTAAATTTGGTTGTGGGGACGGATGGACGCACTTCTTTGGCGCACTTCCGTCGCCCGTAAGGCACATTTGGAATGCATTCTGGGGGCGTGGTGTCACCCGGTGATTAATCCTAAACTTACGACTGAACAAAAAACCGCATTAAGTTTTGGCAAGACTTGTTGATTCTGTTGTTGTTGCAACTTACGAGAACTAAAAGACTAAAAAGGAACCTATGGGGGCATATGGCATATGTTATAGATGAAAACAGTATCGGGAACTCGCAGAAAACCACAAAAATACCTCAGTGTTGATATTTTCAGTCTACTGGTATTTCTTTTTGGTATCTTCTGCTGTCAAGTGTTAGGTTAGGGCACCCAATTTACAGTTAGAAATGCTGCACACACACAAACATTCAAAATGGCCGCCGGAAGCGTGCTGCGCTTGGAGCTTGGGGCGGTGCCCAGCGTCGTTGCTTTTGCTGCTGCTGCTGGCGACGGTGTGTGAGCATTTCCCTTAGTGCAAAAAAGGAGGCAGGACATAGCTCTGCGCCTGCTGCTGCTGCTGCTGCTGCTGCTGCTGGGCCGACTCCTCGCTCTTGATCACAGTCTGCAGGCCACTGTCGTTGTCATCGCTGCTGCCACTACCATTGCCCGCCCCAGCCCCCGAACCCGCGCCAGCTGTCACATAGTGCTGCGCCTGCGCCTCCACCAAATGGCAGTTGGAGCCGGGACTCAGCTCGAGCCCCGTCGAGGATTGATGGCACTGCAGATGCACATACTTGGCCTGCTCCGCGCTCAAATATTTCCCATTCAGCTGCGCCTGCTGCTGCTGCTGTTGCTGCTGCTGCTGCTGGTGAGGATCAGCGTGATCGGGTATGAGGGTGACCAGCGTACCGTCGGCCATTTGCTGCTGCGTGGCCTGCAGCTCCGCTGGCTGGTAGCTGCCATTTCCCGTTGCCTCCTCGCCGCTGCCGCCGCCGGACACACCCGCCACGGAGCCCGTGGTGGCGCCCATGTCCATGCGACTGGGACTGCCGTAGTCAAAGTGTCGCATTGGGAAGAGCTGACTCTCGTGCACATAGGTGCCGTACTGGCCGGAGTAGGTGCCGTAGGGGCTGGCCGCCGGAGAGAGCAGGCTGAACTGAGGCGTCAGCTCGTAGGGCGTCTGGTAGCTGGTCCAGCTGTCCATGCTGCCCGGCGGCGTCACCGTCGTCGTCTGCGGATAGCTGGTGAAGGGCGGTGCCAGGCTGCTGTTCAGCGTTGCCGTCGGCGGTGTGCTCGTCTTGATGTAGCCCGTCTTGCGTGGCGGCTCGTGCTTCCGCCACTTGGCGCGTCGGTTCTGGAACCACACCTGCACCCGGGACTCGCTGAGATTCAGCTTGATGGCCAGCTCCTCACGTGCAAACACATCCGGATAGGGGGCACGCTCAAAGGCGCGCTCCAGTTCCTCCAGTTGATAGGCTGTGAAGGTGGTTCTGCAAAAGAAGGCGAGGTTTGGGGATTAAAATATGGAAGAAAATGGGAGCAGCCAGACGGTAGATGTGGGAGAATGCAACCAAGGATCAACTGCTATCAAATATCTGTGAATCAATCAGTAATCTCGTAGTTTATTTTTTTAAATTTTAATACCCAGAAACTTGGTTTAATTCTAGAGAACTGCTAAGGAACTATACAACTAAATGTTCTCCCAATATTTCTTGCCATTGGAGGATCAAGCATCAGACACTTCTACCGAATAAAAGATTCTTCCAGCAAGATCCTTAAATTTGTAATGCAAATCCATCCACTGATTCTTTGTCAACATCCTTGGACATTTCCTTCAAGCCAATCATTATGCATCCGGCATACTTATCCTCTAATTAACCCCCCAACGATTTGCTGCTCCTTCCTTTTCCTGTTTTTATCTACCATTACACATACGCCCCATGGCTCTCTGTGCATGAAAATTATTATCATGTGGCACATAACTTCATTGATTTCCCGTCGTTAAATTAATTGGAATTGCAGGATGCCAGAGGGGGTCTGAACGCTTACCTCGTTTTCTTCTTCTTGATGCCATTGGGATCGCCCTTCTTCTTGCTGCTATTGCCGCCATCCTTCTTGGGGGCGGCGGCGGAAACAACACCTCCAGCAGCGCCCACAACTGGCACGGAGGCGCCCTGGCCCCCAGCAGAGCCGCTGACACTGCCATTAGGCGTCGCGCCATTGCTGATGCCCGAAGAGGAGGTGGCAGCCGGGGGTGTGCCTGCATCCTGCATCTGGCTGCAGATGTCGTCGGGTTTCTTGAGCTTACCACCAGACGAACCGCCGTTGATTAGCACTGGGGTGGAGTCCTGTATCAAGCCATCGCCGTGCTCCAAGTGATCCAAGTGATGGTGCGGACTGCCGCCGTAGAGATGCTGCAATTGGGGATGCTGCTGCTGCTGCTGCGCTTGAGGCTCGTACTGATCCTTGGGCGAGTAGTCGAGTTTTCCATTCAGCGGATGATAGTCCATGATCCCCACCAGCTGCTGCTGCTGCTGCTGTTGGTTCGAGGATGTCTGCTGCTTGTGGTGCAGGATGCCATTGTGGCTGGGCGGTGGCGTGACGGCGTAGTGCTGGTGGTGATGATGCTGCTGCTGCGGCTGCTGGTGCTGTTGCTGCTGCTGCTGATGCTGATCCACCAGCTTGTACTCGTACTTCTGGCTGGGCGAGTAGCAACCAATTTTATTGCCGAAATCGAGTTTCGGCACATAGCTGGGGATCCTCCGCTGCCACCGCCGCCGCCTCCTCCTCCTCCACCGCCATTCGGCAGTATGGTGTTGCAGTCGGGCAGACGCTGCTGCTGCTGCGGCTGCTGCTGGCTGCACAGCTCGTGGACACTGCCCAGCATAACGGGATGCATGGCCGTCGAGGTGGGCAGCAGGGGCTTGGCGCCCAGCGGATTGAGGGGGCCGCCGCCAAAGTCCCCGAAGATCGGATCATCAAAGCTGTCATGCTCCATCCTGCTCACACGATCACACACACACACACACAATCACACAAGAACACAGATGCTCAGCTTAAAGGAGCTTTTTCGAACTTTCGAACTTCGAATTTGATTACGAATCAACTATGGCCGCTTTGCCTTTGATTTGGTTTGATTTTTGTTGGTTTTAATTAAACTTTTGGCTAAAACATTTCTCTTCGCTTTGGTTGTTTCTTGTTTTTTTTTGAATTCACACTCCTTGAGCCTGCTCTCTCGCCGTCACCGTGGTCGTGTGTTGTCAACCGCTCAAGTCTTGGCCTTAATTGAGTCCGCTACTGGCGATGATTGCCCTTTTATACCGGCGCAACTGGCAGCGCCGCCGCAGCGTCGGCAGCGACCAATCGGGTGCCGCCAATGGCCGACATTCCCCTGCCGCCAGAGCGAGATGCACGCCTCATGCTGGCGCGTGTGACTTTTCCGTTGGGTTTGGGGTGTGGTTTACGCTTCCCAAGCGCTGTTGCTGCCGCTGCTCTGGACTGGGTATAGCTGCTTGTGTCCAGTTTCTGGTACTACCAGCAGATCTGCAACAGCCTCGACATCACGGGTAATGGGTCCTGGGAAAGTGCTTGCAGTGGGAACAGAGGACCAACAGCGCTAGGAAAGGTTTCTTAAAGGTTTGTATAGGGTGTAGGAAAGCATTAGTATGAGAAAACTACTAAGCAAAATATGTGTAATATTGCCTTCGATCTTTTATGTTTGTGTGAAATTTTTATTTAATTCAGCTCTCGATTTAAAGAGTTCCTAAAGACTGATATTTATAGAAATTTGTAGCCATAGAAAAAATATATGACTCCCATCATATTACTCCAATATCACGCTTATATTTTATTCCACATTCTGCCACAGTTTGGATACCTAACAGGAGAACTATCCACATTCCTAGAGTCTCACACCGAACACACATTCAAATAGTTTCCCTTCCCAATTGGAATACTTCCACTTTATCGTCCTGTGGTCATGCATCGCATCCATCAACAATCCACCTACATGTTCGCACATGTTGAGCCAACAATTAACTTCCCCTGCCAGCCAACAGATTACCTCATTCTCCCTCTGCAAAGGAATGCTCAGAGCTGCAGCAGAGAGAGAAAGCGAATTCCAATTGGAGTTGCACACATGAGGGTGAAGGCGATTGCAACCCCCGTGAAGGATCCTCTACGCTCCTCTCATCATCAGCGCTCGGCACGCTCGCGACCTTCTTATTTTTTCCAACTGCGCGTGTCACCCCCGGTCGCAATATCCTCTCTCTCTCTCTCGTTTGTCCCTCTGAAGGACCGGCTCACTTTTGGTGTTGCGTGTGCGACCTTTTGGCTAGATGCTGGTACTTGGATCGGCCACAGGGCAGGGCGGCAGACTTAGTCAGGCGCTAAGTTATGGGTCATTTGGCTAGAGGCAAAGATTTCACGGGGAATTTGCATGGAACAGGGAATCATGTGGGCAGGCAGGGCACAGAGAAGGAGGGTGGATGTATGTGGGATACACTTATAAATGGGTAGGTAGATAGAAAGCTAAGGAACTTAGAGGAGAAGCAGAGAGATCCTGGGAGAAAATAAAGCACAAAATATGAGAGAAATCCCTACACGATCCCTACAATAATGCATGTAGGGATCCCAAACGTGATCCTATTAATGCAAATCTTATAGAAAATCTCTATACAACTAATCAATTTCTGGCATCCTCTTCTACAGCTCTCGGCTGTTCCCCTGTTGTTCCAATAATATGCTTCAAATCCACCCTTCAGACAGTTCCCGCATTGATCTTGAACTTACTCCTAACTTCCCAGGATCTCCCCCCGCTGAAGGATCATTAAATATTTCCCATCATAGGAAAGAAAACCCATCGAATTCCAAACAGAAACTACACAAAAATCTCTCTCGCACAGAGACAGAGCCCGAGGCCAAACAATTTGATACTTTTTGGTCGATTTGCAGGTCCCGAAAATGCGGGCATCGGAAACGGAACCGAGGTATGTATGAGAGAATGAGAATGGAATGGACTTAGGGCACGCGATCAGAGCGCAAGAAGAAAACAAATAAATACACCCCATACTGTGGGTCGCGACCCAGTCCCAGGGATGAGGCATGCAATGGGGGGGAACCTCTCGTTGCGTGTGAATAATCAGACAATATTTTGCATTAGCCACTGCCCCTGCCACTGCCGACAATTATGTGGGCTTGAGGATTGAGGCTGCAAGGACATGCAGGGAGGAGCAGCGGATATGGGATGTATGTCTTGATCCCGCAGTGCAAAGAAGTCAAACGACAATGATGATGGCATCTTGGATAAGATCAAAAGTTAATTACGATTGACTCTTGAACTTGAAGAGGCTTAAATCCATGAACCAAGGTAATCGAAGTCAAAAAGGTCCTTAGATGAGGAACAAGGAGGAAGGGTCTGAATGATTATCTTAATCAAATTTAAGGAAAGAGAAGCAAACATTTTTGGTTGAGTGCTGAGATTTATCTTTGTGTTTCATGAGGCTCATTAGAAGAACCCTTTTTATATGCTACCAAGATCTGTGTTTTTTGGGTTTTCTTTCAGTTCATCAAGGGTAAAATGACTAGTACTTGGTACAGTTGTCGCCTGTCCCAGCAAAGTGAGCGCCTAAGCTTTTGTTGAATATATTTGCTCATATTTTTTCCATAACCATTAAGAAATACACACACACAGAGAGACATACACTCAGACCCATCATCATCATCATCGCCGCATAGCTGACAGTCCATCCTCCATCCAAAACATTCTGTCATCCCATGCCCAGTGGCGACATTATCACCATTGTATTACGATATCAACGGAGACAGTCACGACTTTTTGTTATGCATTTCTACATGTACATATCAGTACTGTACATATGTACATACATCTGTATATATGTATCTCCAATGCTTTTCCCTGCCTATTCGTTTTGGTTTTTGCCTTTTGCTTCGGCGATTGTGATCTGCGGCCACAAGCAAACAGAATTCCAATATGGCGTACATATACCGTAGCCTCTCAAGCTCAGACACGCACACGAACACGAACACACACAGAGACGATCGTGTCAGAGTCCAGCTGGAAGAGGAGAGCAGAGCAGTGCGGAGCATCCCCCCCACCAATACCAGTGCAACCAATTAAGCTTCGTTAAGATCAATTTAAAATCCCGCATAAAATATCAAATAGTTTTTGTATTTTAGTTCCATTTCTGACAGCAGCACTGCCGCTATTTGTTCTGTTCTCGCTCTTTCAGCAGTAGAAACAAAAAGAAAACTGTAAATTTCGAAATCTACTGCCCGAGACCCGAGACAATGTCTGCAAGTCGACCCGGACCCGGACTCGGACTCGGACTCGTGTCTGTCTCTGGCTGTAGCTCTTGCTCTACCCTGGCGAAGATGTATTTTGTTGTTTCGTTAATTCTTCATGGCACTTTGGGGTCCGGGTCCGAGTCCGGGTCCACACTTGCCTGGGTACTTGCTCACTACTTACTTACCCCCTTAACATGATGATGATACACTACCATGGGGGAGGCCAGGGTTGGGGGGCTCTTGGCTGTGAGACGTATCTGACATCTGACCCAGACGACGAGCGACGATCACAAATGTCGACTCAAATTGTTTTATGCATTTTGCTTTCCATTCTGTGCTGCTTTACTTTATGATTTTCTTTCCATCATTTACATGAGATTTCTTTTTTGTTTGTTCTGACTGTACCAAAAAGTTTTGGAAGTTAAGAAATGGCATTGGTCTGTGGGCATCGATAGAATATAACCAAAAAAGGAAATTCCAAGTTTTTCCTAATATTGCAATCGATTTTTAATCGATTATTTCTATGATCTGTTGCAAGAAAATCAAATATTTAATGCCTTTACCTTCCCAAATGAATGCATATGAAATCCGCTTGCATGGAACATCCACTCCTGCCACACCTCTCACTCGCTCACTCTCAGCCCCCCCACACCAATTAGCCCACAAAAAGCTTAACTTAATGCAATCAAAGTGAAAGTGAGCAAAGACGCCAATAAATTAAAGCCAATCACAATCGGACAATTGCTATCGCCATAACACATACTCGTACACACAGCGGACCACAGATAACTGAAGATGTCAACCGGCTTGGGCTTGGACTTGGGCGATGTAATTGGCTTGGGTCTTGTCGATTCACGAAAAATCGCAACACACTGCGCGTAATTCAAATTAATTGCCGACAATTGTGACTTGTTTAAGGCAAAGGCGCCATTTAATGCAGTCAAAAGCGGGGCAGGAGTGGAGGGGCAATTTAGAAGTTTATTGAAATCGATGCTTGGGCAAGCTGATTGTCTTACAGCTTTTAAATCTGGGCTTAAAGCGCGGCTTAGTACGAACGGTGCTGCCAACTGGTTTTGATTAGGCTCCGATAGGCACACGCTTGCACTGGGAAGTTCCATTCGAATTGAAATTTAAATTTATGAATGAACTTGTCAATCTTTTTGTGTGCTAAAATTTAATAAATTAATTGTTGCAGCCGGCCGTGGCATTGTGGTGGGCGTCGCTTATCGTTTTTGGCGTTGCGGCCTGTGCGCCGGCCTAATTGTTTGTAATTAAATAAAATTGTTCAAGGTCGATTACAGTGGCAGGCAGGCTGGCCATTCAGTCAGTCAGTCAGGCTGGCATGCGCTTGGGCGCTTGGGTAAATCCATGGCTTCCAATTTGTTTTAATATAAAATGCCGGCCGGCAATTTAATTTGTATCGTACGTAAGCGCGTAGTACGTGTGGCGTCTGGAAATTGATTCCTGCTCATTATTTCATTAAGAGACAAGAGCAGAGGCTCTCCTCTGGCCAATTGGCCAGACCAAAAGAAGAACCGGGAGCCGAGTCCGAGTCCGCGTCCGCGTCCAAGCTGCGCCTGGCCTATCCAATTGTCTCTGCGCCGCGGCATTTGAGTGCTCTGTGATTTTCGCTTGCAGTTTGATTTGATTTCATGAATGGGAATTGTATCAATTGATTGTTTTGGTCTTGTTATCGTTGCCTTTTGATCGTCGATAATTAAGTCGGGGGTGTGTTTGGTCTCTCCTCCCATTCCTTCTCTCTCTCTGTGCGACTCTTCGTTTATTGATGGTGGCTAAATAGATTAGAATTATTGAAACTGGGCCCCGCCGGTCTGCAGCATCTGTGCTGGCTTAATGAACAAAATCAAATTGTCTAATAGTAATCCAATTGTCTTGATTTCAGTTGTTCGGTACCCAAGCATTTTAATTGATGGAATGAAACAAGTGTTCAAGTGGGTGTTTGATCTAATTAAAGCCTTGTTGGAGATAGATTTGTGTGGAAATAAATCAAATCTCTTCAAAAAGGTAGTTTAAATATTTGAAAGAAACGATTGGCATCGGAAATTATCGATACATATTGATACAAATATACATATTGATATATTTATCATTCCTTTAGAATTACTTAGCACTAATCTGTGATAAAATGTATTATAAAAAAACCACACGAAGATATCATAATCCATCCATCCATCCATTCAGTAATTGTTTGCTAATTCCAGCTTAAGGTGTGAATTGCTTGAAAATTGCATCTTATAATAGAAGCGTGTTATCCATTAGCAAAGAAAAATATCATATACGAGTATGTACATACATATGTATGTACTGTGATCATAAAATTCCATCAACTACTCGCAACATAAAAAATATTCATTGTACATATAGAAAAATCGTATAAGAAATTCCAAAATGCGTACGCACTGGCGGAGGCTGAGACACACACAGTCATGGTAGGGGGTTATGGTTGGGGCAGGGGCGAGATGCGGGCAGTTCTAAATTGATCTTAACGAAGCTTAATTGAGTGCGCCTGTATGGGTGTGTATGTGAGAGCATTGTGTTTGTTTGCGAGAGAGAGAGAAAGCAGTGAGCATTGCCAACACTCGACAAAATCGAACGGTTGCAGTGGCAAAATATCGAGGAGATTTCTCTCACGTTTCGTGCAGTGTAAGAACAGATATCGAACTTTAATCGAAGGTTTCTGGCTAGGAGTTTACAGAATGTACATATGTCTATCCCCCCACCAATGTCTTATTAGAATAATAATTTCCAATTTCATAATTTGTTTTTATTTCAGATATCAACAGGTTGCATTGTTTACCATACACAGAGCGTAGATCTGGCCAATCTTTGGACACGCTAAGCGTTACACACTTTTCCGACTTAAAATGAAAGATTTGCTAAAAGGGAGAGCCGCATGCCACATCCGGGAATGTGGACACACGTCACATAGACGCTAATGAAGTACAGTACACAATCAAAGGGAATTCGTGGGTTGGAGGATGGATGGAGGGATCTTTATGCTAACATCTTAGGCGTTGGCAAAGTCAATGCCCTTCTGGATGTTCTTCTTCAGCTCGGGGATGGCGGCCTCCAGCAGCTTCTTCTCGTAGTCGTTGAGCTTGGGCAGGCCCAGGTTCTCCTGCAGACCGTTCTTGCCCAGCACCAGTGGGGTGGAGAAGAAGGTGGCCTCCGTGATGGAAGACTGCACGTAGGAGCACTCGATCACGTTCTTCTCGCCATTGAGGCCCTTCAGCAGGGATCCGGCGAAACGGGCGCCGGCATAAGCCATCGAGAGGGTGGCTGAGCCAGCGCCAGCCTTGGCCTTGACAACCTCTGTGCCGGCCTCCTGGATGCGCACCGTCAGCTTCTCAATGACATCCTGGCTGCCCTTGAACAGGGGCTGGCTCTGGGACAGCACGGGCAGAATGGTGACGCCCGAGTGACCGCCAATCACGGGGATCTGCACGGACTGGGGATCCACGTTCAGGGCATGGCCAATGAAGGCGCGGGCACGCACCACATCCAGGGTGGAGACACCGAACAGACGCTTGGGATCATAGACACCAGCCTACAAAGTGGAGGGGATAGGATTAGCTAATGTTCTCTCTAGGAATGCATTCATCATACCTTCTTGAGGATCTCGGCAGCGATGGGCACGCAGGTGTTCACGGGATTCGTGATGATGGCCACCAGGGCCTTGGGGCAGTTCTTGGCAATGGAGTTGGCAATGTCCTTGATGATGCCGGCGTTCACGTTGAACAGATCGTCGCGGGTCATGCCTGGTTTGCGGGGAACGCCAGCGGGAATGACAACCACATCGGAGCCTGTGCGGGGAATAAGATATGAAAAGGTGCTCATTGATAATCTGCTGACACTTTGAGCTTTGCGCTGCAATCAATCCGCCCCATTCTACTGCTGATAAGTGGACCTCAGACTGATTACGTAGTTATATACACCAGTAGCCGTGCCACAGTCCCCCTATCTTATCACAGAGCATGATTTCGACTTCTTTATGCACATCCCCAAGAAGCATACCAACAGCCCCCACCTCTGGTCATGTAAATTTTCCACTGGCATCGTTTCTAACCTCACTTGCTGCCCTCTACTCACCCTTCAGGGATTCGCCCAGCTGGTCGGCGCCCATGAATCCAACAGCCTTGCTCTTGGTGTCGATGTGGGACAGATCGGCGGCAACACCGGGTGTGTGCACAATGTCGTACAGGGACAGATCGGTGACCAGGGGATTCTGCTTGAGCAGCAGCGACAGAGGCTGGCCAATGCCGCCGGAGGCACCGCAGACGGTCACTTTGTAGTTGTTCTGCGTGGGTGGAGAAAGATCATGTCCATTCGAGCATTAAAATCAGTGGGAAAGTAGTGTAAGATTACAGTTAATTGCACTTTTGCCTTTCCGGTGATGCATTTTCTGCTATTACGTAAACAGCTGCAGCCAGAATTTGTGGGTGTATTGTGTGTGTGGTTTGGAATGCGCTCTTACCTGCTGGCTGACCGAGAAGTTGCGCACTCCCTGGAGGGCCAATTGCCTGGTTACTTGCTTCAACATTTTCGGATGATTTATTTATGAATTATATTAAACAATGCAATCAAATTAGCCAACGCCACCAGCGAAATCCCAAGAGCCAATGGAGCAAGAAGCTTTCGCGAAAAGCCCGCAAGGTTATTAGCGGCTTCTTCTGAAGCTTCTGCTAGTGGTGGTGGTGGATTTGCCCTGCCAACTTGTGTCGACGCGCCATTCCAACATTTGAGCTTTTATTTAAATGTAAGCTTTTGTTCGTTTAACGTCACATCGAGATTGTAGAGAAGTAAAACTTCAATGGTTAATACATTTAAAAGTTGCTGCACACGACGCTGCTTTCTCCTGCTCCTCTCTTCTATCCTCTACGCCACTGCTTCAGCTGTTTGTTCGTTTAACGCACATTGAGATTGAACAGGAATAAAACTAGACTGGTTAATACATTTAGAACTGCTGCAGGCGCAACTCCACTTGCAGTGAAATGCACGCCCGACGCTCCTCCTTCAGCTCCTTGCCCAGCATTTGCTTCTTGTGCTCCAGCAGTGCATTCTCCCGCTTGTAGTGCTCGATTATCCGCTCGTATTCGGCCTCCTTGGGAGGCTGTGACCCAGCGGCCGCTTGGTGCTTAATCAGCTGCTGCTCGCACAGACGATTCAAGCGATACACCTCGTTTCGTTCGGTCTTGATGCGTGCCTTGAGCTCATTCTGCAAGGCCACCAGCTCATCGTATTCGATTTGCAGGCGCAGCAGCTCCTCGCGGTGGGGATTCGACTCGGGCAACAGGACAAAGCCAGACTCTCCGTCTATGGTGTACAGCGGCGGGCTGGGGCTCGATGGCTCCTCCTCCTCGTTCCTGTGCACCTGGATGCAGTCGGACACGTCTATGCTGTGCGTGACTGGACTGGAACTCGATGCCCGCCTGCCCGGCTTGTGCTCTTCTGTGATTGTCACCTCGGAAGTGGGGGCAGCGGTTGGCTGACTGGCGTCGGTGGTGTCTTCGCCAACAGGTACGGCAACAGGTGGAGCTGGTGCAGGTTGATTAGCGCTGACATCTAGCTCTTCAATGGATTTCTCCTGCTTCTTCTCGAAGCTACGCAACTTCCGCTTCAACTGTGTGATGATGCGCTGCACCTCCCAGAGCTGCTCCTCGCGATTCTTGGTGATGAAGCCCGCATTCATTTCGCTGTGTATTTGGGTCAGAAGGCTGTCCTGCTTGCGCAACTCCATTTGGATGTCCTCCGGGTCTTCCGGCAGCTGGGAGGACGCCGTGAGCGGCGGCACATATCTGCAAGAGAGACAAAGAGTCCAATTAGCGACTGATATAATCTCCGCTGAGCGTGTCTCTGCCTGATTAGGAAGCTGATGAGGCGCGCCAAGCGCTTCCGTTTAGGGCGCACCAAGCTCATGCTCGTCAACCAACTAATTGGGGGAGAAGCTACAGGTAGCTATCAGCGCATCTTATCTTAAATCTAAGCACATGTTTGCTTACTGTATCAGCTGAATGTCCGCAAAGATAGTGCGACAGTGACGGAGCAGCGCGACCATCAGTGGCACCGACATCTGGAGCGTGGGGCTCAGTAGCACGGCAATCGACTCGTGGTTCAGTTTGTTGTACCTCTCCTGGTCGGTCACCGCATACAAGTGGAGCATCACCCAGCCGACCAGCGTTCGATTGCACTTGGGCACCTGCTCCATCAGCTGCTGCAGCCCAATGCGCTGCTCCTTGCCCCTTCGGTTCCTGGCAACGTCCTCAAAGTCGTACATCAGATCGGTGGTCAGCATGGGCTCCGGCAGATCGCGCAGGAACAGCTTCAGGAGACTGCATGCCAATGGCACGGTGAATAGAGCCATGGCTGCATTGTGCTCTCGGTGGTTGTAGAGTCGCTTCAGGTGGAGGAGCTCCGTCCTGAGGGGCTCCACCTTGTAGATGAGAAAGTTTCGCGTCTGCTCCTGCAAGTAGTCGATGCAGTCCCGCACCACCATCGGTAGATCGGTGCCGTCGTGGCAGCGGGATCTTTCGGTGGCCAGGCTAACGGAGACTCCGAACACGGGATAGCCCATGGCCAGGTCCTCCTCCTCGGCGTCCTCGTCCTGCTGCTGTGACAGTTGCTTGCTCTTCTTGTCCTTTTTGTCTTTCTTCTTGTCCTTCTTCTTGAGCTCCTTCTCCTCGTGGCGCTCTCGCTCCTTGTCTTTGTCCTTATCCGCGTCCTTTGCCTTGTGCGCCGGCTCCTCCACTGACTTTTCCTTGTCGCGCGACTTTTCACGCTTCTCCTTGCTCTTGGAGCTGACGAACTTGAATGTTTTCGATTTCTTTGATTTCGAGGGACTCCTGCAGAAAAATGCCATGGATTAGAGACACATTCTGGTCAGGATTAGGGCGTTACCTACTTTGTTTCCAGTTCTTCTTCGGGGGAACTTTCGCCCTCAAGCGCTGCATAGCCACGATCCTTGCCCTTGTCTTTCTTGTCCTTTCGCTTGCCTATAAGCAGGTCAATTTTGTTGTGCTCATGATCCTCGTCGACTGAAAAGACGCCAGGTATTGATTTTACGCCGTTTGGATGCACCCACGCACTGCAGAATACTCACAATCGCTCTCCTCCTTGCTCTTCTTGGACTTGGAATCGGCTGCCTCCGCGGCATACAGGCCCGGGAACTCCTTCTCCTCAGGACTATCGAATTCCATGTTGTATTTCCTTCTTTTAGTTCAATAAATAAACAATTTCTACACAAACACAAAAAATGCAACAGTCGCCTGCTGTTGCACACTTTTGCACACCTCGCAACACTGAGTTCCTGTCAATGAAATACAAAAGACGTTGCCCAACACGAACATATGTAAGCCGCCCCACAATCTTTGGATTTTGTTGTTTTTAATAATTGTTTAAATAATTGCCAAAAACAGCCAAGGAAATACGTTTGAATAGGATCTCTAATCTCTCTTTAAATTCTAAAAGTGCCAAATTCTGTCAGAATCTCTATGACCAGAAGACCAGCAGATGCCGAGAGGTGGGAGAGAATCATATTTTCAGCAATTTGATAAATTGTTTTATTTGTAGTTTAATTTAGCTGCGTCATGAGCCTCTGCCCAAATCCTTACATAGTCCTGAATCCTAACTATTAATGGTAAGTACAACCCACTACACATGGAGATGAAATTAGCCATTCTTTTGCGCACTTTCAGTTTAACTCAAACCAAATGTCCTCGCTGCGACTGACCCAGCATCAAAAGGATCACTTGACGCTGCTCCAGCGTCCAGCCAGCGATGTCGTGGAGCTGTGCAAGTCGGCTTTCGACTACCTAATCAACGGACCCAATGGCCCCCGCTACGAAACGCTGGCCAAGAAATACTCCACAGATGCCGTGGACCAGGAGGCTGTGCAGCGTACAGTGGAAGCCCTGATATCGCTGTTGATCAGCGTAACCACCCGCGTGGGGGCCAGTGGCGTGGACATTCAGGCACTTTTGCGTCAGACATTCCCCGATATCAGCGACGATGTGTTGGAGGTGCTCGAGCAGTTTGTGACGAGCAAGCGGAACTTTGTGGAGGGGTCGATTAAGTCGGCCAATATACGATCCTATCGGCTGGTTAACCTCGATTGGCGACTGGAGGTGCGCACGGCATCGCGTACTCTGCTGGAGCAGTGCAGCGTGGTGATCACCATGAAGCTTTACCTGCACAGGGAGCCAAAGAATGAGAACCGAGAGCTGCTGCAGGTAGACGATTCAGGACGCAGCGAGCAGGAGTTGGCGGCCATGCAGGAGGACGAGCGACGTCATCGCAAGGATCTGCTGGTTCAGACCGATGTCGGTAGCCTGTTGTACATGATCAGAACCCTGGAGGACGCCCTGGCCGAGTCGAAGACGCGGCGCATCCGCAACATTGTCGAAGGAATTCATTGAAGTTTCCAATACTCGGAGTAGTCTTAATGCTACTTTAATCTGGACCAATTTATTACAACTAAAGCTAACTAGAAGATAGACATGGGGCTTACTACGTTCGTTGCTCATTGGGATGCCGCCAAGGCCTCGGCTGCGGCAGTCTTCAGGGCCACCTTCTTCTTCTGGCGATTCTCCTTCTTCTCCTCGGGCGTCTTGCGCAGGGCCTTGACGCGACGCGTCTGAATGGAGCCCGTCAGCTGCTTGCCCATATGCACGCGTCCCTTCTTGTTGCCCAGCGCGTCTGTGCTGATGTTCTTCTTTTTGCCCTCCCTCAGCTGCTTGGGCTGCTTGCGTGCCTGCTTGTACAGGTCCTCGGAGGCAATCTTTGTGCGGCGAATGGCAAAGTCGGCCGAGGGTCCAATCTCCTCCAGCTCGATGCGTGGCGTCTTCTGGCCCGACTTCTTCAGCAGGATCTTGTAGGATCGCAGCAGGATGTTCATGTCATCGGTCACCGTGAAGCTCATCACATGCTCGACGCCCTGCAGGCGGATGGACTCCACCTTCTCGCGGTGGAATGTGTCGATGAACAAATTGCGTAGACGCCTCAGTTCCTCAGTTTGAGCCCACTGGGGTCCATTGAAGACCAGGCAGGGCTTCACACAGGCTCCGATTTTCTCGTTTTTGAACTCGGAGATGGCCTGGTACCGCTTGATGCCCAGCTCGAACATGTCCAGGACTTCGTTCTCAAAGAGTCGCCCCAGAACGATGTTGTCGGGGCGTTTCTTGGACGTGGAACCAAACACGAACAGTGCCGCATCGTTCTTCATGGTCAAGCTGTCAGGGATTTACGGATTAGCGAGAAACTTCTACTTTTATCTGAACGTTTCACTTACAATTCCAAGGAGGAAGGATCATCGAAGGGCGTTATGTCGTTTTTGCGGTTTAGGACTTTCACCAGTGGCTTCTTCAGTTGATTCAGATCCTTCATGCACTGCTTTACATTGCCACCGCATTTCCGTCCATCCACAAAGAGCATTGTGCGGGCCGACTCTATCAACTGCGGCTCCGGGCCATTAATATTTTCTTTCCCTTGCGGGTTTTGGGTTTCCTGAAAACTCCATTAGTTGAATTTAACTGTTTTCTAAAGGGTAATGATTTAAGGCTCACCTGATGCGTAACAGCGACATTTTGAAGTGCTTTCTTTATTGAAAATACGACGAAACAAATTAAAATTTCGAATAACGAAGGCACGCACGTGTAGGTCTTTGACGACCCTCAGAATTATACCGAAATATACCTTCTCATTTTTAAAATATACCGTAAATATACCGAATCACAACCAAACATTTCCTCAATTATGATATTCCATTTTATGTTATCAGCTAGTTGGGACTCTCAGCACTAAATCTATAATTTTATATGCGAATAACGATTCAATTTTCTATTGGCTGATTCCATTTTGTAATGGCTGAGGGCCTTATTTGCTAGGAATATTCAACATCGGGGAATTAGATTTCTGATCCAACGCAACTGGTGACAGTCACAGCCGCATCAGCTGTTTGCTATTCACAGCGATTATTTACATGATGGTTTTACTTGTTGTTCAATTAAAAAGGTTTAGTTTATGGAAATGATTAAATAATGTTTAGAAACGGTCAGCGTCAAGCGCAGCTGCTGGCGCGAAGCAGCCTTTGCCAGCTCTCGCGTGGAGCGGCGACTGCGAAAAAGGCAACCGGTCGAGAGGTGAAGCCAAAGCTGAAGTCTGCGTCGCACATAGAGATACCCATGGAAGAGGCGCTAAATGCCAACTATTTGTCCAAAGCTCTGGGCAAGTTTATGCCGCACTTTATAGAGAATTGTTCAGTAATGATGATATAATTAAATAGGTAGCAACTATAAAGCCTGGTCCGCTGCACTGGAAAAGCATCCCGAGCTGAAGACGGTGAAGCGCAAGGATTTGCTCAACTCCTACGATATCCTGAAAGCGCTGCAGTACAGCGTGGACGATATCATTGCCAAGCCCATGATAATCTATTACGGGGCGACGACACTCTCGAATCGCCATAGCGTGCTGCTGGAGTGCGGCTTCCATGATGTAACCATCCAAACGCTGGCCAAGTATGTGACGGTGGTCAATAGGCCAATCGACTTTTGAAGGCTCATGGCTTCATACCCTTCGACATGAAGGTGCACGAGCGTCTGACCAGTCTATTCACGGACATCTCCCTACCGCTGGCCACGCAGGAGCTGGAGAGCGAGAGCATCAGCCTGAGGACCCTCCGCCAATCGCTGCTGAACGCCTACCTTCGCGAGCGCCTGCAAATGGACGATGGCGATCTGCAGAAGCTGTGGCGGGTCTACTCCCGTGTGCGGCACAAGAGTTTCCGCTCTGTGCAGGACACAGTTGAGCTGCTGACCAAAGAGCTTAAGTTTTCCGCAGAGCGCCTGCGGAAGAACAGTTTCCTGCTGCATGCGGACGCGGATAATGTGCGGCGCATCATGCAGGAGATTCCCACCATCGATTCGCAGGACATACGCGACATTGGCTACCGCCGGCCCAAGATTCTAATGTCCACGTGCGACAGCCTGAAGCAGACCCTCCAGAATGTCCGCTCCTTTGGCATCAAAGAGGGCGCGGTGCTCCGTTGTTTGGAGGTGCTCACCCTGGGGCCGGACACAGTGCTGGAGCGCTTACGGGATCTGCAGGAGATCGAGGAGTTCCAGGTGCTGGGCACCAACCCGCGCGTGCTACGTCTGGTCCACTACCAGAACAAGGCTCGCCTTCGCTTGGATTACTTGACGCAGCTGAAGGTGCGATGCGCCTCCCTGCACATCCTCTCCTGCGGTTCCGAAGCGTTTGCCAAGTAAGTGGAGCGGCAATCTGGGGCACCCAATCAGCCTTGTATAACCTTTGTCACCTGCAGATTCGCCAGAGATGGCTCGGATCGCACCAAGGGTCGTGATATTGTCGTCTACCTGGGCAACGTTCTGTCCAAGGATGAGCATGCGCTGCGCAATCTGCTTTCCCGCCATCCCAACTGGTGCCACATACCCCTGCTGCATGTGAAGCAGTGTCTGGAGTACTTGAAAAGCAAGAAGTTCAGTCTGTCGGAGATCTTTGACAACATCCACTTGCTCTTGTATCCCATGTGAGTTATGGGAACCATTTATAATTCCTTGCTAAAACTCTCCTTTTTTGCCCGCCTAGTAAACGCATAGAGGAGAAGCTCTTGCTGCTGCAGTCAAGCGAAATTCAGGAGGATCTGCAGTTGCCCGTGTCCGATGTCAACGATCTGAGCAACAGCGAGATTCTCACTCTCATCCTCTATCTAATCGAATCGGAGTTTCACTTCACCGGCGATGGCATCTGGACGGAGCAGCACACCCATCATGTGGAGAACTTTAACAATCTGCTGCCCGATTTCCCGGAGAGCCTCAACAAGGTTTATAAATACGGCGTAAAGCCAGCCGAGAAGCAAATCACGCAGCATTTATAGAGCCAGAGCCAGGAGCCCCCAGCCGCCTGCCATCTGCCAATTGGAATTGTAAATAGTTAATTAGTTTCCTGGAAGAATCGAAATATGAATTGGAATACAAGTCTTTGATTTATTGCGGGTCAATCCTCGACAGGCTCCCTGCTTTCATGCTTGTGCTCCTCCCGCCATTCCTTTGTCAGTTCCTCGTTGTGGATGACGATGATGGGCTTATATTTGACGGATGTAGTGCCCAATTTTTGTTTCACATCCTGATACGCGGCTGTGAGGGGCTGTTGCACAGGTTCGTGATAGACATAGTCCTCATCCTGGAAAACCCACAATGAAACATTCCATCGGTGGGGATGTGCGGGATATACGAACCAATGAGTAGCTGCGATCCGCATCGAGGTCACCCTTGTAGGCCACAAAGGGTACGTGGACCATGGGCTTTGGCTCGCTGCCCTTTCTCTGAACCAGCCACGTTTCGGGCTGTTGGTGCCACTCTGTGGTCAGATTACAGGGCCTGTGGCCCTCGGGCAGGCAGAATTGGCGCGCCACCACAAAGGCTTCGATGCTGGAGTTACGCGATGCCGAGGGCTTGAACACGCACACATCCTTGAAGAAGCGCTGCATCTGCACGTACAGGCGGCTGACGTTGTCCGCCCGATAGATTTTCGCCACCAGAGTGCCACCCGTTTCCAGGATGAACGTGGAGATGCTCAAAGCGCATAGGACGAGCTCTCCCTGCATGTACACATCGAAATCGTTCATGCCCGTGGAGTCGGGGGCCCCGTCGGAGACCACCAGTTGAGCCTTCTGTCCCTCAAAGTACTCGATGATGGCCTCGGCGGTGGACTCTTTGGTGATGTCTGCCCGCAGCTGGTGCACTCCGTCGATGGGCGCCATTCCCTGTAGATCGACTGCAATGATTTTCACCTTTTCCCGCTCTTCGGGTGAGCGTGGCTCGTACATGTGCTTGGACAAGACCTGGGACCAGCTGCCGGGAGCGGCGCACAGGTCCACGGCACGTGTGACTCCTGGAAAATAAAGAAAATCAAGATTCGTTAAAAGCACCACGTGGCTTCGACTCACCGTCCAGCAGGTGAAAGGTTTCCTCGGCCTGCAGCAGCTTGAAGGCACTCCTCGCTCGCCATCCCTGCTCTTTGGCCAGGCGGTAGAATATGTCTCGTTTATCTCTTGATGTCTTGCCCATTGATAAAAATTCAAATTAGTAAATAAACAATTACAATCAGTGTGATATAACGATTGATTTTAGATTGACGGTATATTTACAGTATATTTTCAAATTGGAAGGGTATATTTCCGAGGGTCTGCCGGTATGTTTTATCGATAATTCCGCGGTCACACTGGTTTTGTGGTTTTTTTTTAGCAAGTGGTTTTAATTTATTTAATGCAGCCCAGCCAGCCCGTAGATCGTAAAAAGTTCCTGCTGCTATGACCCCTGCTGCAGCTTCAGTGCCCACAACTCCCAGATCCACATAGGCGGCCACCACAACCCTGCAAACAGAGACGAAAAAAAAACACCCCAAACATGGCCCAGTTGAAGAAATTGCACATGACCGACAACCTTGATACCCTGGGCCAGCTGTCCAACATAACGATAGACCTGCGCGGCAAGAGCACGAAAATGTAGGTGTGGACACTGCATCATCAAGGAATGATCATCTCAATTTTCCCGCTTACAGGTTACTCCTCACTGCTCGCAAACTCTTTATGACGGCGGAGGAGTATCGACTGGATGGCGACGAGGAGTTGGCCTACATCAGCTACATGAAGTACTTCAAGGTGATAACGGCCATCCGGCAGAAGCCTGACTACCAGAGCCACAAAGTGCAGGTGAAGGAGGCGCTGGGCGACACCGAAGCGAATCGTCGAATTATGGACTCCCTCGAGCTGATAACCGACTCGCTCTCAATGCGCTACAGCAAACTGCAGAAGCAGACGACCGCCCTGCATAGCCAGCCAGAGCCAATCAGAAATGGTGGCGGCAAGGCGCTAAAGAGCGCCACGTCCTCCACACAAGCCACAGAGTATACTCGATTGGGCGTCGTCTCGTGCCAGGAGCTGTTCGAGCGAATGCATGAGAAATCCGTGCTGGTAATGGACTGTCGTTCCAGTGCCGACTACGAGAAGTCTCACCTCACCTACGTCTGTGCATTCAACGTGCCCGAAGATCTAATAACTCCAGGGTAAGTAGGGAATATCCACTTGGAGATGACTCCACTCACTCTCCATGTAATCCCGTACAGAATGTCGGCTGGCAAATTGCAGGCTCGGCTCAGCAGCAGCGCCAAGGCCTCGTGGGCGTCTCGCTCCATCAAGGAGTCGGTGGTGCTGATGGACTGGAACAGCAAGGATGCCCAGCCGGCGGCAAATACAGCGATTGCCACGCTCCTGGACATACTCAAAAATGTAAATGTAGTGGGAAAACCAACCACAAATGAAAAATGTAGCAACCAGAGATTTGTTCTCCTTTGCAGTGGGACCCCGATGTCACCTACCGCGCGCCCATACAGATCGTGGAGGGTGGCTACGAGTACTTCATCATGATGTACCCCACGCACTGCACCAATCCTAGTGTGCAGGCGCCGCAGCAGAACAACAACGACATCGAGACCATTGACGACATCGAGTATCCGTCGATCAGCGACATTACCATGAAAGAGGACATCAGTCCGCGTGACTTTAGGCCTCGCCCGGATGTCAATCGGGCCAGCAAGCAGGCGGCACTGCGCACCTACGACCAGGCCAAGCCCATTGCCGAGATCATGCGCGACCAGGCAGAGTTCCTGCAGCGGGCCAAGCACAACGACGAGCAGCTGGACAATGCAGCCAAGATGTGGAAGAGCCTCATCCAGCAGAAGAGTCCCTCGAGCGACTTAAGCGAGTCGGATCGGCAGCTGCTCTACAAGATCCTTCAGCTGGAAAACCAAGCCGAGGATTATGTGAGTGAGCCACAGGGCAAATGGAATCGAATCGTTGTCCTAATCCTTCTTTGCTCGACAGAAAATCGAAAACAATCGCCTGCGCGATGATGTTGAGCGCTTAAAGACGTCCCAGACGGTGGCACCGCAGCAGGTGAGCCCCAAAGAGGTGGAGGCCACGAGGCGCATCGAATGGGAGATTCAGCAGCGACAGCGGCGGGACGAACAGTACGAGCGCCAACGCCTGGAGCGGGAGCAGCAGCTGACCATTGCCCGCGAGGCCAAGAAGCATTACAAGCCACCGTCGCCACCGCCACCACCGCCAGAAGATGCGTCGCAAAACACTGAATCTCTGCTCAAGCCCACCACCAATGGGGATGCCGATTTGGACCTGGTCTTGGAAGAGAGTCTGGCCTTGCAAGAGGGTCTGGCCTTTGAAGACGGTCAGGCCGAGAAGCCCACGTTCGATCGGACAACGAAGCCGACGTCGAGGCCCAGGAGTGTGGAAAAGACAGCGACGCGGGCTCGTGATTTCTCGCCCGTTGAGGGGCCCAATATGGTGAGTGATTTGTTCGCATGGGGGTTGAAAATGGGTACTAGCTGGCCTAGGGGGGGTCTACGTGGGTGTCTTGACTCACTCGCGGCTTATAAATAGCCGCCCGGCCAAACCACTGGCGGAATCAATAGCAGAGCCAAGGGTCACGTTTCGCCCAACGAAAGCCCCAAAGCAGTCGCTCGCTGTCCGCACTCAAAGCATGTTCAAGCTAAAGCAACGTACAATCGCGAAACTGTTTGGCGGCAGCAGCAAATACCCGGAATCGGAATACCCGAATGGTTTCCGTGGCAGGCGTCAAGTTTCAGCGGCCAACGGCTTTGCCTACTTGCAGAATTTATAGCTCCCTCTTTCCCCTACGACGCGTAATGCAATCTTCTCATTGAGAGAGTCTACCCATCTTGAAGCTCTCCTCTTGCATTTTGCAGGGAAAAGGTCTCACGGGACTGAAGAACCTGGGTAACACCTGCTACATGAACAGCATTCTGCAGTGCCTGAGCAACACGCCACAGCTGACGGAGTACTGCATATCGGACCAGTACAAGAACTACATCAGTCGCAGCAACAAGACGAATGGCCAGGTCATCGAGGAGGTGGCCGCCCTCATCAAGGTGCTGTGGAATGGCCAATACAAGTGTGTGGCCAGTCGGGATCTGAGGGTAAGCTTTTGTGCAACTTGACCCAAAAGACTCCTCATGACTCGGGCCTTTTCAGTATGTGGTGGGGCAGTACCAGAGGATATTTCGCGGCGTTGATCAGCAGGATTCGCACGAGTTCCTCACCATTCTAATGGACTGGCTGCACTCTGATCTGCAGACGCTCGATGTGCCGCGGATACGCGAGACCATCGGTGCGGCGGAGAAGGCCTGGCTGGACTTTACCAAGGCCAAGGAGAGCATGATATTGCATTTATTCTATGGACAAATGAAGAGCACCGTCAAGTGCGTGGCCTGCCACAAGGAGTCGGCCACGTACGAGTGCTTCTCGAATCTCAGCCTCGAGCTGCCGCCCAACGCGAACGAGTGCCAGCTGAGTCAGTGCATGGACATGTACTTCAGTGGGGAGCGCATCCACGGCTGGAATTGCCCCAATTGCAAGACGAAGCGGGATGCAATCAAGAAGCTGGACATTTCCAAGCTGCCACCCGTGCTGGTTGTGCATTTGAAGCGGTAACTAAATGATGCATCCATCCCAGTTCCCTATCAGTATTCATTCAACTTTCCCCCACAGCTTCTATGCGGACACCAGCAACACGGGTGCGTATGTGAAGAAGCAAAACTATCTGAACTTTCCCCTGCAGAACCTGGCCATGAATCCGTATATAGCACGAGCCGAGTCGCGTGCTGGGACGCCCAAGACCTACCAGCTGTACGCCGTCTCAAATCACTACGGCAGCATGGAGGGCGGCCACTACACGGCCTTCTGCAAGAGCGCACACTACAGGCGCTGGTTTAAGTTTGACGATCAAGTGGTCTCATATCTGGAAACGCCGAATGTCGTCTCGAGTGCCGCCTACATTCTCTTTTACACCTGGCTACCGCCTGCAGCCCCTGTAAATAGTGTCGGTCTGTAGTCTGTAGCCTGTTCTCTGGCTTCCGTTTGTTTTTATCCTTTATGTTTGTTTTCTTCGGCTTAAGCTGGTTTTTGATGGGCAGATTCTAAGTTCTAGTCGCTTCACCCCCAATTACCGCCTAATTGTTGCTATCTGTTGTTGTCTAGAACCATTGCCGGATTAAAAGTATTAGGAATAGGAACATAGGAGTGTAAATGCGGGCGCATTTTCTACTCCACGGGTGGATGCGATGCGCTGCGATGCGGGTTGGATTCACACATTCACCGATACTAAGATAACTTCAAGTGCATTATGAGTGTATAACAAGGAGCAGACATAGTGTAGACACTTCGTGTATTTTATTATATTTTACAAGCATATTTTTAAACCAAATAAACGAAATGAAATTTCCAAACGTTAACTAAGGGAGGAGTTTCAAATTCGTGAATGGCGCCACTCTGACTGTGTTCCATCGTTCCAGGACACACACCTTAAGACTTTATGGCGATTTGGTCCAACCACCGATAGATTTAATGCGATACTTTAAAGAAATTCGCCGCGTTACAACACAGATAAAAGCATTGACAGCAACCAAAAAGTATATATGTAGATGAGTCAATTCATACAAGCGGCGTTCAGTGTTGTGTCTCGACGGATACCGACGGAATTGCGAATGAAAATTCTGTTGATGTACCCGGTACTTGTGGAGAAAGGATTGATAAATCGGATAATATTATAGTTTTAGCGCTAAGAACTAACTACCTATTGCTTTTAAATATAAAATCAAAATCGAGGAAAATTATTTAAGATGTATGGTATATTTTTAACATGTGACTGTATTTTTCGGTATATTTCCGCGGTCACACTGGACAGACGAGTCGCTTTGCAACTCTGCTTTTCTCTTCTTCTTCAGCCGCACACGTGCTAACTGCGCTTTGTTTTTTTCGCAAATTAAATTGTTTTAATTTGTGAAAATGCGCATTGAAACGTGTTACTTTTGCTCCAGCAAAATATATCCCGGCCACGGGGTGAATTTCGTACGAAATGACTGCAAGGTGAGGCCCAGTTCGATGTGTTTTTGACAATTGCGCAGCCATCCCATGTTTGTATACACCTGAAACCTGACATTTTTCTCTGTTGGTAGATCTTTAAGTTCTGTCGTGGAAAGTGCCACAAGGCCTTCAAACGCAAGAAGAACCCACGCAAGGTAGGCTGGACTAAGGCACATCGCAAGACTGCTGGCAAGGAGTTGGCCATCGATCCCAGTTTTGAGTTCGAGAAGCGTCGCAATGTACCCGTCAAATACAGCCGCGAGACCTGGCAGAAGGCCCTGGAAGCCATCAAGAAGGTCACGGAGATCAAGCAGCGTCGCCAGGATCACTTTGTCATGGAGCGTCTGCGCAAGGGCCGAGATATTGAGATCCAGATGGACGTCAAGAATGTGCAACGTAACATGTCGCTGATTCGTTCGCCAGCCGCTGGCCTCAAGGAGCGTCGTGCTAAGGAAGAGGCCGAGGAGGCGGCTCTCATGGACGAGGAGGATCTGCCCGAAGAGAAGATCACCTATGTGGACGCACGCGAGTTGGAGAAGCGTCTCGAGGAGGGAATGGGAATCGAGGATTTGGAAATGTTGGAAGCCTAACTTGGAAGACTTGTACACTGATTTAGATTTAAGCTGCTAACGAGAATATAATTTACAAAAACCCCGTGGTACATAAATAGTAGCTTTCGTGAATATTGCTTCAGTTGTCGACGCAGTCGTCCGGCTGCTTGCTGTCCGGTGATTCCAGGTTGATCGTAACGGGGCCGTCGTTTTCAATATGCACCTGCATGTTCGCTCCGAATTTGCCATCTGCAGATAAAGGAATTGTAAGTCGAGGCTGGTCACACCCTGGCGGATTCAGCACCTTTAATTTTGCTGCTGTCGTAAGACTGCTTGAGGCGATCCAGAAAATGTTTGTACAGCTTCTGGGCGTCGTCTCCTTTCATGGCAGCCGAAAAATCGGGCTTGTTGCCTTTCAGTCGGTGATATAATGTGAACTGCGAGATGCAGAGAATCTCGAGCTGCAGGTCCTTTGCCGACTTCTGCCACCGCTTGCCTTCGTCCTCGAACAGCCGCAGAGCGAGTATCTTGCGCACCCTAATAGGTGCAATAATGAAAATGTACTCTAACAATGATTAATCAAAGAAGTTACCTACAGAAACTCCACATCTGTGGCTGTGTCAGTCGCCTTAATTCCAACCAGCACACACAGTCCCGGCCCGATGGAGGAGACCAGCTCATCCAGCACTGGGGAAAAGACAAATCTCAGCGCTGCCAACGGATGGTATATTATGTGCGCAATGCATACCCGTAACCTTTGCGGCTCTCACTCGCTGTATAACGGCCCGCATGGTACGCTTTTTGTTTATTATTTTTGTTGATCAAATTTTGTTCACCGAGCCAATGCTGTAAAGTGGGAAAAAGTTATCGTTGGACCGATAGACTTGAATTCAAATTTGCCGCCCAGCCCATTCCCCAAAGTGAGAACTGGCGGTAATTGGATTAGACCAAACGCTGATGTCAGTCAGTTGCTCCCTCGCCTGAACTAGTTTAATTTCATCATCCACAACGAGCAACAGCCATGGGACAGCATTTCCAAAGTAATTGCCAAAAGTTAAAGGAAGCAAATTGATTTTAAGCAGATTCCTGTTGCAGAGATCTTGATTGTTGGAGGCATTGTGATTGGCCTGCTGTCTGGTTTGGCCATGATGGTCTGCAGCCTGCTAAAGGAATCCATACCGAATGTTTTGGCGCCAGAGGAGCGACAGTTTGCGTTTGACTACGTGATTGGTGAGTTGATTACAGTCGTTCTACCCCCCAGGTCGTTATTATGGATTGTTTCACCTACAGTTGGGGCTGGAACTGGGGGCAGCACTCTCACCTCGCTGCTGGCAAAGCACAGCAATGGCAGCGTTCTGCTTATTGAAGCCGGCAGCGCCTTTGGGCTGCTCAGCCGGATTCCCCTGCTGACCACCTTCCAGCAGAAGGGCATCAACGACTGGTCGTTTCTCTCAGTGCCCCAGCGGCACTCCGCCCGGGGTCTCATCGAGCAGCGCCAGTGCCTGCCGCGGGGCAAGGGTCTCGGGGGTTCCGCCAACCTCAACTACATGCTCCACTTCGACGGGCACGGCCCGGACTTTGACGCCTGGCACCAGCTGCACAACCTGAGCGACTGGAGCTGGGCGCACATGGGCCCCTTCATGGCGGCCGCCACACCCAAGCCCTGCGACATGTACGAAATACCTCGAGGCTACTCGAAGCTGACGGAGGCGCTCGACGATGCCCAGAGCGAGTTCACGCACAAGCCTTGGGTGTTTCGTCGCTCGCGCTACAACATCAAGAACGGACTCCGGCACTCGGTGGTGCAGCAGTTCCTGCAGCCCGTGCTGAAGCATTCCAATCTGCGGCTGCTGCCCGAGGCACTGGTCAAGCGGATACAACTTTCGTCTAGCCCCACGATGCGCGCCAGCTCCGTTCTGGTGGGCTTGAAGGATGCGGACAACAGGGAGCTGGAATTCAGCATCGAGGTGCGACGCGAGCTGATCCTTTGCGCCGGCGCCTACCAGACGCCACAGCTGCTACAGGCCTCTGGCATCGGCAACAGCACAACGCTGGCCAAGCTGAGGATTCCCGTGCAGCTCCACTCCCCGCTGGTGGGTCGGAATCTCCACGATCACTTGAATTTGCCGCTCTTTGTCTCGATGGGTGTCGTCGCGCCCAGCCTCAACCAGCGCACGCTCCTCAGTCCCATGAGCGTGTTCAACTTTCTCAGCTCGGGCACGGGACCCTTTGGCAACTTTGGAGTGCTGGGGCATGTGGCTAGCCACGAGGAGCCCTCGCCCTTTGGCGTCACGTTCTTTGGCGCCGGGGCCATAGACGAGGCTGCCCTCATGTCCATTTCCAATTTCAAGGCTGCCGCGTTTCGGGCGCTCTTTCCGCGGCACCACAATGCCTCGCAGGAGGGATTTGTTGTGATCTCCAGCTGCCTACAGCCAAAGTCTCGGGGCTCGGTGGGACTCCTCAACAAGCACATGCGAAGGAATCCCCTGATCGATCCAAACCATCTCAGCCACGAGGATGATGTGGCCTGCACCATTGCGGCCATTCGAAGTGCTGTAAAGGCGAGTAGTAATTATTGGACTGAACATTTTTCAGGGTTAATTGATAGATTAATTAATGTTTTGCAGTTGGTCACCTCATCCTCGCTTGCACAGCTGCGTCCTTTTATACACTGGCCAAAGCTGCAGGAGTGCTCAAACTTTGGTCCCTTTGAGAGGGATTTCCGCGAGCAGCGGCCCTCGGATGAGTATTTGGAGTGTCTAATGCGTCACATTGGCTTGAGTTCGCATCATCCGGGCGGCAGTTGTGCTCTGGGCACTGTGCTGGACTCACAACTCAGGTGCGTCTCTCCATTTCTCGTGTGAAAGGCTCTTCAAGGTTGTCCTTGCAGATTGCTGGGTGTGCCCAACATTCGTGTGGTGGATGCCAGCGTGCTGCCACGTCCCATTTCGGGGAATCCCAATACAGTCATCGCCGCCATTGCCATGCGTGCCGCCTCGTGGATGCTGAAGAGCGAGCTGCAAGAGGGCAGTCGCCGCCAATGAACGAGCGGCTGAGCGGAAGAGCATTATGTTCGGCTGCCTGAAAGTAATCAAAGAGTATTAAAGTTATCAAACGATTGCCATTGTTCTCGCTGATGATCTTGCACTTGATCTTCCTCTGCTGCGCCTCTCCTGGCTCGCTGCCAGTTGGGCATTTAATGAATGACTATAAAATGGATGCGCCGCGTGCGCCACGCTCAGTTCTTGTGCAACTCGGTGGCAATGACCAGCCCAGACCAGACCGCCCCCAAACAGAGAGCGTAGCGCAGCAATAGTTCCGACTTTTCCAATAATTCTACTACAGCGCGAATGTTTATGACGTTAAATCGCTGAAGGCAGCGCGTGGCTCGTGGTCGTCTCTGATTTTTGCCGGGCGTTGAGTCGTCGTCGGTTGCTTGGTCCTGGGTTTGGTTCTTTTTCTCAAGTTCTTCAGAGTGTTCGGTGACATAATTGTTTACGCTCGACGTCATTGTGGGAGAGATCTCTGCGAGATCTTGATTCGTGAAGATTATGTCAATGCGCAGTGTCTGCCGGGAGCACTGTTTGATGTTGACTAATCCCCGGACTTTCTAAGGTCGCGTCCATGATTCAACTGGAGACTGAAGTGTCGTAATTCTCCTACACTCTCGGCCACACTCGCCGGCTTAGCCTCTGCCCCATGTGCGCACAGATTTGTTGTGGGTGCTGCTGTGACTGTGACTGTGCCTGTGCCAGCGCCAGCGCCTCTGTGTCCAAAAACTAAATTGCTCGACAATTGATAATTGAGCGAAATTGAATTGAATCACAGCCAGAGGAGCCAGCGAGCATTAGATGGGCCTGCGCTTAGTTAATCGGAGACAGAGCTAGGCGTTGGACGCGCTTCGTTGGATAAACCTTTAGTCCTTCTTCCTTCCTCGTTAGTTAGAATCGAGTGCCACAAGATGCACAACATTGAGGAGATACTCGTCGAGCTGCAGCGGTTCTCGTGGCCAGATTATGTGGCATTTGTGGCCATGTTCCTGCTATGCATCTGCATTGGCATCTACTTCGGCTTCATGAA
Organism: Drosophila subobscura; assembly: GCF_008121235.1. Classification (NCBI taxonomy): domain Eukaryota; kingdom Metazoa; phylum Arthropoda; class Insecta; order Diptera; family Drosophilidae; genus Drosophila; species Drosophila subobscura. Next base: position 4,520,198 of record NC_048533.1, on the reverse strand, counting down.
CAAGTCCGTCTCCGAGGCGGACTACATGCTCGGCGGTCGCAAGATGCTGGTGATTCCCATTGCCTTCTCCCTGGTGGCCAGCTTCATATCGGGCATCACGCTCCTCGGACTGCCCACCGAGGTGTATTCCTATGGCGTGCAGTACCTCTACGTGGCCTTCGGCGTCGTCGGCATGGGCATTGTGATGGGCGTGTTCTATCTGCCGGTTTTCCACGATCTAAACATAACATCCACCTACGAGGCAAGCACGCACAGAGCACGAATCTACAGGAATCTATAAGCAGACTTCACTTCCTCTATGTCTTTTTGCTTGCAGTATCTGGAAGTTCGTTTCGATCGCCGCCTGCGCCTCTACGGCTCCATTATGTTTGCGGTTATGAATGTGAGTATCGAAAGGCCATCAAATCAAATAAAATACAAATAAGTTAGCCCAGAAACTGCCGCTTATTTTATCAAATGAATGGAGCTTTAAAATATTTAAAGTATCTCTCCATCATGCACCGCAATTGGTGGACATCTTGGTATCTCCGGGAAGAGATTATTAAATATTCCAGACTACTTCTGGGCTGTTACGGTACAGCCATACAGCTGCTGCACGCTGACTGCTCCAACCAAGTGCCATATATGTGGGGGTTTATGTTTATTGTTTATAAGTAATAGTTAATAAGTGATTAAGTATGGTATAACGGTACAAGAATTAGATATCTGCGTCGTTCGTCGTCTGGTCTCGCACACAACCTTTTACGTCGGAGGTTGGATAGAAACTCCCCTCTCAGCGTTCTCTCGCCGATCGGTTGAACGCTCTCGCTCTCATCTCGCTCTCCTTCGTTTCTCTTTGCGTTTGCTCTCGTGTTTGGAATTCGCAGTGACGCGAATTCGCCCTTGCTCGTTTTGGTGTTTTGTCTAGGGATCGCAATTGGCAAAACCCAGCCCACATATAATACCATAAATCCCATATGCCCATCGGATTCAAATATCTGTGCAGAGTTCTGCAATAAAGGCCGTACAGTAGTCATTCTTGTGCTTCTGCCTGATGCGTTTTATAACCTTTTTTAGGGCCGACAAAATGTCAAGGCTCACCAGTACAGGCACCTGTTGGTACAACAAAAACATTATACATATATGCATATATTTAACATTAAATTAGTTTGCTACTTCGAAGATATATGCAACGGAAGTTGATTCCATCCATTGATGGCAACTGCCAGCACTTACCACTTGGCAGCGATGCTGCCCAAAATTGAGCTTATCTGAAAATATAAATAAGATGCTAAGATTTGATAAAAAAGATCGGCAGTTGGTGCCATGAAAAGCCTTAAAACTTTTACAATGTCTCTTCAGGTCGCCTATCTGCCCATCGTGATTTACGTGCCGGCGCTGGCCTTCAACCAGGTGACGGGCATTGGTGTGCACACCATCACGCCGATTGTGTGCATCATTTGTGTGTTCTACACGAGCCTCGGTGGGCTCAAGGCGGTGGTTTGGACGGACGTGGTGCAGGCGGTGTCCATGCTGGGCGCCCTCTGCCTGGTGGCCATCAAGGGCAGCATTGACATAGGCGGTGTGAGCGTTGTGCTGGAGCGAGCCTGGAACACTGATCGCCTGGAGGCGCCCGAGTAAGTGAAGAAACTCCTTCCTTGCCTGCTTTAAACACCAATCCCCACTCCACACTCCTGTTGCAGCCTCAGCATTGATCCCACAGTTCGTCACACGTTCTGGTGCCTGTTCTTTGGCGGCATTGTGTACTGGACACAGACGAATGCCGTCTCCCAGAACATGATCCAGCGATACCTCGCACTGCCCACGCTCGCAGACGCGCGCAAGGCTCTGTTCATCTTCTGCGTGGGTGTCCTCATCCTGATGGCCCTGTGCGGCTACAATGGACTGCTCATCTATGCCACCTACCAGAACTGTGATCCGCTCACTACCAAGGCAAGGACTGCGCCACTCCACGCCGCCTCGTTGCTAATCTCTTGCTAATCTTACAGCTGGCAAAGGCTCGGGATCAACTGCTGCCGCTCTTTGTGATGGACACGCTGGGCGAATTGCCCGGCATGACGGGCCTCTTCATAGCAGGCGTCTTCAGTGCTGCCCTCAGCTCGCTCTCCACCTGCCTCAACTCCATGTCGGCGGTGGTGCTGGAGGACTTTGTGAAGCCCTACGTTAAGCAGCCGCTCTCCAGCTCGTCCATCAACTGGATCATGCGCCTGGTGGTCGTCGGTGTGGGTGCCCTCTGCGTCTGCCTCGTCTATGTGGTGGAGCACATGGGCACAGTCCTGCAGCTGACCATGAGCCTGGAGGCCATCACAAATGGCCCGCTCTTTGGCATCTTTACCATTGGCCTGTTTTGCCTTGGATCAATGGAAATGTGAGTCTCGTCTCTCCCATCAGGTGTTCTCCTGATTCTACAGTCTTGAATTCGTTTCCCACAGAGCGCTCTTTTGGGCGGCATCATGGGCGTCATAGCCATGTCCTGGGTAAGCCTCAATGCCCAGTGGGCCATTGCCTCGGGTGCCATTAGCTACAACACGAAGCCGCTCAACATTGAGCAGTGCGACTACAGATTCAATCTCACCGCCACGAGTGCGGCCAACAGCAGTCTCCATCTGGCAGGATCAGCCACAGAGTAAGCCAAAGAAGGGTCTCGTCTGTCTCCCACTTTATGCTAATTTCTTTTCGCGTAAAGGGACATCTTTCCACTGTACCGCATCTCGTACATGTGGTACACAACCTTCGGCGCTTCGATCACCATTATTGTGGCGCTGCTCGGCTCCCTGGCGTTTGGCAGAAACAATCCGAACAAAGTTGATCCCGTACTGCTGACACCCTGCATACGAAGGTTCTTTAGCTTTGGCTCTGACAAGCCACTGGCAAGTAGCAAAAACTTATCTTCCCTCTCCCTCGATTGATGTTCGTCTTAATGATCCGTTCTGCTGTTCTTTAGGATGCCTACAAACCCGACATTCCACTACAGCACAAGCTCCGAAACGATGAGGTGGCACTCTGAAGAATCCAACAGCATAAACTTGTAGATAATCCATGATTGAATGAATTTTTGTAACCCTTTGACCCGTTCAGTGGCGTGGCGTAGGAAAAATACAACTGTGTTTAATCAAAGGATTATTAACAATATATAAATACGATTAACACAATGTTGACTCTGTCTTCTCTATGATGGATCCTCTCTCTGACTACTTCTGCTGCAGCTTGTTGTGCAGAATGAGACGCTCCGCCTCGTTGAGATGCTCGTAGAAGCTGGGAAAGTGTTCGTTTTGTGTGAAGTTGGTGAGGAATTTCTGCAGATTCTCGGCAATGTCGCCCGTGTAGTTGGTCTCCTTGAGCAGCTCCTTGAGCAGCAGCTCGTCCTCTACATTATCCTTGTCGTATTCCACGTACAGGTCGGAGATGAAACGCGACTGGGCCGAGCTGGTGGCCTCGTCTTCGACCTCGCCCTCCTCGTCGTCGGTGTCGGTGAGCGGCTCGTCCGTCTTACTCTCCTGGAAGTGCTGGTACTCGGACATCAGCACCTTGAAGATCTTCACGAGGGCAGGAATCGTGGCCCACTTCTGCGTAGCGGCGGCCACGGAGCGGGTGCGCCTGCGCGAATCGTTGGGATCCTCCACCAGCTCCTTGTAGGTGATGCTCGTCAGGCGATTGTCCTGCGTGGCCACGCCATACTCGAACAGCTTGCAGAGGGCCATGGTGGTGACCTTGCGCTCGTACATGCCGAAGAAGGAGTTCTGGCGCGACAGCCAGTTGGAGAGGACAAACTGCATGGCAGGCTCCCCGTTTGGCCCCGGCACAGTGGACAGGAAGTTGAGCACGGCGTCCATTTGGGTGAGGAAGAGATGGGCGAAGATTAGGACCAGATTCATGATCACCTTAAGGCACTCCAGGTTCTGCATTTTGCTGATCACAGCCTTCAGCAGCATGTCCACATTCGGGCCGAGCATGCTGCCCATTTTGGTGATGATCGTGATGACCAGACGCCCGATCTGCCCGGCAGCCGTCATCTCGCTGTTCATGGGATTGAGCAGGACGGTGGCCACCACCTGCATGATGCAGTTGACGCCCTCGCCGTTATTGTAGCTGCATATCTGGCCGGGCGAGACGTTGATGAAGCTGCGCAGGCACTCGCCGCCGGCCAGCATCACCGCGTGATCGTCCGTGTGCAGAAGGCAGTTCATGACGGCCGGAAAGGCTGTCTCCAGCAGTGCGCTGCTCAGCGGCGGCTCCGTGTACTTGACAATCGTGTTGAGTACGTCCAGGGCAATGTCCTGCTTCTCGGTGTTGTGCTTCTCCGGCAGCCCCAGGATGCTCACGATGGTCGGAATGAACTTCTCCTGCAGCAGCACCAGGCACTGCTTACGCTGGCAGAGGGCTTTGATCAGATCCTGCACGTTCTCCAGCACGTACGGGTCCTCGGCATACTTGAGAAAGACGGCGATGGCCAGCGGAGTAACCTTGCCGTGAACGGCATACGCAAAGTCTGCATCAAACTGCAAGAATGCAAGAGAAAACTGGCATTACGAATCCTCGTTGGATGGACTCTGATTCGACCTACCTGAATCATGACCGTAAGTGCCTCCATGAGCAGGGCCAGGACAGTGGCCTTGCAGCCCGAGACCAGAGCCATGATGCCGTCAAAGAAACCCGGCAGCTTGGACACCAGCAGCGTGCGTTTCTCGCCCTCGGTCGCTTCGTTGGCCTGCAGGAAGCCGTGCAGCGTGCGCACTGCACTGATCCGCAGGATGTGAGTCTTCTCCGGCGACAGGCTGCACAGTGTAACGTCAAGGATCTCGGCCACCATCTGGGGGTTGTACAGCTCCGACTTGGAGTAGGTGCTGAGGGTCCAGAGAGCGCGACCCACCAGGTGGGGCGACTCCTGGTGCACGAGAAGATTCCGCACGATGGTCAGATAGTTGAGGAGATCAAACTTGGAGTCGCCCTCGAGTATGATGTCACGAAAGCCGTGCACGGCGTCCATGCAGGCCTCCTGGATCTTCCACCAGTTGGGATTGTTGGCCGCCTTCTCCGCCTCGGCCACGCTGAAGTGCCTGCCCAGCGCCTCCTGCAGTGGCTGTATGGCCTTCGCCCCGAACTCATCGTTGATGGCCAGCAGAACATCGCGGCCGCACATGCGCACCGTCAGCTCCACGCCGCCGTCATCCTCGTCGTCGACAAACTTCTCGGGATCCTCCTGCCAGTCCTCCAGCTGCTCCTCGCTCAACTGAATGTACACGATGGTGATGTAGATGAGATCTGCCAGCACGTTCTTGATGCATCCCCGCAGCTTGCTGCAGGTGACGATGCAGTTGATGAACTCGAGGATCTGGATGATGAGCGTTTGGAAGTTGGTCTGCTCGTCATCGTCCTCGTTGTCGCCGCTGGGCAGGGGATTGGGCTCTGTCTGGTTCACGGACACCTTCACATACGTCTCGGCTATCTGCGTGAGCAGCTGCCAGATGATGGGCAGTATGCGCTCCATGAACGGATTGATGTACTTTGAGCAATCGCTCACCACGTGCGTGAAGACTGCAACGGAAGAGGGAGTTGGATAATGCTAATGCTGAGTGTGTGATTACTTACCCTTGATAATCTCTGAGCGTAGCAGGAAATTGGAGCCCGCTCCGCTATTCATGCTGAGGTAGTGCAACAGCTTGTCCATGAAATTGTTGAGGATGGAGTTCATCATCGTCGCCTGCTCCTGTTTGTCGGTGATCAGAGCCGCAATGGAGGTGAACAGAGGCTTCAGGATGCGTATGGCCGAGACGCGCGTCTTGATGGAGTAGTTCTGTTCCGAGTCAAAGATGCGATACACCTCGGGAATGACGACGGGACCCAGTTCCTTGATCTGCTCCACGTCGTAGGTGAAATCCTGCAGCACCTGCATGGCACCGTGAATAGAGTCCTCGTTGCCGCCCAAACACTTTACAATGATGTCGAACAACTCCGTCCAGCCGTGCGGATAGTCGGTGGAGGCAATGGTGGATATGGTGTGGGCCACAGAGGAGCGTATCTTGGAGTTAGGATCGTACAGCCCGTTGGGCAATATGTTGCGAATGGTGCGCTTTGGCCTGCTCGCTGGCCATGCAGCTGTTCGCCTTGTCGTTCTTCAGGCCCTCCGCGTTCACATCCGTCCAGTGGTTCTCCACGTAGCGGGTCAGCATAACGATCGCTATCTGCCGCAGCGGCAGCTCGTGCGACTGATTCATTATGATCTCGGACAGGTAGACGCCATAGCCTGCAATTTCATATTTGTATAACACGAGGAAACCAACCCCACCCAACCCAAAGAAAGCCCTCTGCCCGCCAAATTACGCACCTTCCGTGTATTCCAGCTGCTTTATTCGCTTCTCCGCCTGCTGCAGCACGTTGGTGTTCGCGCTGAGAAGGTTCTGCAGCTCCTCGATGATGGCCAGTTTGACCGAATCGCCGCAGTCGTTTTGAAATTGAAGCGACATCACGTTTGTTATTGTCACGTTAAGCTAAACGCTAAATAATAAAATATCAATATCAACTGGTTACAAAAATATAAACCGGCGGCGGCCTTCTACATGTGAGGGCTTCCCTCGCTGTTCAATACTGATCATACTGTTTACAAACACTGTGCCGTTTTCGATACCCGATATTAGCTTCGATTACTTTTTTTGCCGCTTGTGAAATTCGCGGAAAATTAAATAAAATTCGGGATGAGCACCTGGGACCCAGCGAACGATTTGGATTGGGTGTCCGGCTCCGAGGATGAGGAGGACATTGCCATGAAGCGCGACTACCATGGGCGCGAGGCCATCCTTTTTGTAGTGGACGCCAATCTCCAGACGAACGGCATGACGCGCTTGCTGGAGGCGCTGAACATCATACGCACGGCATTCATCTCGGGAATGCTGGTCAACGACAAAGACCTCATAGGCCTGGTGTTTGCCAACACCAAGCACAGCCCGCTGCCGCTGGAGGCCTCCAGCGTGGAGACGATCGTTGTGCCCGAGAACTGTGCCGTGTTCCTGCCGCTGCGACAGTTGACCAAGCCCATTGTGGAGCATTATTTGGAGTTTATGGCAACGGTAGAGGATCAGTTTGCCAGCGAGTACGGGCTGGCCGAGCCCTTTGGCAGTGGGAAATTCGATCTCATGATCCGGCTGTGCATCGAACTGCTGGAGAAGTGCGGCAAGAAGTTGAACAACGCAAAGATTGTGTACGTGACGGATGTGGACACGCCGCATCTGCCGTCGAGCAACGAGTTCCAGGCGGCCCTGCAGAAGGCCATCGATCTGGAGGGCAAAGAGTTTGAGTTCCATGTCATCCCCATGAACGACGACTTTGACTACAAACCATTTTACAAGGAATTCATCACCCTGTCGCGAGGTGAGTGGAATAATTCATATGTACACATCAATCCCATCCGAAGTCTGTTCCCCTCCTTGGCGTCCAGAGTTCGCCTTGGAGGTTTTAAGACTTCGCAGAGTAATTGGAGCACATCATTCACCCGCGTCCAAGTGAAGTTGAATTTGCGCGCGGTTTTGGATCTGCTCACAGAACACAGCAACGGAAAGCAGGTGTCCGGAGTCGACTAAATCAAATCATTAATTTTCTTGCAGCCATTGACATGGATTCGTTCGTGGAACCCGATGCCTCACTGCTGCGCGAGATGCTGGCGGATCGAAAGCTGAAGCAGGACTTCTTGCGCCGCTGCCTGGGCCATTTTGCCTTCCATCTGGGCCCCAATCTGTCCATGTCGGTGCAGTACTACAACTACTTTCAGCGACGAGCGCTTCCGCGCAAGGTGCAGATCATCCGGCGCGACAACAGCGTGGTGAGCACCAAGCGGCAGATCATGGTGCGCAAACTCGACGAGCAGACGCAGGTCGTCAAGCACGAGCGTCAGATAAAGGTGTGCGATGGCTGGTACAAGTTCGACTTGGGCGACAAGCCACTGAAGATCACCATGCAGCGAATGAACATATTGCGCGACATGCACAAGCCGCACATGCAGCTGTTGGGGTTCAAGCACCGCTCAGCCCTGCCCGAGGTTATCTACAGCAAGCCCTCGAACTTTATGTACCCCGACGATCAGAGCATCATCGGGTCGAAGCGCTTGTTCCGCGGGCTGTGGGAGCGCTGCCTGCAGCGAGAGAAGATCATCATTGCCCTGTTCATGTCCAAGCGCAAGTCGATTCCGCGCTATGTCGCCCTGGTGCCCGTTCAGGTGGAGAAGTCGGAGGCCAAGACGTATCGGTCGCAGCTCTGCGGAGATGGCTTCAAGATCGTCTATCTGCCGGAGGCCAAGCACATTCGCCACATCGACATGTGCGATTGGAACAACACCGCCAATTCGGCCAGCGATGAGAAGGTGGACTTCTTCCAGAAGATCATCAAGAGGCTGCGGATCGACTATCAGCCAAACCTGATCAATGATCCCAGCCTGGACTACCTGCAGGCAAATTTGCTCGCCATGTCCCTGGACATTACGACGGAAAGCAGGGCGTTCGACGTACTGGACACCAAGGTGCAGGACAAACGAATTGAAAAATATATTCCCGATTACGAGCGCCTCTTCGACGAGGAGGTGATACCGGCCAAGAAGCGACCGGCCAAAGATCCCGCGGATGGCGCCAGCTCTTCAAAGCTGCCCAAAATCGATGCGGAGCAAATCAACAGCTACCCATATGTCGAGTTTTTGATCGCGGAGGAGCAACTGACCAGATGCACGGTCGCCCAGCTGCAGGTCATTCTCGAAACGCACTTTGGTGTACAGTTGCCCAAGTCCGCGACCAAGGACAAACTGGTAAAGCGCATAGAGGAATTGAGTGCCGCCGGAAAAGCCATGAGTTAGTATGTAAATTGATGTTAAAAGTAATAGTCCGTAAGTTTTGCTAATTCATAAAAAGATTATACTATCTGAATTTCTTCTTTTGTTTGCCATACAGTGGGGATACAATTCCTGGTACATCTGAAGTCCAATTTCTCTTTTTAATATTTGCGTTAAATATAAATAAACTGAAATATCTTAGCATTAAATATCAAAAGTTTAAAAATGTGCGATGTAAATTCGTTGCAATGTTATCGATAGGCGGCCTTAGCCATATGACAAGCACTAGACTACTATCGATGTGGACACACTGTGTTTCGATAGCTTGAGTCATCTTATCGACATTTTGCATAGCATAGCACCCTCCTGCTGTAAATTTAATTGTAAATTGAAAGAAAACAGAGCAGCAGAACAAGATGACTGGCATCATGGACTCGGTGGAAATGCCCAAATTGCCGGAAAACCAAAAGACCTTTGCCGGCATACCGGAGGCAGTATTCCTGGTGAGTGGGTGGATTCTAACCTAGCTCTTGGCTATTGGCTGTGGCTGCGAAACTGCAGCTGCACCTGCGATGGAAAAACTGAATTAATCCTTGCCTGCGTATTGTTTGCAGGAGGAGATCGATACGTTCATGACCCAGCCCGAGAACGAAAACTGCGAGAAGGTGCTGCAGCGTCTGGACGAGCAGCACGGCAAGTACCGTTTTATGGCGTACAACCTCGAGGCGCGTCGCCGGAAGCTGAAATCGCAGATTCCCGACCTGGAGCGCTCTCTGGAGATGGTCAATGTGTTGCGAAAGGAGGATGAGGAGCGCGAAACACAATTCCTGCTTAGTGACCAGGTGTTCATCAAGACCCTGGTGCCGCCCACAAAAACAGTCTACCTCTGGCTCGGAGCCAGCGTGATGCTGGAGTACCCGCTGGACGAGGCCGAAACCTTGCTCAAGCAAAACGTTACATCAGCCGTGGGCAATCTCAAGTCGGTGGAGCATGACCAGGACTTTTTACGGTCAGTAGCAGATCCCATTCCATTTGCAATGCCTTTTGACTTTGTCTTTCAAATTTGCAGCGATCAAATAACCACAACAGAGGTGAACATGGCGCGAGTGTACAACTGGGGCGTCAAAAAAAGGCAGGCCGCAGCCAAGACCACCGCTAGCAGTACGCCATCCTAAGCTCCAGCACCATTAAGATCCCCACACACACAGTACTGCACTGACATGTGAGTGGTGTACACTGTGGCTATCCATCTACGCGTCTCCCACTTCCACTATTTATGTCGAAACTTCACCAAAAAACCAAAAGGTCAATCCTCTGCATTGCGATCCTTGCCTGCAAGGAGCCACCAGTCACCAGCGATCGGGAGCAATGCTGATTGCAGTGCAGTCTCGCCTGCTTTATTCATGTTCTCCACAGACGATTATAATAAATCCGCCACACAACGCATCGAGTTATCCAGACACTAACAACCGATAATGTGTGCGTTGCTCAATACATCCAGTAGGGACAGAGATCCAGCAGGCAGATGCCCGAGCTGGTGCAGCCCATGCACTTGTGGCAGCTGCACATGAGTCCCGGCTGGCATTGGTCCTCTGCATTGTCCCGCGTGCAGAACTCCCCCAGCTGTAGGTAACTAGTGCTGTTCCCACAGCGGATGCCAAGGGAGGACGAGCCATTTGGCCTTGTGGCAGTACTTTGTTCGCTGCAGGGAACACACCTGCCCAAATGTCCGACTGTAATAAACTTTCCTTTTTGGTGGGGCTCCCCTACTTACATGCCTTCGTAGGGCAGCAGATAGAACCAAATCAACAGCCAACAGAATGCCTCTGACATGACCGACAGCGAAACAGAATCCGGGAATTGCCACTGCCGGAAAGCCCCGACTAAAGGTAAACAAGAGCCGTACGCCGTGTGTGAAAAGTGCTGACTGCGAGAGCAGATAAAGGAATGCTGGGTAATGGGTGATTAATTAACTATTCTTTGTATTTCTGATGTAAGCAACAACAATAATCTTTGACCCAACACCCTAACATGCACACAGTCCCTAACAGCTGTGGGACTCATTCCCACTTCATGGACTGGTGTATGTAGTCGCCATCGGGGCTCGCGTAGTTCTTGATGGGTGGGGTGGAGACGGGGCCCTTCAGCGTTACGGGCAGCAGCTGCAGGTCGACTTCGATGGCTGCCTGGTACAGGTCCTCGGACTCGCGGCGCAGCTCTTCCAGCGCCTTGTTCTGCGACTGCACTAGGCGGTCAATGATTTGGAAGTCGGCCACTCTCTCGTCGTGCTTGTAGCGGGCCCATTCTTTCTTTAGCAGGGCGCGCTCCTCCACTTCCGCGCTGCCCAATGTCGTCAGTTTTCGTTGCCGCTTGCTGCAACGAATGGAGAACAAGTTGTAGCACCAATTGGCAGATTCCAATCAACGGGACATCCTTACTCCTTTTCGTCGATAAGCTCCAGTGGCACCTCCAGCTCCTCCACCGGTTTCAGCTGTCGCGCATTCTTCTCCAGCCGACGAATCTGCTTCTCAATCTTCTTTTTTCTGCGGTCCTCCCTCTGCTTGATAACCTGTGGGTCCAGCTTCTTCTTTTTCTTAAGCGGTTCGGCACAGAGCACAGGTGTGGTGTGCAGGCAACGTGCCACGACGGAGCTGGCTACTCCGCCTCTCTGTAATCCTAATCTATGACCGAAAGTAGGGTCAGTCAGTGGTTGGGCTGCAGAATCTTCACTCACCTGGCAAAGGCGCTGAGCAGCGACATTTTTAATAAACAAAAATAAAATTCTTTGCGTAATGTGTAAATTAGAGATGCGCAACTGTGTAACCGCGGAATTATCGATAAAATATACCGACAGATCCTCGAAAATATAATGTAAATATACCGTAATGTTAAAATCATTTTCCTCAACTTTGATCTTCTCTTTAATATTACCAGCTAGTTAAGACTCTCAGCTTTAAAACTGTTATTTTACTCGAATCATATTTCAATTCTTCACACGATTAGCTGATTTTCATGCTTTTTTTAAAGAGTCAACCAAAGCAGTAGCATAATAAGTTACGTAGGGGGAAATGGAATCTTACGTCATTTGACAATTTGTTGCTGGCGAACCGTTAAAGAGTCGATACAAAAACTATCGAAATTAGAAATTAGTGCTGCCAGACCAGCGACTCTTAGTTCCGCTTCCCGACAACAGAGGGCGGATGAGTGCAAAAGCGCAGAATATCGAGAGAAGGATATGGAATATTTCTGGCGCCTGTAATGTTATCGTTCCCATATTTTCTCTGTAGGCGCATATTTCAAATAGTTTTATTTATGCTGGGCTTTTGGTGATTTATGCTAGATTTTGTTGGCCCTGAATCGTCGTTTTATCATGAACCGTATTTTTCCTCCCTTCCCAATAAATGACAACTCCAGTTCGGCAAATACTATTTTTATACGATTTTAAAACTTTATTTTTAAAGATGAAAATAAACAATATAATATACTTTTATTGTGTGTTGTTGTTGGTTTTTTTTGTATTTTTTTTCCTTAGTAAATTTTACATAATTTTCAATAAAATAAGTTTTGTTTTTTTCGATTAAAAATGTCATATTGTAGTTTAGTGTTTTTGTTCATTTTTCTCCTTTTCCCGTTACACATTTTTTAGTATTTTTCGATTTTGTTTCGATCGCAATATAAATTTTTATTTAATTATATTCGCTTACGATGTCCGTGTCCCAAATACTGAATTTACTCTTACACATTTTCGGTTTTATCATATGGTATGTATATCATTTCATATCATGCTTTCTGCGTGGCGTGTGTCGTGACATTGTGATGGAATGTGGTGTGTCGTGTGGGTGGTGTGTTGTGGTTTTGATTTTTTTTTTTGCGCGAAATGTACAATTTTGTGCGATTTAGCTGTTGTTTGAAATTTCATTGAATCGAAATTCAACTTGAATCTCATCATTTTGGGGCCAGAATGTGTTTTTTGAAGTTTCCAAAAGGGGATTGTGTTGGTGGTACACCAAACCAAAGTATTGTATACTTGTAGAACGGAACGGAAATCGAAACCGTAACCAAAACGTAGCTTACACATACACATTTTCGCTTTGGTTCATTCGAAATGAGTTAGTTAATCATATAGAGTTAGTATATCGTACTATCGTTTGCGAAATGTCCTCTCGTACGAGTATGTATGTTTTGCTTTTTGCTTTTGCTTTTACTTTTGGTTTTCATTTCAATATTTTGTGGTAAGTAGTAAAGTTTGAGATTCACGGGGGAATGGGGGTAGTGTGTGTGTGTGTCCCCTATTGTTATTACATATAATTATAAATTTAAACTGTGTGTGCGTGTGTGTTTGTGAAGTGACTCGAATTTCAATGCATCTCCCCTGCAGGGGAGCCACACATTCACGTTTCAAGTTGGAATTCCGAAAATATCCTTGGCACCTGGCTGGTCTAGGCTCTTTTTCCGTGGCTCTGTTCCTGGCCCATCTATTTCGCTTACTCATCGCACTCATCAAAGTTCAACTAAATGTGTGTTAAATCTCAACTTAGGGGCAAACTCAGGGAAATCGTATATGCGTATTCGAGGGATTATCTTCACATCCATTTCATCTTACATTCGTCTCTCGCTCCGGGTGTTTCCTAGGTGGGGATTGGGTTTCTTTTGGCTTTCTTGCCCCTTGGAAACACCTTGCAGCAGAGTCTCTTCCACTCCTCTTCCACTTAGTTTACAATTACATTATAAAAGTTATCTCTTAAGTTGTTTGTACTATTGCTTGGAAATCATTCCGGTCTATTGTTGTATTGTAACTCAAAAGTTTTCATTTTTATATATTTCTCTTTGTTTTGCTTAATGGAACTTAAATCAATTTCTAGGCTCGATTTGGGTTTCGTATTTTTTGTTTTGTGTTGTAATTTTGAACGTTTGAACGTTTTGCATCCATCAACCGAAACGATGCAGCCCCCTTGTGGGGGCGATGATGTTCCACAACTCGATCTTTAGTATCAATCCTAAAGGTTGGCCGAAACGGTTTAATGCGTTTGAAAAGTTTGTAAGCAAAGAACCGAACCCTTTTACACACCTCTACAGGATGTGTCCTTTGTCTCTCTGTCTGTTCTTTTCGGTTTTTCGTGTGTGTTGTGTGTGTGTGTGTGTGTGTGTCTTTGTAATCGCAATCTTTTGGTTATACAATGTTTCAGCTCAAAGGAATTTACATACTTATATATACATAATGTTGTGTGTGTATGTGGTGCGTGTGTGTAGGTGTCTGTGTGTTACATAATTGATCACCCGTGGGTGTCATTTTAAATTTTAAATTTTGCTAATTTTTACTAGTTCTTTCCCATCATCGACTAAAGAAACGATTTTTGCGACGTTTTTGCTCAAAGATCTGTATTTATGTGTTGGTGTATTTCTGTGTGTGTGTGTGTTAGGGGTGGTAGGAAAGAGCACGAAAGTAGGAAACGTAGGCATCCTCCTCCGATTCCAGAAAGTCTTATAGTTTAGACACACGCGTGTCGCTGTGTATCTCCGTGTATCTGTATCTGTGTGTGCCAGCACGCACACTTATGCATATCGCAATGCATCTGAATTTATGCTTAAATGTAGTCCTCGCTCTAATACCTAATTGCCGCCACTTCAGTATGCCGTTCTCGTACTCGTCCGCGTTCTTAGTTCAGTTTTTGCAATCATCTTTACTCTGTACTCTTTTTGAGTGGAATGGAATATGCACTTATGCTTCGCTCTCTCTATATCTAAATGAAATGTAGCATACTTGCATGCTTCGCTTCGTGTGTGTGAGTGATGTTGTGTGTGTCGTGTGTGGTGTTAAATGAGCAACTCAGCGCTGGAGTATGCGTATGTACGCTAAAAGGGGGGATACATATGGGGGTATATGTATGCATTCATATATACTTTCTCATAAGTCCAAACCTTTGTTGCCGTTCCACACTATGTTGTTTTCTTCTTCTCTAAATCATTAATTTCTTCATACATAAATCGTGTGAGTGTGTTTCATGTTAATTTCCATTCGTTTTACATACTATAACTAAATACATACACATATTTATCGCTTACTTAGGTAGTCAATTACAACTTTTGCTAGGGAAAGAAGGATCGCGGAATGGGGTGGGGATTGGATCTGTGGTGACATCTCCTGGTGAGTGATTGGCCCCTCGGCTTCTGCGGCTTGTGTGACTCCTGGCCAGAGTGTGGAGGCAGTTTTGGTATTTGATTTGCTTTCCGGTCTATTTGGAGCCCTTTTTGCTGTCGCTTTCGCGTCTCATCGATTTTCTTCTTCGATTCGTCGTTGCTTAGTTCTTTAAATTTGTTTATACTTTTTACACGTTTAATTTCTTTATACAATTTTTTTTATAATTTTCCCCCTACGCGCTGCTGCTTTAGTTACATAAAAAATTAACAGTTTTTTTTTATTTTTAGTTTTTTGGTATTTTTGTTTTCATTTTTTCTTTTCCTTTTGGTTTCGTTTTTGTTTTTCATTGTTACTTGAAGGCACTTTAGATCGGACGTTGTGGCCCCATTTCAAAATTGCTTTTCACTTTGCTCAACTCGTTTATCACGTGGCTGGTTGCTGCTTCTGTTTGCTACTGTTTTTGCTTCTGTGTGTGGCATGCCGCTGGCTGCATGTTGCTCGTGTGCTATGGAGACGTGGAGACGTGGTCGCAAAAAAACAAATTAACAACAAAAGCCTAATCGAAAGTTGTCGAAACTGTGCCGAAAGATGTCACCGAAATTCTGATTCGAAACTTGTCCTTTGCCTTGCTTTCTTGCAGCTGCTTCTGCTTCTGTTTCTTCTGTTTCTGCTTCTGCTTCTGCTGTTGCTTCTTCCTTTTATTCTCTCTCGTACCTCTGGATTGCTTGTATTGCCTTGAGTTCTATGGTGCGAAACGGTTCTGGATGTCCTGGAGGTGCCCGGTCAGCCCTTGGCCGATCTTCTAGCCCTGCCTGGCCGGGCATTTTGTTTTATTTTCGAGGCTTGAGAACTGTCAACGCTCTTGCCACGCACACATTCGCTGGATTTTTTATGCTGCACGGAGGATCACCTAGAAGATGGTCACCAAAACTCAAGGAAGGGATTCAGGGCTACACATATGTATATTGTATATTCTATATACTGATAGTGGGTGGATACATAGCAATTTTGAGAACTTAACATTGGGTTAAGGGGTAGGATCCGTCGAGTTCCTTTTATAGTAAGTTTGTTTTTTTACATACACATCTTATTTCAAAGTCGGTCGTAGCCACACCAACACCTAACTTAAATAATGTCCTCATTTCTTTATTCTTTTTGGATTTTCATATATCTAAACATTTACAGAGTTTTTGGGGGAACATAATGTTATACGTAAAGTTTTCCTTACTTTTCTAGAAAACCTTTGCTTCTGCTTTCTGCTTTTATTTCTGCTGGTTCTCTGCTCCGAACCGCAGTTGAGAATTTTGTTAATTTCGTTTGCTTCGCTTCTTAGGTAATTTTGAAATCTGCTGCTGCAATGATTTTGAATTTTGCTTGGTTTTTTGTTGCTTGTTGGGTTTCAATTTTCAGCAGGAGCCTCGCCCATACACTGGACCCTCCGCTGGAGTTTCTTTTTTGTTTACTTTGTTGACTTGTCTCGTTTTTTGTCTAATTCTACTTCTGTTTCTGCCCTCGCTGCTGTTTGAGCTTTACAATAATAGGCAGATATTCCACAAAACCCGAACTGAGGGAAACAAAACTTGCTTTCTGCAGGATCCGGGCCCGAGTCTGATCCGAGTCAGAGTGTGTTCGGATCGGATCAGATCGGTGCGGATGAAACTTAAGGTTAGATAAGGTTAACTACCAGGAGATGTATCGAAAGTTGCAATTTCCCGCTTAATTTTGCTCGTATTTTCTAAATGTACAATGGTTTCTTTCGTATTAAATTTATTTAAATTTAAGTTTATGTTTTTTAGGTTTTTTTTCTTTTCACGTTTTTAATTTTTGTTTCGTTTATCGTATTTTTCATTGATTTATTTACGTTCTTAAAGATAAGGCGCGAAGGTGCTTAAAATAAGCTTGTACTTTTTCTGATATTTTTCCAACACGTTTTCAAAATTTCTTTCAAAGTTTTGCCATTCCCCGTTCTGGTCTTCTACTGCTTGCACTGCTTCCTCAGCACTGCTCAGCTCTGCTCTGATGCTCTGCACTTCGTCTCATGCTCTTCCGCACTGCTCTCTCATCTACTGCTTCGTTCCGAGGGCAGAGCGGAAGTGCACTGCTTGTTCTCTATCCTTCCTTCCTCTTACAATTTAAGTTCTTACATACGAAATTGTTTTGTTCCAAAATTTAGTGATTTTGCTTATAATTTTTGGATTTTGAATTCGTAATTTTTCCATTTTTTCCGCTTTTAATCCTAAAGTTTCTTTTTTTCTCTAAAGTTTTAGTTTTTTGTTTTTGGTTTTTGGTTTTTTTTAAATTTGTCCTGAACGTTTACACCGAGAGATAATTATCCAAACATGGCCGAGAGATTTTCAATTTTGTTCATTTCGTGATTTATTGAAGTACTTCATTGATTTTTTTGTTTTCTTTTCTTTTCTTTGTTGTCCTATCCCTTTGTCCTGGGGTTTTCAAACGCGTTGTGTTGTGTTTTCACTAAAAAGTACAATTATCTTCTTCTCCTCAATGGGAAACAAGGAAATCAAATCGAATCGAAAGAAATCTGCAATTGTTCTCATAGTAGAATGCTGCCTGTAAATGAAGTTAATTTTTCTTTTCTCTTTTTCTATTATTATTATTTCTTGTATTATTTTTGCAAGTGGTCCGTCTAACGCTTCATCTTCCGCTTGAATCGAGCCTGCAGACCAGTTTTTTTCTTTCCTATTTTTCCTCCTATTTTTCCCCTCTCTAATTTGGTTACTTCTTAGTTTTGCCAAAATGCTAAATGCTGAATTTGCTCTGTGTGTGTCCGAAACTTCAATTTCCCTTATACATATGTACAGTCTTTAGCCATATCTGTGCGTACATATGTATGTACTCGTATGCGCCTGTTTGTGTGTGTGAATGTCAGTTTGCGTGTGTGTTCAGTGTGTGTTATGTTTATATAGGAACATTACCGAAATACTTTTACATTTAATTTTTACACTTATACCTAAACTGGTTTCTTTTTTTGGGGTCTGCGAAACTCGATTCGATTCGGGACGACGGGAAGCGCCATCATGGACCACTTGCTGCGCGTCTTTTGGTCACATTTGGTTTTCTATATGCTTTTCTTCATTTTAAACTTTTTCCCGAATTTTCATATATTTTTTGTTCGTCTGTGTGTTTGTGTGTTTTTTCTTTTTCCCTTTGGTTGTTTTTTTTTTCCGAAATTCACGCCAAAGTCTAGGCCGAGAGTTGGTTGTTTTCTTCCTTTGTTTTCTTCTTTGCACATTTTGCAAGTGTTTTTTTTGTTTTGAGTTTTCAAAATGCAGCGCGTTGCTTTTGAGCCGAAAGTTCTGATTTTCCCATATGTTTATAATTAGGAATATCTAAGCCGAAATATTCAAACGTTCTTCGAAATGCCCTACCACTCGAGCCATCTGCTCTGCTAATCGAAATGTCTGTCTCCGAAGAGCGGAGTCTCCTCCTCTAATCCTACTCTGATTTTTTTGATTTTGTTTTCTGTTTCTGATTCTGATCTGAAGTTGTATATTGGCTTGAGGGTTTTGGGGGTTGGAGGTTGGTTATCAATATATGCTTAGAGGTGTGTATGTATGTATCCTTAGTATATTTTTCTCTTGAACTGAACTCTGTGTATCTTGAAAACTATAAGTAAGCTGATTGATGCATCTGTGAACTGATCTTCCATCTGGTGTTGCTTGGTTGCTTGGTGGTTTGGCTGCTTGGTTGTTTGGTTGTTTGCTTGGTTGTTGATTGAACGGCATTGAGTACTGTAGTTCTGCTCCTCTTGTAAGTTGCTGGCGGCTGATGAGTTCTATGTTATGTATCTTTTCTGCGTATTTGTATGTTTGTATCTAGCTTAGTTGGTGTTAGTTCGGTCTGCGGTTTGATTTTTCTTCTCCTTCGTGTGGCTGACAAAATCAATTACGGCGGCTGCTGCTAAACTATGATTATAAATTTTTGTAATTGCTTCTCTGTTTTTTACGGTTAGTTTTCTTCATATCTGTGTATCTTTGTGTGTGTCTCTGTGTGTGTCTGTCTGAGTGCGTAAATTAAACCTAAAGGCGGCGCTGGAGGATCTCCAACTGTTTTCTGTTGCTTATCCCAATTTCCAATTTCCACTTCTTCCATTTCCATTCGGCTTATATGGTGTGAGTAAAAAAGCATACAAATATCATATGTATATATTTTCCGTAATGATTTTGGTTTGGAACAAACTGCATATATACTGCATTTACATGTAGTACATACATACATATGTATGTACATATGTCTGTATGTGTGTGGCTATGTCTGACTGATGTTTTTCTGCTTTGTTTGCTGTTTTTAGGTTGGCTTTTTGGTTCCTGCTTAATGTTTTAGTTTTAGAGACGTTTGCTTTTGCTTAAAGATTCTTTTTTTATTTCGATTGATTTTCTGTTTCTGTTTCTTCTGCTCCTTTGTTTTTGTTTTGTTTGATTTTTTTTTTGTGGTTTTTTTCTCTTATGGGTTTTGTTTAAATATTTAAAATAGCAACTACCATTATCTTGTATTTTGTATTTTATTATTATTTGGTTTTGCTTTTCTTTTGCTTCGAGTTAATCCCTTATGTAAGTAATAAGTTATATATATTTATAAGGTTGTGTGTGTGTGTGTGTGTGTGTGGATCGTAATGTGTTGTTGTTGTTGTTGTTGCATGAGAGTGTGGCTCGTGTGCTGGGGGCAGGGTCGGGGGCGAGGTCCGGGGTATAGTTACTCTCACTTCAAGGCCAGGCAGTCTTCTTGGCATGGAAAACACTACGCAGGCGATTCTCTCTGTTTCTTACTCTTTCATTTTGTTGCTTGGTTTTTATTGGGGGTTGTATTCAGTGTACATTTAGAACATTTTTTAGCTATGCTGAAATACGGATTACGACGTCTAGAGTATGTATTTGTTATATATATATATATTTCTATGCATATACATATACATATATATATATATATATGTATATATATATATGGTTTCACTTATCTTATAAATATTACCGGCACTATTGTTGTTCAGAACTCAAGGGTTTTGCTTAATTTTGCATAATGCTTGAATGTGACTTCAACTCATGACAATAATGGCTCCAAACTTTGTTGATCCAACTGAAAAACTTGACTCACTCAACGGATTCAAATCAAAACTATATAACAAACATTTTAGTATATCTGATATCTGATAGTGTGTTTGGTTGTGTGTGTGTGTTTTTATATATTATTTACTGGTTACTTCTCTGCTCGACTGATGACTGCTTCTGTTTCTTCTCCTTGAACTAAATAGAACCTTTGTATGAACCTTGAAATGATAAACTCTGCACTCTGCTCTCTGTAGTACTCGAAAAAAACCAAAAAGTTGCTCAACTAAAAACTGGCTGGGAAAACGGCGGCGCCACTGCGACTGCGTGGCACCGTTCTGGCTTGTCTATTTCACTATTGGTAACTTAAATGGTAAATTGTTTCTGTGAAAGGCAACTGTTGCGCGTAGAGGCGACAGCACGTCAGCATCTGGTTCGAGGGTTTCGGGATATGATTATACGATTCGGGGATAAGGAACTGGATGTAGGTATTGGGGTTATTCTCTGCTGTGCGCCTCCCGCTCGGTTTGTTTGTCGTTTTGCTATATTTAGTTGTATATTCTATTGTAAAAAATATTATTATAAATAGGTTTTTGTTTTGTTTCTTACGTGTTACTATTCGACTCGTTGCGAGTCCTTGCTCACGATCTTGCTGCTCTCGTTACTGCTTTACTCGTTACTCGTTACGTTCTATGCTAACTGTACTGGTTTACTGTTACTGTGGTTGTTGTTGCTGTTGTTGTTGTTGTTTTGCTTTTGATTTGATCGTTCGGCTATATAACTAGTCTTCTGGTTCTGATTCTGTTTTCTGATTCTGGCTTATGCTGTATCTTGCTGTATCTTGCTCTGTAAACTTATATATTATAAAATATCTGATCACATTTGTTTGCAGTCTCTGTATAAATATTGTTGTTTCATTTGTTTGCTTATCGTTTTTTCGTTTACTTTTATTATAGTACATATCTTACACATGCCCCTAGGCCCCCTTTGCTATCCCTCTGTTCTGGGGCGGGGGCTCGGTCCCAGGGGCATGTCTCTCTCTCTCTCTTCGTCTCTATAAATCATAGGAACGCGATCGATCGAAACCGGACCGATCGCCGAGAAGGAATAACTTGAAACTGAAAATCGATTGTTGCCCGCTGTTTCGCGTGTTCGGGCGCGGGCGGTGGCTCGTTGGAATTGCGTTTTTCGTTTGCTCCTACAGCTGTTTTACATAAAATTTCGTGTAGAATTTTGACAAACGTCTGGCCCCTTTCCGGCAACTGCAACATCATCATCATCATCATCATTCTCGTGGTTGGTGCGGGGGCAGTGGCAGGGACTGTAACTGATGCTGCTTAATTCTTGATTCTTGGTGGTGCCAATGGGTTGCGATTCATTTTGGTTGTACTTCTGTTGACGACGGTTCTTGTGGCGCATCTTTAATCCTCGGGGGATTACAAAGATGCGCCCTATTGGAAATAATAATAATATTACTGGGCTATTGTTTTGGGGCGCCACCGTTTGCTTGGGTTGGCGCCCCAATCTTTGTCAATTTTCTCTTGTTTATTGCATCTGTTTATATCGGTATCTGTTTGATTGTATGTGTGTGTTGGAGTAAACCAAAGGAGTTTTGCATTTGTTCATTTAGCAGTCAGTTTCAGTTGCATGCCCCACGCTGTCGCAGTTGCTGCATGCAGCAGTTGCCGGAGATGAAGCCAGTTTAACGCACGCAAAGTTTTGTGGCTCATCTAGTTGTTGTTCTTCGATTGATTGAGTTGCTCGTAAGAGAATTGTGAAACAAAAGGTTTTTATCACTTATTCTTGTTGCCTATGTGAAAGGCTCCGTTCCGTTCCGACTGACAGAGTGACTGACTGATGGATCTATCTATCGCCCCCAAGCGGCGGCAGTCCATCCAGATCCCGTAGAGTCCTGCATGATATTTGGCGAATGTTTTTTTGATTGTGTCTCCTCTTGTGGGCTTCAGGCGTAGGTTCCCTTTGGGTTCAGTTCAGCAGGCAGGCATCACATCATTGGGTCCTCCGTCTTTATCTTCAGCTCTTTCTCTCTTGGTTTTCTTTTGCAACTTGGTTGCATGTTTTACTATTGGCAATTTCTTGTGTGGCATGCGTGGATCTCTCCGGGGGCTGTCTGGATGGAATTTTTTGCCGGGGGCTCAAGGCTCGAGTTGTCAGCTTCAGCGGTCGGTTTACGGAGCTCTTTCGTTTTCTGTTGCTTAAATAAAAACTTAAATGTTGCTGTTGTTGTTAATTGTTAACGTAAGTATCTTGTGAACGAACTAAAAGTTTTGGCTTATTTGGCTAATTGGCTATTGTTGTTGCTGTGGCGGTTTTGATTGGTATTCGTTTTCACTTTGGTTAGAGTATAAAAATATAAATCGTTTTATAAAAAGTTATTGGTTGCTTATTCAGTTATTCGTTTATTTGTTGCTTTGCTTTGCTTGTTTGTTGTGTTTTGTTTGTTGTTTTGTCTGCTGGTTGCATGTATTGTACTATAAATTATCCTGGTTGCGTGCGTGGCACGCTCTCGACTATTGCAAATGAAACTGTGGCATAAAATCTGATTCGTCTTCTGTCTATCTCTCTCTGTCTGTCGTCAAAATTCAACTATAAACACTTATGGATTAGTTATCGGTATTTGTATTGCTTTATGTGTATATATATATTTGTTATATTCGTATTTGATCATGGGTAAATATTCAGTTATGTATATTCGGTTATAATCTTCAGTGTAAACTTTGAACTCAGGATGGCTTAAAGACTCAACACAAAGAAATCTGTACTCTCTCTCCAATCGCTTCCCTTCCACTTGTCACTCTATATGTATATATAGAGCAATTCGGCTACAATATCTTTGATATCTTTGATATGTGAAGACAACCAACCCAAAAAAAGTGGCTGTTTGCTGCTGCTGCTGGAAGTGCTCTGTGTTGTTGTTTGTTGCTCTTTTATCGAATATTTGTATGTATATTGTCGCTGCTAATTGGGCTTGTTGTTGTGGTTGTTTCTAATACTCTGTTACTCTGTTACTCTTTTTCTTTTTCTTTTTTTTTTGGGTTTTCTTTTGCTTTTGTAAACTTGTGAAAAACTGTGAGAGATTAACTCAAAAATATCACATACGAGTTGTGTATGTTTCCCTGGCTATTGTTGGCTGTTAAAACTAAATTGTAATCCTGCTTCTGCTTCGATATCTGCTCCGATATCTGGTTTCTGTTATTTCTATTATTTATTTGTTCTGTTATTTCTGTTATGGGGTTTTATTTGGGTTTTATGCAACTTTTACTTTATATTTTTATACTTTCTCATGTGCTTTTTTGTGGTTGTTGTTGTTATTCTTTTTGTTGTTGTTGTGGTATATATATCAATTTGTAATTTAGAATTTCCGATGGCAGCTTCCGCTTGCCGTTTGCTTTTGCCGAAATGCTGGGGTTACACGTCATAAGCCAAAAGTTTTAACCTCTTCTTTTCATAAACTTCTCAACTGAGGATGGTTAAGATTGTTCTTGTATTTGTAATACATAATATTGTTAATAAATTTTTGTTTGTTGAACTTAATCCGTTGGGTGCAGACGCACGGTGCTGGCCGAAAGTGTATGGACACCGTGCGCTGCTCTATTGCAGTTTTGGAACAAAAAATGGCGGTGCAAGTGCCACTTCCTAAACGGATGTCACTGCAGGGTGGACACTGCAACGCCATAAAATGTCTCTATCTTCATCTCTCTCTCTCTGTCTACTTCTCTTTCTTCTTTCTTTGTGATTCTTCCTACGCGAAATAAGTGATAAAAATTTTACTTTCAAACATTTGGATTTTGATTTTCTTTCGATTATTGGGCCAAAAGTTATTGGGAATTTTGAGAATCGCGTTTGCTACTAAAAAAACGCAATCATTTATTCTTTTTCGTTTTTTTCGTTTAGTTTTTTTGTTTTTGTTTTTCTTCTTTTTATACCAAAACTGCAAATTTTCGTTTGACTTTCGATAGTTTTTTGTTGCTTTAGTTGTTTCATTCATTCGCTTGTGATCAGATGTTTTCTCAAATAAGGATGTTTAACTAACTTATTTATACTTGAAGTTTGAAGTTACGAATAGATTTGCTTTGATTTTCACTTGACTACATACATATGTGTGTGGCTTGTGTTTTCTGGAGTGCGTGTGGGTGTATTTGGGGAGGATTTCTGTTTGATATATATACCGATTGTTTGGGGGGGTGTTTTGGCACATCTCTCCCGCTATATCTTACTGCCTGAGAATCGTCCTGCGCGCATTTTGAATGCTTGTAAAGCTATGGTCGAAGCCTCGCCTGGCCCTGGCCTTTGAGTAACTTCGATATGGAGTTTGGGGCTGGGTCTCTGAGGGATCTGCTTATGCTTAAACTGTAGTAATATTTTAGTTACGTGTATGTAGTTGTATTTAAATGTCGCTATGTACAATTATGATCATTTTCTGTATCGGTTTTTCTCTCGTATATGCGGTAATCAGTAATCGGTAATTGTTGGTATTTTGTTTTTTAGTTTTTTGGTTTTTGGTTTGCTTGGTATTTTGCGGTATTAATGCTTTTAAAATCTAATTAAAATTGCATATGGCTGCGTCTGCATTTATATTTGGTAATTGGTTTACGTGTAGTAGGTATATACTTATCTCGCCGTCATCATTCATTTCGATCTCTCGCTTCCATCTTCTGTTTCTGCTGCTGCTTCTGCTGCTTCGATCATCATTCTGTCTGTCTTCTGTCTATCCATCATGATCGGTTCGTTTTTTCGTAGTTTTCATTATGCTTTAAGTTTAGTTTGCTGTGCTTTGCTCTGCTCGCTCTTTCTCTGTATAGTTTGATCAGTGAATGAAATCGTTTCATTGATCATTGCTTGGGTTGATGCGCTAGATGCTTCCGCTTCCGGCTTGGCTCTGTCTGTGTGTGTATCCTGGTTGATCCTGCTGGCTGGCTGTAACATTATTCTATGCTTAGGCTAACTTATGTCCTGGCCTATGCCGTGCTTTGACTTTGACTTTGGGTCGGGTGTAAACTGTACCTGGCCTGACCGTTCCACAGGGCAGCAAATGGAAACTATAATCGAACTTTGCTCTTGGACTATGGCTGGTCTCTGTTTGTTTTCTTTTTGGAATTTACCAACACCGAAAGATTGATGTGTAGAAACTAAACACTATGTTTTTCGGTTGCTCGAAAGACGTGGCCAAACTTTTGGTGGCTGCCACTATGAGGGGGGCGAGGCCTGAATGTTGTTGCTGCTGCTGCCTGTGGATGGGCCAGGGGTAGACTCGCTTTTGTTTTGGTTTGTTCTCTGCTCAACAGGAAGTGATTAAAATGTAGTTGACTTTTGCTTACCCTTCGCTCTCGTCTCAGCGCTCCACCGATTAGTTGTTGCAGCTTTCGCTGCAGTAGCTGTAGTAGTGTTGGTTAACGGTTAGTGATGTGTGTTGTGTAGTGCTTGCCAATCAATTCCAATTTTTATCTGATCTGATCTGTGACAATTGCCGAAAGCTTCTGACGGAGTTTGGTTGCTCTCAGATGGGGGGAGTTGAACGTAAAAGTGTTTGGGATTTCATAAATAGCCAAAGGGTTTGTGGGAGGTTTTTTTTGTTTTGGTAATTTTGTTAAAGAAAAATCCAAGCGCCGTCATGTGGTTTCTGTTTTCTCAATGAATTTCGCTTTTATTAACCAATTATCGTTAGAGACGAGTCTCTTTTTTTGTTTTGTTTTTTGTTTTAGTTTTGACTTGACTTGACTTAAGTTTAAGTATGTTTTTGTTAATGTTAATGTTAGTATAAATGTATGAAATATGTATGTATGCTGCATTATATATACGCATGTATTCAATGTGTTCAAGTGTTCAAGTGTGTGTATGAGTGGTACGTATGTATTTTCGGTTCATTCATCATTCCTAGCTTCTACGATCGATCCAACGATCCATCCACTTGGTTAAGGAAAGGAAAGAAAGCGATGGCTTTAACTGATACTGATACAAACTGAAACATTAACAGAACATTAACTCTGATTTGAATAAACTGTTTTTTCTCACTGAATTTCGACGTTGCTCTCGATATTTCACGTTCTTCGTTTTTTCGCTTTTGAATTTTGCTTAATTATAAAATTTTGCCTAAAAGTTTTTGGTTAGCCAAACGTTTATTGTTAATACGCCTTAAATTGCCTAAAGGGTTCTCTTTTTTCTCAATTAACTATTTTTAAAATCAATCAATAATTTCGTATGGAGTGGGTCTCCATATTGGTTTTATCCGAAACATAATTGCTGTTACTTCGATTTTTGTTTGTTTGTTTGTTAGTTAGTTAGATGTTTGTTTAGTTTTTTTTTCATTTTATCACAAAATCAGTTACAATTGTATTTAGATTTAGATCAAACTTCAACTTCATTGCCAAAAAGAAGTTGCTTCTCCAATAAATTTCGTAAAGGCATTAACAATCAACGATATCCGGACTAGAATTTCGACTTCTGCTCTGCTCTGCTCTGCTCTGCTCAGATGGGATAAGAAAATCATGGCAACTCATAATATATATCAGGGAACTCAATTTCTCAATGGATTATAAATGTAAGATGCAATGGGTTCAACTTAAACTGCAGTTCGATTAGCTTTTTGTTTTTGCTTTTGTTTTTTGTACGATTCCCTAAACTCTAATTTCGCAAATGCATTTTTTTGTTGTTCATTCTACTCGTAAGTATCCAAAATTTCAATTCAAATTTTCAATTTTTAATTTCAATTCTAACCAATTTGAAATCTCTCTTCCGTCAGACTAGGAACCTACCGTCTTATACTCGACTAATTTTGTCATAATTACGCCAAAGTGCAATCAAATTTCGCTCTGCTCCCCCCCTTTTCACCGATTTGGTGGGGTGGGGTGGGGAGCTCTTCCTCTGGTTATGCCTAAAAACTTGTTTATTCGTTTCAATTTAGTTTTAGCTAAAATTCATCTATTGTTCAATAATTTCGTATGCTTGGTGTGGCCGAAAGGTTTGCTGGGTGCTCGTTTCTCTCTCTCTCTCTCTATCTCTCTTGCCTCATAGCGGTGTTCCCATCTAATCTAAACTTGCAACAGGGGGCGATAGGGCTTCAGAACTGCTTCAGGACTGAATGCTGGCTGGCTGGATGACACTCCTCGTAGCAAATATGGGGCCGAAAAGGTTACTTTCGCTTCGTCGTCGTGCGTCTTTTGAGGAATATTCTTTTGGTATTTGCTGTATGTTGATGTGTAATAACATTCGATGATTCGTTGATGTAATTGATGATGTTGCCGCTGGTGTGGCAACAGTTGGGTTTGCTCACCCCTAGCCCAATTTGTTGGGACTTGGAGAGAGCAAACATATCCCTCTTAACCCGCCCACTCTCCATGTTGAGTCTGCTGTGCTGCTGATGTGTGAGAGTGCATGATCGAGGACGTAATCACTGCCAGCCAGCGGATATAATGGGAGCATAATATAACCATACAATAGAGAAAATAACAATAAAGTAAAACCATATATGTTTGTAATTTAATTTTTCGTGTGTTTCGTGTATATTTTGTTTTGTTGCAACTCAAGGCCAAGTAATATGTAAATGTAAAGTAAATTAAACTAAATCTTTAACTTAACTAAATTCATAAATTATGTACATAAATAACAGACTAGTGTGTGTGTGATTGTGTGTGTTGTGTGTGTGTTTGTGTAGGTTTAAGGTGATTCATAAAAATGAAGAGGCGTGCTGTAATGGGCGCGCAATAAAGTAAAAGAATTGATTAAAAATAAACCGCACTCAAGGGATTCGTGTTAACAATTAACTTTGGTCAAAGGGGTTCTCCGCATAACGTAAAACCAATAAAATTATCAATTATCTACCCTAACGCCCGCTGTCCGCTGCATATGTGTATCATCTATAAATCTAAATAGTTTTTTTGCTTTTTCTTAACCTTTCTTTTTGTTTTTTTTTTTTTTGGTAATTTTTGTTTTTGTTTAGTTTTCGCTTAATAGACATCGAATATATGCTTAAGGGTTAAGAATTGTGGGGGGTGGGTGGGGAGGGTTTTCCTTCATATTCCCTTACTTTCGGCGTCAGTGCAGCGACTGCTTTTGAAAAGCAGTGCGCGAAGCAGTGATCGCCGCAACTGCAGGGAAACTGCTTTGCCGAAGAGCGGTCTGCCAAGCAGTGCTGTCCGCTTTCGCAGAGCGCTCTTCGCTCTCAAATGAACACACACTTTGTACCGATGTGTGTGTGTGTGTGTATGTTTGTGGGTGGAATGTGTGATTTGTTTGTGTGTGTTTTTGTTGTGTATGTGGAATGTTGTTTGTGTGTCAACTTTCGGTAGATCAATAGACGGCTCAACTATTTGTTAAATATCTGTATACGTAAAATGTTTTGTAAATATTTTCAAAAAAATTTCATCTAACAAACCAACGGCTACGGCGACGAGTACAGGTTTGATCAACAGTTTACACTGCCTACAAAGTACGCGCACGGTATGTGTGTGTGTCGGTGTGGTTGTGGCTCAGGTTTCAATTTGCACTATTTCACATAAGATTAAGACTTGCTGCTCTATGTTTAGTTTTAGTTTTTTCAGTTTTTAGTTTTTAGTTTTGGTTTTAGCATTGGATGCGATCGAAGCTCGCATCTTATTTTCTTCATCTCCCTTTCTCTCTTTACTTATTTCTTCTTCTCTTTCGCTGAGTGTATGTAAGTGTGTGTATGTATGTTTGCTGTGTTGGTGTAGTTGTCTTGGAAATTTTTTGAAAAATATTTTGCGGCTCGGGAGACTGCTCCCCAGAATTGCTCGTGGCCTAAACGCGGTTTTGACTCGTGTAAACTTCTCAGCTTAGCTTCTCTCTTTGCTCTCTTTTAGCGCTCTCTCTTTGCTAACTTATTCTGTGCTGGTTTTCATCTTCTCATCTTTTCTTCTTTCGTTTTGTTAGTTTTGTTTTGCTGGTGGTGGTCACATCCAGTGGTACTTCTTGCGCAGATTTAGCCTTTTAGCTTTGGTCTGCGCCTCGCCTTCGTATTGCTGCTGCCGGCCCTCGATGTTGTGGCTGTTGAAGCTGTAGATATTGTAGTAGTCATAGTAGCTGGATTCGTGGTGTGTGTGGGCGGTGGCATTTGAATTGGCATTGCCAGGGGCATTGGCAGCGTGGGCAGCGCTGGCAAGGCCAACTCCTCCACTTATTCCAGCTGTTCTAAAAAATTTGGCGACTTGAAGTACTCGGGCACGGGGTCGTCCATGCGCGATATGATCTTGTATATGGACTTCTTCCACGACTGCTCGGTGTCTTTGCCACCCTGTATTGCACGGAAAAACTCCCGCAGAGTCTGTTCAACGACGAAGCGGAAGTTTTGGGGTACCTGTCGATGGCCGAAGTACGAATTACGATTAGCAAACGTTTTGCTCCCAGAGAAGTGTTTTAGTGTTGGTTGTAGTTTAGTGGTTTTAGTGTGGATTGATTGATTTGATTGATTGATTCTAGAGGTAAACACTCTACAGGGGGTGGGTGATGCTCACTGTACAGTGTTTACCGGCAGCATCAATGATTGCTCGTGGGGGAGTTTTTGTGTTAATGTTAGAGTTAGTGTGGGTGTAGGCGTGGTTATTGGCATACCTCAATGTGATTATTGCGATTGTAGTGCAAATTGAGCACGCGATACAATTCACTATCTCCAGCAATCAACAGATCATCGGGTGTCTTGATGCCTTCGGTGACAGCTTGTCGTGCATATTTCTCCATTTGTATGTAGTAGAATTCTCTGCAGATGCGTAGATGAGGAATATGTTTGGTTTTGGTCAGTATTCTGGTTGTATCAGCTTGTTGGTTGTTTTTTGTTATTTTTTTCTATTCTATGATGTGGGGTTGGTAGTTTTCGGTGGGGGTTTATTCAAGGGACAGCATTCAAATTTACAAAAATTCGTACTCAAAACTTAAAAATCAAATCAACGATGAAACCAAAACCAAAAGTATTAAACAAAAGAACGAAACACAAAAACGCAGGAAAAACAGTCCTAAATTAGGTAACCAAATTCAAAGGAAATCTTGTCACTCTCTCTCTTTCTCTCTCTCTCACACACTCATTCTTTCTCTCTGGATTAATTTCTATTTGGCTCACTCAAGTTGACTGTTTTCTAAGAGGGGCAGGCGGGCGGTCCTTGCATTATATTGAATCGCTGTTTGAATATGACATTATTAATAATTTGCTGCATACTCTTAGGCGCTCGCTCCCCAAAAGACTCATCGCTCCTGTCTGTCGTTGCATGTTTCTGTGTGTGTGTGTGTGAGTGTGTAAAGAATTTTTAATAAATCTCAAATGTGCAGCAGCAGCGGCTAAAGCTGCGCTGGAGTCTGTGGTGCTGGTGGTGGTGCAATAACAATTGCAAGTCGTGGCAGTGGCATCTTCTTATTGCGGTCGCTGCTGGAGCAGGGAGCATTGAGCAGTGTGGGCTTAGGGGGGTGCCTTGGGAAGTGGTGGCTTCTACTGGGGGTTGGGGATTTAATTAGCAAGTGCAGTGTGCTTCTGATGCCACTGCCACTGCTACTGGCACTGCTACCACTGCCGCTGCTTCTGTGTCGCCTTGTTTAGTCAAGTGATTTGTGTGCGGCGGGGCCCTGCCACTCGCAGGGGGATAGTCGGGGCGCAGGAGTGGGTGGTGGGGGTGCTGCTTTTGCTTGGAGACTGTAAGTGATTGCTTGTCTTTGCCTAATGCCTCCCGGCAGCCGTTGCTGCCCGCCTCCGACTGCATTGTGTGCCTCGCACACTAATTGTTGTCTTTTTTGTGCTGGAAAGGCATCCTGCGCTCCCCCGCCACTGCCGCACTTGACAACGCTCCGATAATCGCGCTAATTTTAAGATTTCCCAGTAGCAAATGCATTTCTCATGTTGTGCGAGTGCGCTCGTGTTGATTTTTCCAAACAATAAGCGCAGAAAATGTGCAAATAGAAAATCTTTGCCGTTTGATGGCAAGGGTCCCCCAGTCCCCAGTCCACAGTCCCTGTGCCTGTCGCCAGCTCCCCGGAGGCGGCAGCCACGCGCACTTGAACAGCAGGCGAGGAGTAGGAGTGGAGAATGAGGAAAGGGTTGATGATGGTTATGGGTTGATGGTTGGGGGCTGTTGCTGAGGCTGAGGCTGCAGCTCCTACAATTGAAGCGAGGAGGCATCATAATGAGGCGATGACGGCTTGGCCGTGCCAAAGAAAGGAATCGCTGTGTGACAGTTTCATGTGACAGTTCATTGTCTCTGGATCGGGCATCGAGCGGGTGGATGTGAATGTGGAAGTGGAAGTGGATCCTTGTGTCCATAGTTATTAGGGATTGCCCTCATCTCATGCCCCGCCTCAGTTCTTTGTGTGTATCGGGGTTGGGGGGTGTTTGTGTTGCTGGCACAAGTGTTTCGAGGGTTGTGGGGCCTGAAAAATTTGTTTGTTTTAATGCAATTAGCTTTGTGGCTGGTGCGAAAAGAGCTTGAGGCGATGATGCCAGCCAGCACACACACACACGTGAGGCAGGAAAAGGAAGCTTCAGCGTAGCTTACTGCAGCTGCAACTGCAGCATGCCAACATGCCAGCATGCCACCTGGCAGCATGGAATGCGCCACTTAATTTAGATAATAAGCTCTAAAACCTGCAACTGAAAATGGCGTCGAGGCTTGACGGAAGTGCTTGCCGCTTGCAACTAATTAGTTTTTACTCGTATTATATTTTTTCGTAGCCCATTTATTTGGTGGGGCAGATGCGCCAGGGGACGCCTCTCGTTGAGGGGCAGGCAAGCGTTTCCCCGTTTCGAGGGTGCTCTCTGCTCTCCATGTGGCATTGGTGAATGCATTTGTACGACAGGTAGAAGGTTTGAAGGGGGGGTAATATCACTGCGTGTATGCATGTGTGTGTGTGGGTGTGTGTGTGCGTGTGTCTCCTTCTTCGCGTCTCCTTTTGCTCCTTCTTTCTTTCAGAAGTGCCACACGGAAGTACGTTTACAGATACAAAATACGAGAGCGAGTAGAACGAATGTATTTTTTTTCATATTTGATTTTTTTTTTTTTGTAAATTAATAAGCTCACACATACTCACCCACACATATGCAGACATCTCTACCTCATACATTAATGAAGTAATTGACAACACTTTATATGTATCTATATATAGAGGCATCTGGTTTAAGTCATATACGTCTAAATACATACAGGAACCATGTGAATATTTGTTGTGTGTGTGTCATAAGAGTGAATCTAGGTGTGTGTGTCGCTGTGTGTGTGCATGTGTGGTTGCTGTTGTTGTTGTTGTTGTTGGTTTTTGTCAGCAAGATCTTTTCACGCGGCTACAGGGGTTGGGGTGGTGGGGTCGGGGGGTGTGGAGCGCCAAAAGGACACTTAACCTCATATAAAAACAGAAAACAGAAGAGAAGAGAAGAGCGGCTCCTCGATGAGACACAAAACACAAAACACGTAAAAAGAACAGCATCCATGGCAGTGTGTATGTGTATGTGTGGGCATGCCTGCATCCTTGAGCGCCTTTTTTTGTAGCTGGTGGGGCGCTCCTACTGCGCTCTTCAGGCTCTTTCTGGCTCTTCGACGCGACTCTCAAGTAGCTGTTGCCGGCGTTGAAAAGCGGCCAAAAGAAAGCCAACACTGGGGGTCTCGCATCCTGGCAAACAAACTAATTAGCCTGCCAGGAGTGTGTGAGTGTCTTTGTGTGTGTGTGAATGCATGCATGTCCTTTGGCTGCTTTCTTTTCATTATTTGCATTTTTCAAAAGGCACAACACACACACACACACACACAAAGAAGTTACTGCAGCTAATGCAATTATATAAGTGGCCTGCTTGAGGTCCAACCCAACAAAAGGCACTTTTGTTAATTAGCCAGCAGTACAGTCTGCATGTGTGTGTGTGCGTGCTGGGGTGGGGTGAGGGGAGCAGTATGATGCACCACTTAAGTAGGCAACACTTTTTAATATGCATGCCGCAAGTTTCTTAGCCGCCGTTTCACACTTTTCCGCTCTCCAAGCTCAAGTGGCAGCTCATCAGCATCCTATGACTGTTGGGGGAGCAACAGTGTGTGTGTGGGGCAGGCATCTTGCTTAAGTGGCAGGCAGGCAGCTCTTCAAGCAACATGTTATTAGAGGCCACTCCATGCCCAGTGTCTGCTGTATCTTGTGCTGCTGTGTGTCTTGTAGCTGTGTGTGTGTCTGTGTGTTTGTGTGTGTGGGGCAACTAATAAATGTTTGAGACTATTGCTAAGAGAGATTGCAGCAAAACTGTTGCAAGTTATTCAACAGTTCCTTGTGGGCAGGGTTGATAAATATAGTTAGAGGCATTTCGAAAACTAAATCTCATTTTAACGAAACTCAAGCTCAAAAATGGAAATGCAAGAGGGAAATAAAAGTTGAAAAGGAATAGGGAACCAAAAGCCGTTACATGTACCAACCCTAACAGCAAACGAGGATGGGGGGTCGTAAAACGAAAAACGAGGAAGTAAACAATCAGAAAGCCGCTAGAAAATCAAAAAATATTCCCACCCATTTTAACCTTCAGACAACCGAGAAGTCGAAGACAACAAGATAAGATTTCCCATGCAAAAACTAGTCGAGATTCAATCGGGGTAGCCGCTTAAGCAAGCAAAGGGGTGGATTGCTACCCCAAGGAAGAAATCCCATTCCTTATCCTCTGCTCAGCACAGAACAAAAGCAACAAAAGGTGCAAGAAATTCCGACAGACGAGACGAAGCCCGAGCCCGAGCCGGAGCCGGAGCGAGCGTGCCACGCTATGATTTGTTGTTGTCTTCGGTTCGGGCATTGTACTGCTGCGCAGTGCGCAGGTAGGGAAAACCCCCGAAGACAGAAAGGGAAAGGACACAGGGCTAAGGCTATAAGGGAGGACGCGACACACACACAATTCCTTAAGACGTTGCGCATGTCTTAGACACAACGGAGACGTAGCAGGAACTGCGGACGGACAGCTGCTAAGCTGCCGACTTGATAGAGGGGTGAAAACCAAAAGAATCCAGGTGAACCTTTGTGCCACGTTCTCGCTCTCCCTCTCTGCCTTTCTATCACAGCGACAGATGTGGCATGGATTTGGCGCGCAAATCACGGGCATTTGCTGCATGCGGGTTGGGCCTACCTCACTTGAGGAATGAGAAACTCTAGAACTGAATGAGGAGCAGCTGTCGTTTTCCCTTTTGCTGCTTGCTGCTTGCTTCTTGTGCTCTTTTTTTGGCAACTTCTTGCGCAATTTAATAGACAGGACTGACAGGCAGAGGTGCAACGTGTTTGGTGGGGGCACGTGGAATGAAAGCTAGGACTGGGCTTGGGGCTGCTTCTTCGACAGGTGATTCGACACTCGAAAGTCTAACTAAAACTCGAAATCAAAGTGCAACTCAAAAAGGAAATCAAGCGACAAATTAAATCATAAAAATGAATGCTGTTCATAGATAAATTTTCTTTCTCTTTGTTAGTTCGGGGGAAGTTATATAGAAGTTAAAGGCATTGTGGTGTCATGGGTCTGAGGGGCGAAGATTACTTACCGGAAATTCGAGAACCATTTCACCAATTGTGCTGTATTGTTCTTGTTGAACTTGATGTCCGGGAAGTACATCTTGAGGACCGCAGAGCTTGGATAGCGGACCCAGAAGAACATCAGTTTGGCCTTGCGCAGGTGCATCGGTGTCAATGTAGAAGAGTGCAAAGGAGTCAAGGATTCGCAATGCTTGCTAGATTTTGTGTGGTAGAGAGGGTGTGTTATGATGGTCGATTGTCTTTCCAAATTTCCATGTTCGTGTGTGGCATAGAACGGCATAGAAGAGGCAAGAGGCAGAGTGCAGTGCTGCTGCTGCTGCTTCGATTGGCAAATGTCTAACTTGGTCGGAGGCGGGGGAGAGCTGCACTTTCGAGTGCCAATAATGAACGTCTAAGGGTGCCAGAGGCAGGCAATGCAAAGCCCCCTGCTACGGCATCTAACTGATTGAAATACACAGCCAAGTGTAGGGCCAAGAGTCGGGCTAAAAGAGGGTAACGAGTGCAGTCGATTGGCTTGTGCTTGTGCTTGGGATTGGGCTTGGGCTGGTTCATCATTGATTTTTCCGTTTCGTTTTTCCGATTTCTCTGCTGTTGCGAAATGCAACCCGGGCCTGGCCAAGAGGTCTACGACGACGACGACTGCTACTGGGGGCTACTGGGGGCTACTGCCTTTGCTTTTGCTACTATGATGATGTTGATGTGGATGACTTGAGGGTCTCCTTCCCCAGAGTGAGAAAGGGTTGCAGCAGTTTGCCAATAAATAAGGTTTTGATTACATTTTATAAAAGAATTTAGTTGGGGAAATAAATAAAACTGAAGAAGACACTTGATTGGTTTCATTTTGTCCGTCGAACGGGTTAAGTACCTCTCTCTCTTGCTCTGTCTTTTCTCTCTTTCTTTCTTTCTCTATGCCACACACTATAGAACTAAGTGGAAAACTCACTTGACCATCAGCATGGACTGCTGCTCGTACTGCTCTTGTTGCTGTTTGAAAAAGGATATAGTAGGCTGCATGCCGTCGAACGACATGTCCGCCGAGTTGCACTCGGACTGGCGATCCTGGGCGTCCATGACGGCCCGCAGGCAGGTCTTGTAGTCGGGCGAACCGCCATGGTGGGCGGCAGCTAGGAGGGCGGGATGCAGCATCGATGGCGGATGGGGCAGCGGCGGGGAGTCGCGCGAGTCCATCAGCGCTCCGAGGCTGCCGGGCGGACTGGAGGAGAGCTTCATCTGGTGCTGGTGGTGGTGCTGGTGCTGGTGCATCTGGGCGGCTGTCGGCTGCCCGCCCGCATGTGGATTGAAGAAGGGACTGTAGGGCGAGAAGACCTTGGACTCGTGCAGCGAGGGATTGGGAATGGCCACCGATGTGGGCAAGGACACTGGCATCATGGGCGGCGGTGGTGGCGGTGGCTGCTGATGATACGCTCCTCCTCCTACTCCTCCGCTCTGACTCCTGCCTGTTGGGCTCTGGGCGGGCGTGGCATTGCTGTTGCCTCCTCCATTCGACGGTGGCTGCTGCTGCTGCTGTTGTTGCTGCTGCTGCAGGGGAGTGGAATTCTGCGGTCCATTGGGCGGTACGACTCCATCCTGGGCCAGGATGCGGCTGACGGTGCGCGGTGTGATGCGCGTGTCGGTGACCTTGTGGCGCTTCTTCTTTGGCGTCACCACCAAACTGAGGGCCTCGTTCTGCTCCAGCTGCTGCTGCGTCTGCTGTGCGCTCTGCTGCTGCTGTTGCAAGCTCTGCTGCTGTTGTTGCTGCTGCTGCTGTTGCTGCGCGGCCTGCTGCTGCTGCTGCTGATCGGGTGGCAGGCAAAAGGGTCCGGTCATCGAGTTGTAGAGCGCGGCGGCGGCCACCGGATTCATGCCCTGCGGCGTCTTTGGCGCCTGGAACATGGCAGCCGCTGTGGGCGAAGGACGAATGTGAGGAGGTGGTATATTAAGGGTACTTATGCTACTGTTGTTAGTCGGATTCGCCTGGCTCTGGTTGTTAGTACTGTTGCCATCCCCCACCGCCTGCTGTTGCTGTTGCACATTCTGTTGTTGCTGTTGCTGCTGCTGCTGTTGGGCGGACATTGCTGCCGCTGCGGCAGCGTGATGCATCTGCAGGCCCATTGCGGCGGCTGCAGCAGCGGCTGGGGAGGCAAACGACAGCTGATTGCCATTGAGGCGGGGAGCGGCTATCAGCTGCTGGCAATTGGGTGGCATGGCATGGAGATGTTGCACATTCGGCGGTTGCTGCTGCTGCTGCGGATTCTGTTGCGGCGGCACCACACTCTGCTGCTGCTGCACGTTCTGTTGTTGCTGCTGTTGCTGCTGCTGCTGCTGCTGCTGTTGCTGCTGTGCATTGGCCACGACCACCGCTGGCGTCGGTTGGGGGGGCATTTGACTAGGGGCTAGGAGTAGTGAACCATTATTACCTGATTGTGTGGTCGGCGTGGGGCCGTTCTGTGCTCCGGGTCCTCCTCGGTCCGCCACTTTGGTGCGCGGCGATTTGCGGTCGAGTATCTGCGATGCCAGCAGCAGATCCTTGTTGAGCTGCTCCGCTGCCGCAGTCACAGAGTCCGCCTGCTTGCTGAACAGCCTTCGCTGATGGACAAACCGCGTAACGATCGTGTCCACCAGTGCCGACAGCGAGGTGGTTATCTCCGACTTGAGGACATCCGCCAGTCCCTCGAGGTCCGTGCCGGACATGCGCATCATTGAGCTGTTGTTGCTGTTGCGCAGCATCTGGAACTTCTCCGACAACTCCGACTTCAGAGCGCTGTGTGCCGCAGCTCCGCCCAGTCGTGTGGGCAGTCTCGCCGGCGCCGGGTGGTGCATCTGTGGGGGTCGCGGCGCTGTGGCAACATGTTGCTGCTGCTGCTCCATTTGCTGCTGTTGCAACTGCTGCAAATGTTGCTGCTGTCGCTGGATTTGCTGCTGCTGCTCTTGCACCTCCTTGCGGCGCTGCTCCTGCTCGAAGCGGCGCTGCTGCTCCTGCGCCTGCTGCTGCTGTTGTTGCTGCTGCTGCTGCTGCTGTTGCTGCTGCTGCTGCTCGGCCGCCTCCTTGGCCATGCGGGCCTCCTGCTCGAAGAAGAACTGCTGATACATGGCCGCCGCATGCGACATGTCGCCCATGTGCTGCAGCAGCGGAGGGAAACCCTGTGGCAGGGCTGGATGCCCCACCAGGGGATTGTGCAGCTTGCTGGACATCATCTTGGACATCATTTGGGAGAGCATATTGGTGCTGGTTGGAGCGCCGCTCTCGCTCAGCGCCGTCTTGGGCTTTGGTGAGCTGGAGCCGGCGCGCTCCTGTCCGCCAGCCTCCTCCTTGTGGGCGGGACTGATGTCGCCGCCTGTGAGCGTGGGGGAGGGCGAGAGCTCAATGTTGTCACTGCTGCCATTGTCCTGCTCGGGCACGTCCTGTTCTTGCTCTTGTTCCTGCTCTGGGTCTAGGTCCTGCTCGGCGTCCTGGTCGTTGTCCAGCTCCTGGCACTCGGACTCCTGCTCCATGCGGGTGCACAGCTGCACGTATTTTTGCTGCATCTCGGCCAGCTGCTCCTGCATCGATCGCAGCTGCGACTTGAGCGCATTCTTCTCGACACGCTTCTGCTGGATCTGCGGCGACTCCAGCTCGTTCGACTGCTCGCTGTCGTCCTGGTCGAGCATCATGCTCTGCAGATTCAGGCCAAAATTGAGGCCAGCGGCGGCTGCCACATACCGCTCCATGGCATGCTGCTGCGGCTGGTAGAGCTTCCGCTTCTTGCAACCATTCACCTGCAGCTGTCCCGCCTGCACAATGGAGGAGGGACTGCAGCGCATACCAGAGACAATATTCTCCACGCGGGCGCGCTTCAGCTCCATGCCGGGCTTCTTGAGGCAGCCCTGATCGCGCTTCTGCTCCACACAGTCATCGTCCTCGTCGTCATCCAGCACATCGTCCTTGCTGTTGTCCAGCAGCATCATATCCGAGTGCGAGGGCGAGGCGAGCGACTCCAGATCCGAGCCGCGTGCCGAGTGCATGCCCAGCAGCTCCGCCTCGTCCAGCATGTCCTCGATGGACTCCTTCTTGGTGGTCAGCTGCAGCTGCTGCTGCTGCTGCTCCTCCACTCCGCTGCTCTCTCTGACTGCCGTCTCGTCCTCACCATCGGCCTCCGCTTCTTCGCGTGCGCCCGAACTGTCCATCGAGTCGGAGGACTTGCGTCGCAGACTCCCATCGCTGGCCAGGCTGTGGCTGCTGCTGTGGCTGCCGCTGCCGCTGCGACTGCTGTGGCTGCTGCCGTGCGGCGATTGCTGCGGCTGTGCCACCGTCTGTGGCTCGCTCTTGATCTTGATGTCCGCCATTTCCGTGTCCTCGATCAGATTGATGCTCTCCATGTTGTTGTTGTTGTTCGTGGCTGCCACACTGTTGTTGTTATTGTTGTTGTTGTTGTTGAGCTTCGTGTGGTGGAGCTGCTGCTGCTGTTGCTGCTGCTGTTGCTCCTTCTCCTGCTGCTGCATCTGCTGCTGCTGCATGGCGGTGCGCAGCTCCTGGTCGAGCTGCATCAGCTCCTTCTTGCCCTGCAGTATGTTGCGTAGCATGTGATGTGCCACCAGGTCGTGCTGCAGCTGCTGATCACCGTTGCTGGCGCCACCATTGAGCGAACTCACCGACGCAGCCCGTGGCGGAGATCCTCCTGCCACATCGGCAGCACAGACGGCAGCGGAGGCCGCTCCATCCAGGGAGCGATCACTGCAGGCCGACACCCGACGACTGCTGCCGCCCTTGGGCGAGGATGTGGCGTGATGCGAGTGGCTCGAACTGTGCGCGGATCCGGGTGAGATCGAGGCATTCAGACCATTGCTCAGCGGCGTGCTGCTGCTGTTCCCTGGGATGCTGTTGTTGTTGTGTTGCAGCAGCAGCTTGGATGTGGCATTCGAGGTGGCATTGAGGCTGCCAACGAGGCCTGCAGCACTCAGTAACTCAGCACTGGTGGCCGTCTCCATGGCGGCGGCCAGCATGGCGTTGTCCAGGCTCTGGGGCAGGCCGCTGGTCGCGTCCTGGGCCTGCTTCATTTGTCGGCCAAACAGCTCGTTCAGCATCTTGGCCGAGGAGCCGCCAAACAGGTTGCCAAAGGCAGCCGTCAGCAGTGACGAGGCGGAGCCCGAGCCGGATCCAGATCCGGATCCCGGAGAATTACTGCTGGCTACGGGTGACTGTTGACCACCGCCTATTGCAGCGGACTGGTGGTGGCTCGAGGGATTGAGACTGAGCTGCGCTGGGCTCGTGTTGGCCGTGCTGGCCTGCGGTTGGGGTTGGAACAGGGCTCCACCAGCGGCACCCGCAGCGGCCGCAGCAGCGCTACTCATGAAGCCAGCAGCGCTTGCCGTTGTGCCGCCGTTGTTGCTATTATGATTGTTGCTGTTGCAGCTTGTTGTCTGTTGTTGTTGCTGTTGTTGGTTGTCTTTGCTCAAGGATCTGTGACGCGAACGACGATTCACTTTACTTCCACTTGCACTATTACTACCGATTACGGATACGGATACGGGTACGACGCTCGCGTTTAAAGTCTTCGAAGTGGCTGTCGCTGTCGCTGCTGTTGCTGTTGCTTGCACTTGCAATTTTTTAGCCGCGCACGTTGTTGTCTTGCCGACGGCCGAAGAGTGAATGATTTGCCGACTGCTGCGCGGGCTGCGATGGTTGCGACTGCTACGAGTTGTGGCGGTGCTGCTGCCGCTGTTGCCGCTGTTCGCCGCCTTCGCGACGACGGCGGTGGCGGTGGCTTTTCCGTCGCTGCTGCTGCCTTCGCAGCCTTCGAGCACGACCACGACGTCGTCCGAGTCGTCCGAGTCGCAGTCGTTCGTGTGTTCCTTCTCTTTCTGTTCCTTTTCGGCCGCGCTT
The DNA here is from genome assembly GCF_008121235.1 of Drosophila subobscura. Classification (NCBI taxonomy): domain Eukaryota; kingdom Metazoa; phylum Arthropoda; class Insecta; order Diptera; family Drosophilidae; genus Drosophila; species Drosophila subobscura. Next base: position 4,479,843 of record NC_048533.1, on the reverse strand, counting down.
TTGCTCTCACCGGAATTCGCCGTGGCGCTGCTGTCGCCGCCGTTTATCTGCGACTGTGGCTGTGTCTGCGACTGTGTCTGTGCCTGTGTTGGTGTCGTATGCCCGTTGCTGCTTGTGTGTGTTGGTTGCGGCTGCTCCACGACTGCCGCCTTCAGCAGCACGGTGCTCTCATCGCTGTACAAACCGAAACAGTCCGCGTCGTACTCCTCTGATGACATCATAAGATGATGCCAAACAGCAGCAGCAGGCTCTCTCTGCTTTGCTTTGGCTCTCTTCTCTCTTTCTTTCTATCTCTCTTTCTCTCTTTCTCTCTCTCTGTAGCTGGCAGCACTCTCTTTCTCTCTGTGCGTGTGTCTGCCCCTCAGCAACCCTCTGCTGCGATTTGCTGGCTTCGCTCTTCGTTCCCCTTCGAGTGAGCCTGAGTGCCGTATGCGTGATTTCAAGTTTAAGTGAAGTCTGTGGACAGATAGATCTATCTTTCGCCTCCTTTTTTTGTTGGTTGTATCTGTGTCTAGTCCGAGTTTTGTTTTACTTTGCTGGTATTCTGTATCTGTGTTTGTATTTGCTTATGTTTATCTTTTTCTCCGCTTTGTGTGCGTCGTGCTTAGCCTTCAGGTTCAAAACTTTTACCCTGCTCGCGGCAGTCCTGGCCCGAGGTGTCTTTTCTCTCCCTTCGGATTCTTTTCCCTCCCTTTGCTGCTGCTACTCCTTCTCCTTGTGCGCCAAAACGTTGAAATTTTGCTTTCGCTCAACTTGTTGGCCGAAATGCTCCAGCTCCAGCTCCAGCTACAGCTCAAAGTGCCACCGCCGCCTGTTTCGAAACGTTTCGACAGCTTCGACAGTTTGGACAGTTTGATTTTGCGTCTGCGTTTTCTACGTTTTTTTCTGCGTTTTCTAATTGTGAATTTTGTTTTGAATTTTCTTCGTTCCACCACCACACACATGCGAATGTCCTTTGCATTTAATTTTTATTTGGATTTGATTTTAATTCCCTTTTTCTTTTCTTCCTTCCCTAGTCCTGGTCTTCTCTTCAACTCCTTTTCCCTTTCCAGTTGCTTCTCGGTTTTCGCTTTGATTTCTCAAAAGATTTCTCAAAAAGTGTTTTTCGATGCTGCCTTGGGTCGAAATTTTGAGACTTTTTGTCGTTTTTTGGTTTTTGTGTCGTTTTTCGTGGTTTTATTTTTTGGTTTTTTGTTTGGTTTTCGTTTTCGTTTTTTTATAATTCCTTGCTTGCGCTCAAAAATCTTTCTGTAAAATTAAAATTCAAGCAGGAGAATTCAGTCAGTTATACATATTCAGTGATAAAAGGGCGTAAGGGGGTGCTGAGGGGTTTGCAGGGGGAGCGGGGCGAGTGCTTCTTAAATGGAAAGTAAAAGTGGCAGGCCAAAAGCTTTTGGTTTGGGTGCACCACTTGATTGGTGCTCGGTTTGGGGGTGCCAATGGCTGAAGGTGGTGGTGGGGTAGGGGTTGGCTGTCCGAATCTGTGAAGCTGTGGCAGGGTAAGTCTGGGTTGGGGGTGTCCTTAATTCAGCAGAAGCCAACCCTCTCTAGCCCCAGACAGGTTTTTATCTAATTTCTCCACTTGAGCTTATTTTCTCTCGCCCTCTAGCCCGCTCCCTCTCCCTCTCCCACTCTCGTACTCTGTTGCTGTTATTGTGTGTGTGTATGAGGGTGTGGGGTCTGTCACCAGTTATATACCCGCCCCCTTTCTATGCCCAAACGGCAAACAGCAACAAAATAAAGATAAGTCATTTCGTTTTCGCTGATAAATAAGTTTGACTTACTTTTCCGTGCACACGCAGACAGAGGGAGGAGGGAGGAGAGGACAGTTACAGATACAGATACACACAGATACAGACAGACAAAAAGATAGATAGATACTTTGCATATGGCCATGGGTCGAATGGTTCTAATGGTTCGAATGGTTCTAATGCGTAAGCACTCGAAATAATCAATAGAAGAGAACTTTGGAACCGAGCCCCACAAAAACCCAAACAAAATGCGTCAATCTGCTCCTGCAGGGAATGGACTAACTATCTATCGATCAGACTCAGAGGAGTAGCGGCAGCAGTATCTTTATGCCACGAATAAGTACAAGCAATTCCCATTGGCCTTTTTCCAAGAACTCAACTGCACAGAATCCTCCCCTTAATCGACTTTTCGGGACTTAAACTGCATTGGAATGTAGACCCCTGTCCCGTAGGCCCAAGTCAATGTCAACAGAAGGGTCTCTCCACTCTGCACTCCACGCCAGTCTGCACCACCCTTATGCCCAAGAGGGCCTTGCCTTTGGGCAACTGTACTTTCTCGGTCTCCTGCAGCTTGCAAAGAGCCGAGGGCTGAGGCAGAGGGAAGGAACAGCCACCCCTATTTAGGATATTCATTTAGGACTTATTTAGTTGGGAGGTTGAACGATGCAGCAAAGGAGGTAGAATTCCAATGCATTTCGGATCGAGTGCCCGATCTGGTTCTCTGAATTGTCAAAATTTACCACAAACAAAGCGTTATTTTTCTCTGTCGTCCATCATAGATCCTCCTGCAAAGAGAGGAAGAGAAATTAAAGTTAGTTGGAGAGTGATTTGAGGATATATGGAGGCAAAGGAGAACCTACAGCTACGAGGCACAACATATGCCACCGCCACTTCAAGATTTCGCTTTGGATATATGCAGACAGTTGGCATTCCCCATGAATACTTTCCTAAGACTAGAATACGGACCAAACTGTATTCATACCGTCATGAATGCTTTCCTTAGAGCTGCAGTTACAGTTACCCCGCCAAGTATATCCTTAGATACATCAATGGAGAGGCACACAAGTTCAATGCACTTAAGGGGCGCCTCTAAGGTCCGCTGGTCTATGGTCTTTGCTCTAGGATCGCCTTATCAATAGGCGCAGCGGCAGCAACCCCTCGCGAGAGGCAGCATATGGCATGGGTTCGAGCACAGTAAAGACACCAGAAAAAGGAGCAAAAGAAAGTTGCAGCTGAGGCGAAGTTCCACCTACAAGCGGCAGCAGCAGCAGCAGCAGCGCAGATAATTACGACCTTAACACATTTTCCTGCTGGCTTCGCTTCGTACTTTGCATGCCAAAGGGGATGAGGGGATGAGGCATGAGGCATGAGGCACCGGGGCACGGGCTGTGTGTATCGCAAAGTGTGCTTTGGAATGTGCCTTCACAGATCGCGGCACACGGTAATGTACTCATCGTTGGTCGTCGTTGAACGAAGTGTGGCACGGAGTGCCAGCCATGTGTTCGCGTTCTCTCTCTCCCTCCCTCTTTCCCCCCCATCATTCTATGCCCCCTGCGCCTATCGCTGTGTATCTCTGTCGCAGACGGGTGTCATCATTAAAATATGCTTTGGGCTCAGCAACAGCCAACACGACTCTGGCGACACTTGGACCTGGACACTAAAGTGGGTTGCAGTAGCAGCAGCAGTTGTAGGAGGAGGAGAGGTTGGAGAGGCAGGAGAGGCAGGAGAGGGTACATTGCGTTACGGTCAAGCGACTCGGAAATCCGTTAAAAATATAAAAACTATTTCTAACCAAACATGCCCTCCCCCTGCCTGTCTCTGCCTCTGCAGCAATTAGGCATTATGAATCCGCTCTGAAGATTCATTTTGGTAGATAAGAGAGAGAAATTCAATGGAAAAATCACGAATAGAGGTATGCGAATGCGAATGCGGAATCCCGAATACGGAACTGAAACTCAATCCGGTAACCCCCTGCACCCAGCGCTCTCTCGCTGTGGGCCCCTATATTGATGATCGCCAGAGCCAACAGCTGATAACCGAGAGACAGAGTGCCAGAGCTGCCCAAGGGGGTAGGGAACGTGCCACAAGCAAGCACACCTGGACTCTCGTCTATGCCTCAATGCGCGTGCGCACAAGCTGGCGATCGCCAGAGACGCAAAACGAATGATGGGGAAGGGGGCAGCACAAGGAAGCGAAGGCAGCGAGGAAGCGAGGGGCACCCAGGCAGACGGAACCAAAGGGCGTTGCATTCTAGGCGGCGACGGCAGTGGTGGTTGACATTCATCCATCCATCCATCCATCCAAAATTCTGCCTGGATTCTTGATACGATTTTTACCTGATCATATTTCCCATTTTCCTAGGAGCATAACTAAATATTTACCTAACGGGTGATGGCGGTGTCGGAAGTGGAAGTCGATAAAGTTTAGAAAACACCTTTCAACTTGTTTTGGCATTCATTTGCATTGCCACATGGCCACATGGCCACATTGCAGTTACAGTTGCAGCAGGAGTGTGGAGAGTGCTCTGATAATCCTGCCTGCCACACATTAATATGTTGTTGTATGTTGCCACAAAAGTTTTTGCTGGCAGCCGTTTTCGTTTCGTTTTGTTTCCATGAGAATTGGCAGCCCAAGAGCAACTTTGTGAGCAAGTGAAGCGAGAGAGAATTGTGCTAAAAGAAAATGTCCTTCTCGGGTTGTGTCTCTTGTCTCAGGCGGTTGGCATTTTATGCGAAAACTTTTGCCAGGCACTTGCCAAAAGGCAACTAACTGTCTACCCTCCCCTCATGCATTCATTGGGATTGCAGGATTGCAATGCAGTAAACTCGAATTATTATGATTCTATGCCAGCCTCCGTTATGGCTATGAGTGCCGCTGGGCCACTGCGGATGGGAGGATGATGCAAGGAGTAGCCTCTTTTGGCTAAGCCCTCGAACTGCCAGATAAGATAGAGATACTCGCACTATAGATACATGGAAACACTCTCAGCGATATCGGTGCTTGCTGCTGCTTTGCCACCATATGGCGGGCCATAGATACGACATTTTTGGGGTCTGCACTTAGTCGCTGGAGTAGTAGATTTGTGCCCGTGGGGCATATCCGATCAGCGTACAAATTGTTTCAATAAATTGCCTGCACCAATCACTGCGATTATAGGGTGCTGCTGTAGTCTAACCCTTTACTTCGTTGCCTGCCAGTTCTTGTGTCCTGCTGCTGTTTTGTTTTGTTCTTTTTTTCCAGACATAAGCACATTTTGTGGTCGCTGTTTGTCGTGGTTGCGTTTTGTGTTGGCTTTTATTGTCTTTCAGCGCTTGATTAGATAGCACACAGACATAGGGAGAGATACAGATACGTACAGGACACAGAGCACGCAATGGCCTGGGCCAGAAAATGGCCATATGTGGCCAAGTTGTTCCCACTGGCTCGTTCTTTTTTGTGTCCACGCTCTGAATGGGCCGCCGTTCGACTTTGCAGCTTTTCCTTTGGCTTTTCCACATGCAGCGGTCGAGTCGAGGCGAGTCGATGAGTGAGGCACCTGTGCACCCCCTCCCCCCCTCTGCCACCTTCGTGTCCCTGCTGCTTATCGCGCTTTTAATATCACGAAACAAAACAAAAAAAATGTCAGAAGGAAAAAGCGTACCAGGAGTAGGACTGGGGGGACTGGCGGGAAGTGCATGCCTGACGTGTGGCCAGTCCAATGTCCCTGCCTTTGGAGCTGCTCCTATCTATGCAGATATCTTTCTCTGTATCAGTGTAGCTGTATCTGTGTATCTGTGTATCTGTGCATCAGTGTGTGTTTGGGTGCATTAAAAACATTTTCATTGTAATCATGGAGCGTACTTTCTTTTATTATTATTATTTTGCCTCTCTCTCCCTCTCTCTATCTCTAGGCCCCTGCCTGACTAACGACGCAAATTACTCAAATGTATCTGGCAGATACTTTTTGTTTTCCACCTCGATATGTCGCCGTGTATCTCCGTCTCTGTCTCTGGTCGTCGTTCGTCGTCGTCGCTCATATATTATTTATTGATCGCGATAAGCGTCACGAAGCCAATTTCAAGCGTTAGCCAAATGATACTTCCACCCACCCACCGCCTCCTTGTGCACCTCCCCACAACAGCAACTCAATCGTAAGTGCTTTTTGCATTCGCTTCCAACTAATTTCTGGGTACAGTCGCGCTCTGCCAGCTAACATTCCGTTCCGAGAGAGTCTCAGATTGATTTTTTCCCTTTTCGTGCATCCGCTTTGGTGCGTGGCAGCAGCAGCTCCTTCCCTCTGCTGAAATTAACGTTGCAATCAAAGGTAGACTTCTTGCAGCTGGCAGATGTCGTCGTCGTCGTTCCTTAATAAGTCACCCCATGGGTCCCTCCCTCGGCAAACACACACAATTTTCTCATTGCGAGTGCCTCGTGGTACTGCTGGTGGTGGTGCAAGCGTCTTCAAGACGCTCTGGGAAACCAACTGTCGTCGATCGCTTGTGGCCGTTACATTCAGTGTTTCTGCTTCTGCCTCTGCTTCTGCTGCTGGCCTCCTGCATGTGGCGTGTGCTGTATGGTCATGGAGCGTAAACGGAGTCACTCTGTGGAACTACCATAAGTTTTCTTTCAAGCCAACCCCTCCCCACAGCCCATGCCCACCTTCTAGTGCCTTATTGTTTGCCGCCTCTCTGTGCCTGCTGCCTTGTGCCTTCTGGCTTTTTGTAACGTATATTTGTGTGGCGTACATTTCTTACTTAACTTTTAGCTTTACTTACATATAGTTTAGCGGGGTGGGGGACTGGAGAAGCAGGAGCTTAAGGACTCTATCACGCAATGCGCGACGCCGCTGAATAATTCAATTTTCTCCGTGTGTCCAGTGTGTCCTGTGCGTAATGTGTCCATTTAGTCGGGGTCATTAAGAGACGCATACGCATACCCCCCACCCCAGACCAGGGGCATAAACACTTCCTTCCCACTAACCGAGGTGGAAGTTTCCTTAACAAAACGCCTCACTGCCTCCACCTACTCCTACGCGAGACCACCACCTGGCCAGGGACACTGACTGCTGCCCATTGAGTGGGTGGTGCTGGTGGTTTGACTTATTTTTATGACAAATGCGAGATATGTTAATGCGATAGGCTGGCTGGCGGGTTATTAAGGAAATTACCCACACATGGCATAGAGTTGCGGTCACAAAACAGTGTCCTGTGAGTCCTTCGAGTCCTTGAGGCTCGTACAAATATTTGAAGTTTCAATTTCATAGCGAGAGGCGCGCGAGAGGCGAGCATTAATAGAATACACATAGATACTCCAGGTATCCACTGTCCTGGCCACAGAGAAATGACTTCATGTCATGCCTTGAGATAATTAGAGGTTGTACCTTTCAGTAGTCCCCTCCCAAGGCCCCCCTCCAACCGCTGGCTCATATCCCAATTTGCTTTGCTTATCGCCGAGGACAAATCTGATGTTCTTTTGGAAGAGGAGAGAGAGACGGGGGCACATTGTACATCCCCCTATTGCATGTCTGGAAACCTTGGAGCTGGACAAAACTTGGGTGTCATTTGCCTTCGCCTCGTGCTGTGTTGGAGAGTGACTAAGGCTGAGTCACTGTCGCGTCGAGTGCTCCCTCCGGAGGCGGACTAAATTTGTTTAAATTCATCTGCGTATCAACAAATTGATTGTATTTAATTCAATTGAACCCATGTGAAGAGTCGACACAAATGAAAGGCATCAACACAGAGACAGAGACAGAGACAGAGTCAGAGACACAGAAAGAGACAGAGACACAGAGGAAGAGATAGAGAGAACACCCACTATCGAGCGAGAACTTGTCTGGGGGGCGGACCAAATTGACTTGAATAATGAAATTTGCTGCTTATAAAAACGGACTGCGATTCGGCATGGGTTCCAAAAAGGGAGCAAGCAGCGGCAGCGGCAGAGGCAGCGGCTCCTCCTGTCGCCTGAGTTTTCATAACAAATTGAGTTCAGAGAAAGGGATTGGAGCAGGGCCGAGCGGGACAGCAAGTGAGTCAAAAAGTCGCAATAAAATCTTGTAAAGAATAAAATTCAATTTCAATTGTTCGTCCAGCATGCAGCACTCTGCCCATCTTGCATCCTTCCTCTGCCACTCTGCCGTTCCCTGTGTGTGTTTTTGCTTTTAAATGAAAAAGATTTTCTTGATCAAACAATGGGGAATGTCGTCTGGACACACTTACACGTAGAGACGCAGAGGGAAGAAGATATCCACAGCGAGAGGGAATACAATTGTTGATTTATGCATCGGAGATGAAATTCTTGGAAAACTTTTGAGCCCTTTCCCCCATCGCCTGGTACTTTTCATAATTGCAATGAAAACTACGGTACGGAAAAGCTGCAGAAAATCAATGACTGGAAACCCCAGGACTCTTCTTTCAGGCTCCTCCACAAGTGACAGTTTCAATTAAAAATACGTTTAGGAATAGGGCTAAGAGGCAGCAGCCGCTTAATCGCAGAGGCAGGGAGGGCCCAGGGGGCAAACAAAACTCAAGTAGTCGAAAGAGAGCAAAGAGCCTGAGAGGCAAAGTCGTCCAGTTCGGAGGGATTCATTATGATAATTTAGTTGCTGGAGAAGCTGCTGCTGCTGCCTCCGCTTGACATTTGAAGAACTCTGAAGTGCCAGCAGTCAGAGGAGCAGAAGGAGAAGCCAGAGAGGAGCAGAAGCAGCCATCATGGAAGACCACCGTGAAAGGAAAGCGCGACAGATAGGACATTAATGGAATTAAATTTGTGGAAAATGGTTTTGCATTATGTGGCAAGGGGCAGCACAACTAGAAAGGGATTCAGATTCAGTTTCGGTTTGTCATTAAGAGGGGGCGCCGCGCAGTGCCTCCTATAGAAAGTTGAGTGGCCACCACGTGCTGCAGTATATATGAGGGCTGGGCAGTGGCATTAAGGCATGAGGCATGAATCAACCTTAACAACCACTTGCTGCAGGGCCACTGGCAGTGCCTCTGATTCCCTCTACTCTGTGACAGCTCGTCGTCAGCTGGCATCATAACTCAGTTGGCAAGAGTCGAGTCGAGTCGAGTCTAGTCCAGTTCGGTTCGGTTCGGTTCTTTTGCTTCTCTCGTTTCAGTCGAGTCAAAGGCTGCACAGCACAGCACTTAATGAGCACATCCGGTGGATGCACTCCGCCCCGTTTGCAGCACTGCCCATTGCAGTGGCCTTGCATTGCTTCATTGCACTTTACATTAAAGTCGCGAGAGAACATTACACAATACGAGACGAGACGAGACGAGACGAACATCGAACGACAGACAGAGAGCGAGAGAGAGAACATTAATGTTCATTAGTGTCGTTGTCTCCATATCTTAGGGCTGTCCCCATATCCATTTGGTTGTCGATGTCGCTGTCAATTCTCTGCTGCTGCTGTCCATTCTGATGTCCATGTCTCATAATGCCAGTCGACGAGACCCTGTCCTGTCCTGTCCCACCAAAAGGTGTCAATGCAATGCGACGCTTCATGCTCAATTAAGGTAGAGGAGAGGCGAGGAGAGGTCACTCGGTCGCGGCATCTTGGAGTTCCAGTCGCAGATGGAGAGAATCTTTTGGTGCGTAATTGAAACCCTGCTGGCGTCTTCTTCTCATGCTTTTTCTCTTTCTCCAGGAAGTGCAGGCAACCGCCGTGACGTTTCCCTTCTTGTCTCCTTTTTGCCTCTCCCAATGCTGCCCCACCACCCTTTCCACTTTTGAGTTTTGGTTTTGGCCTTTGTCTCTCGGCGGGGTTTGTCTTTCGGCTCTCGGCTCTCGACTCTTGGGCTTCGACTTGACCTTTTGTTTGTGTTGCGGTTCATTAAGGCAACTCGAAACCCTTTAATTGTCTTCTCTACTTGTCCCCTGCTCCGCTGCTTCCCCTGCCACTTGCCCCCATCTACACTTATCCTGCTGCTACTTCTTCGGATGGCTGACACCCTGAGAACTTTTCCCACTTTGAACACAGATTTCGGGGGCCCTGAGAAGCGAGCGATGGTGAGGGTGGGAGGCGACTCTATTTGTTGCCGGTGGCTCAACGACTCCAGAATTAGTTGATTTATGAATTATGACAATGTAGAGCACATCGCACCAGAGGGAGAGCAATGACGATCGCTGGTGCTGCTGCTGCTGCAGACATGCTGTCTACGGAGCGCGGTCTAAGCTGCCGGATATTCTAATAAAGTCTGTCCTCCCATGGACTGCAATTGTGTACGTGCTGGAACCCTATGGTCAGATGCAGATTTAACACTTCTTGTCAGATGTTGATTGAAGCAGCCCCTAGCAGACCAGTTGTGCCTCAGTCTCATCATTATTTGAGCACTGCCTCAGCAGCAGCATCAGCAGCAGCAGCAGCATCCCATCGAAGAAGGAACCAGCAATTGTCGAATGCGGAACTATGGACACAACTTTGGGCTGCCGGGAGCATGGGAACTAGTCTGTGGTGTTGCTGTTGCTGCTGCTGCTGCTGCACTCAAATTAGTGCAATCAACTTATCTTGTGCGTATCTGCAAGTGCAGCTCCAGCAGCAGCAGCCACTTGCTGGGGCAATTGTTTCTTTGCATCTAACACTTCAATTGTGTCCGACTGCCTCAGCGGTGGGAATTTGTCTGCCTGCCAGTCGGCCTCCCCCAAGGAAAAACTATTTAAACGCGAAAGGAAATTATTAAAAATTATTACCGACCAACCGACCGACCGACCGACCCTCTGGCCGTGTGAAAAGCGCACCCTTGCCTCCTCCCCCATACCACCCGGATATGGCGACTGTGATCTTTGTGATCCGCAATGCAAATGGAAAATGTAAATGGAAATTGCTTCCTTTCAGGTCTCTGGACTCTGGTCTGTTTTTGAGCATTGGTTCTGCTTCAAGGCGCCTTCCGGGGGCGGCTCAAGGTGTGCGCTATGTGGCATAGCTTTACGTACATGATTCGGCAGGTTCTGTTTGGTTCCCAGCTGCTGCTGCTGGGACTGCTGCACAACTTTCCTCCCTAAACACCCCTAACTTCCTCCTCTCCCTACTCAGGACGGACTCCTTCTGAGGTCCTGTGTGAACGTGGCCGAATGGTAAGTAAAGCGTGAAGTTAAGGTTTGGTTTTCGGTTGTTCGGTTCCTGTTTCTGTTTCTGTTCCTTTGCTGGCTTTTCCTTCTGCCTTGTGCCTTATTGCGTGTCAACGCCCTGGCACATTTTGGGATATCAAAATGCAAGTTCATTGTCGCCACCCCTCGGGCTGAATTCATTACTCGAATGTATCTACCCGAGATGCAACCCCAAAGTGGAGCCCCACAATCGCAGCAGCCCCCGAAATGCCAGCCAAGAAAATTGAGCAAAACGAGGAGGAACGTTGTGAGACGCGTCTTAAGCCGCGTCACAACTCTTATACCCGGTACTCAGTACTACATCTGCACCTTAGCGGTTATTTGTCAAATTTTACATTTTCTCTTCATCTGTCATCTACATCAACAACACTACTCACGCCAACACGCTCCTTTAGCTCGCCACCCTCCCCTAGAGACACACACTGCAGAGTCAGGGCAGAGGCAGCGGCAGAGTCGTGGCAGAGGATGAGTCAGAGACGTGTCAGGGGAAGAGGCCTCTGCCACTGCGCGAAGCAGAGTGTGAATGAGAGAATGTGTAAAAGCAACAAAAGCTGCTGGACAGGGTGGGTTTAGCCACTGCAACTTAATTTCTTCATTGTGGCCATAATAATGATCCAATCGGATCCCAATTTGGTGATCAGATAGATATGGTCATTCCCTACGGAATGGCGTTTTTAGTTTTTCTTTTATCTTTAAAATTGTAGATTTGGGAGGTTTTCGCCCTTTTGCGGGGGCGGAAGAGGGCGTGGCTGATTTTTGAAATACACTTGTAACAGTGTGAGCATACAGAAGTCTGGATGCAAAATTTGGTGGCTCTAGCTTTTATGGTCTCTGAGATCCAGGCGCTCAACAAGACGGACGGACAGACGGACAGACGGACAGACGGACAGACGGACGGACAGACAGACATGGCTCAATCGACTCGGCTATTGATGCTGATCAAGAATATATATACTTTATGGGGTCGGAGACGTTTCCTTCTGTGCGTTACATACAACCGTTATGTGCACAAATACAATATACCCTATTTACTCTTCGAGTACCGGGTATAAAAAAAGCATCTTGAAAGGCATTGCACAAGACGCAGGAGTGGCGTGGGGGGGGCAGTGGCTACTTGTGGCAATGCAACCAGAGCGGAGTGAAGACAACCCACACTGCTGCAGCGCACAGAGGCTGCCACATGGAGGGTGGATCTGGCAAGGACATGCTGCAGGATATACACTGCCCCGAGGAACGGGTAACACGGTAAGCTCTTCCCTGCCAGAGCTACTGCCCAGCGATAGAGTGTAGCTGCTGCGGTGTGGCCCGTTGAATATTTAACCCTAAAACGCATTCCTTTTGGGCTGTCTCGAGCCACGAGCGAGAGGGAGACGCGAGAAGCGAGACAAAAGAAATTAAAAGTGCATAATATGAATCTATAATACATAATAATAAAGCTTAAAAGCAGCATGGAGTCGCAGTAGCAGAAGGAGCACAAGGAGCAGCAGCAGCAGCATCCTTGGCAGCTGCCAAATACAAAAAAAAAGGGTTGCTCCTGCTCCTGCCTCCGCCTCCGCCTCCGCCACCGTCCTTGAGGCGAACAACAAGAAATGCAAACAGAAAATACAAAAATTTCGTTGAAAAGAAATTAAAAATCTGCAAGATTTGCATTTTGACTCAGACCCTGACGGCAAGCGTCAAGCGCCTCCTGCCGCATGCCGCATGCCCCCACCTAAATGTAATATATGTATAATATTTTACTGCCACTCCTCCCTCCTCCTCCTGCTGCTGCTGCTGTAACGAAAAAAACTTTTGAGTGTTCACCTCAAAGTGCACTGGCGTGGACAGTGAGCACTCGTCCAGGGCGCAGAGATGGCAGGGGACCGGGTAGATGATGGATAGATGATGAGGATTCTGTTGGCTAAGCTGCTGGCCAGCCTCTCGGTCTCAATTCTAATGATGATGGCTCTTTGATGGCAGCAGACGAAGCCGGAGTCAGAGCCAGTGCCTGGTTAAGACTCCTCCTTCACCTGGTTCTTGCTCTGAGCTGCTACTGCCGCTGCTGCTGCTGCTGTCAATTTGGTTCAATTTTAATTAATGAGCACACAATTCGCCGCATAATTTGCATTTCATATCTGTTGCTGCCTTTGCCTCTGCCACTCCCTCTCACTCCCTGACTCCCCTCTGCCTCTGCCATGGCTCGTCTCGGTCTCGGCCTTGCCATTATCTAAGCATAATGGCAACGGACTGCGACTTGGGCCCGCTTAATTAAAGGCTGCCACTGCCTTTGCCTCCACCTCCACCTCCACCTCCCACTGCAGCTCTTTATCTCCGAGTCTCTCTCTCTATCTCTCTCTTTGGGGCATAGAATAAACACAATATGCAAAGTTTTCCCTTGCCTCGTGCCTCGTGCCATTGAGCCAGTGAGTCCATTGAAACGTGGCCCAGAAGAAGAAGAAATATTCGAGCAAAGGAAAAGTGCAATTCATTTATTTGCGTTTCCTTCTTCAGTTCTGCACAGTTCAGTTCTTCACCTGGCAACATCCTGGCATCAACTCTTTTGGGCCGCTTCCAGCCTCTTCTTTTTGCACTCTTCTCCACTGTTTTTATTTTATTTTGGGAAACGAGGCAAGGAGCTGCTCTCATACCCCGCTGCCTCATTCATATTTATGCGCTTTGTGGGCTGTTGCTCGCTCGAAGGCTGCTGCCAATGCTGCTCCGCTGCTCCGTCTTCTGTTGCTTGTCTCAGGACTAAAGCTCAGGACCCACCAAACCCTCAACCCTCACGTCGCCAGCTCCATCTCCGTGTGCAATGCACTTGTCAAAGCTTAATTGAAGGCAAGATTGCAGTCTGACTTTCTCCATCTCTCCCTCTGCCTCTGCCTCTGCCTCTCTCTCCCTCTCTCTGTATATGTGAATGCGGCATATTTTCCCAACGACTTGGCAAAAGTCACTGCAACGTTGCTCAAACAAAGTGAAAGCCAAAGAAAAGAAATTATGAGAGGTACCCTGGAGAGAGCTAGAGCCAGCAGAGGAAGGGTATATAGGGCAGGGGCTGGAGACGATAATTGAGTTAAAGAAATGTAAAGGAAGGGAATGGTTGAACAGACTTCAAGGCAATTTCATTCTAAGAGCGAATATTATCTGCAGTTTTGAGGTATCAAATGTTCCATCAGTTCTGCTCTTAGCAGCCTAAACGATCTCTTGGAACGACCCGCTCCTCACCTCTCCTCTCACAGTCCCCGCCCAGCCTTCGCTTAGGCCGCAATTTGCAACAAAAAGAAACCAAAATTAGACAAAGACTCGGGGAATGGGCTGAAGGCTCGAGACTCGGGGTCTGCCGTTGCCCTAGTCACACACACTCTCACACACACACACACACACACACACACTCAAGCAAATAAGGAACGTCGGAGACGACTCCCGAGTCAAAAGAATGCAGTTAAGCACACAATTGACATTTGAAACGTCAACTTGGGAAACCACTCGAGCTGAAGAAGTTGCATAAAAAAGTGCCTCCGTTAGGGGTTTCCTACCCGTCACGCTCCTCTCGTTGCACTCCGTCCTTAGGGATAAAGTGGAGGCCAAGGAGCCAGGAGCAAGCAGCAAGAAGAATGCTGGCTTCTTTTCCTGGCAAACAGGACACACGGCACGGGCACAGCCAAAGGAGAGCAGAGCAGTGCCTGTGCCTGTGCCCTGACTGCAGTTTATTTGCTTGGCAAATAAATTTCCATGCAATGGCAGTGCGCCAGGGAGGAGCAGGGACAGGGACAGGGAGTAGAGTAGGAGCTGGGGACCGCCTCTGTGGCATAGCAAAGAATACACATTGGAGAGCCCACTGGGCGTATGAGTTATCTTTCTTGCCTCGTGCTCTCCATTCTAAGATAATCAACAAACGGCGGCTGATGCTGAAGACTAACGATGTGCGCATATCTGATTGCAGTTTACTGTTGCATGCATCATTAAAATGTGTCTGCAGCAGCGGCAGCACCACCCCTTACTCTCCCCCCTCATCTGCCCTACAGGTGCTGCTGCAGCTTTTGCTGCATTTTCTTTTTATCCTACTTTGCTCAAGGTGCAACGCAACGGGGCACGGTGGCACACGAGGGGCACCTTCTATTTGCATATGGGAGGAAAAGGATTGAAAGACGCACGGCGTTCGTCTCCTTTTGAGGCTGCGTGTCGCTGAACTGTGTGGCATGTAGGATGCGGCACCGCCATTCTGTGTGGCAAAAAACTACAGGATACTTTTGGGGCAGGAGCAACCAGGGGGGAGGGTGGTAGGTGCAGCTGCATCAGCATCAGTTTTAAAGCTCGATGCTGACGTCTATTGCCTGTGCGGATGCATGGTTGGATGGATGGATGGATGGATGCTCCATGTAAGGGCTGCCTATTAAGTAACCCATGGAGACCACTTTGCTGCCAACAGCAGTGTGGCACACACACACTACTACTACTCACACACACATACAGATATTTCATTAAGTGCAGAAGAAGAAATAACTTTTGCTACATTTTCCAGCGCCCAAAAAAAACCCATAGCAAAAAAATGGCCAACTCGGAGGCCTAGAAAACGAGTGCAAAAGGGTCCAAAGTTCCCCGTTTCCCTGCTGCCTCCTCCAGGACGACTCTTCACCTTCCAGCAGGCCAACATTGGTGCAAAGTTTTTGAACCGGCAGCGGCAGCAGCAGCAACTACCTCAGAAATGAACACACACATCTGGGCCTCCTACATCTCATCTCGGCTATGCCCTGAAAGGAGGTGACTGCATATATCCACCAGCTAGGCGGGGGTGTGGCTGCAGGAGGTGGTGCAGAAGGTGGTTGGAGGAAGCTGGAAGCCTGAGAGTGCCTGGAGTACTAACAAAAATTCATCCAGCGGCAGCTAAGAGCGCAAAAATTATGTTGCATACATTACGGCGTGCACACAAAAACAAAAGAAAACTGCAACGGCAACGGCGCAACTTTCTGCAACAGAACATTTTCTTCAGACCCCGCAGGACACGCCTCTCCTACCTGCCACCCACCATGCACCATCCTCGTCATGCTGCAATTCGTTGCTACTTCTGAGTAAATTAACTGCATTTCTTCAGTGGGCTCCTCCTGCTGTGCCTCCTCGTTGCATATTTGGAGGCGCCACAGCCCGGCTGAAGGGCTCTGCCTGGCTGCTCCAGGTGGATATGGATGTGGCTATGGACGTGGCTGTGGCTGGAGGGGTGCTGGCTGCACAGAAGGGCTCTGGCGCTGACTGCGAAAAAGGGTGAGCCAAAAGGGTTGCGCCCAGCGCCAGCGAGTTGCAAAACAAGTTTTCCTTGTAGAAATTGTACTTTGCATTCGCATTAATTAATTAAAAATAAAATATATATAGAGAGAGGGGAGCGGGTAGAGGGAACGAGCAAAGTGGAGCTGTGAGTGGGTGCACGACGAAGGGTGGCTGCAGCCAGACGAAGAAGCAGCAGCAGCAGCAGCAAGATGGACGCCCTGGCACACCCGCGTGCCCCGTGGCCAAAACTGAATGCAGCGGATGCGAAGACATGCCAAAGAAGCATGGGGCAGCAGCAGCGGAAGCCCAGCGCCCAGTGGGGAAGAGGGCAGGGAGGAGCGAGGAGCGGGAGCGGCAGGAGGAATCCAAAAACTTGATGACTGCAAAAACTGGACTTTGAGGTGGAGGGGTGGGGCGGCGTGTGGCACAAAAGCCTCCAGGAGAACAAAGGCAACAAAAACTCGCGAGCGAAAAAAGGGAGAAAAAAAAGCAAAGTAGAAGAGAAGAACGAGAAGAGGCTGAGAGGGGGTAGTGGTGGGAAGGGGGTTGGTGTACAGGGGACGGCGATTTCATTTTGTTTGATTGTTTGATTTCTGCTCCACGTCGTGACCAGCGTCCAGCGTCCAGTGTTCAGTGGAGGAGGCAGAGTGGAGGCTGTGCTGCATTTTGGCGCAGTCGTTGAAGGGTCTCCGGCGTAGCCTCAAGACTTTCATTGCGGCTCGACCTAAACGGAAATCTGGCTGAGCTTGTGGCAGGGTTGGGGATGGAGTGGGCAGAGGCAGAGCAGAGACGACGATGATGATGATGAAAAACGCACTCGAATTAAAAGGTTTCGTTTGGGGGAGATGGAGATGGCTGGGCCGGACATCCACCTGACAGCAGGGAGGGAGGCATGGCGGAAAGGGGATTGGGTGCTGCAGCAATCCTGATTTTAGGGTGGTTGATTTTTGAATTAAATTAAAATATTAATGGGGGGGTCTTAATCTATGTAGAAGAGTGGCCTAAAGGCCTGCAGCAAACAAATCAATCCTTCAAAATGCAGTCACACTGCAGTCTAACTGCAGTTCTCATGCGTTCCTGCAGTAAGGATCAACATTGGCAGGAGGAACATCAGCAGGAGCAGCAGTAAGAGAACGCCCGCACCATATCTGAGATGCGACGAGTGGAGCAGCCAGCAGACAGCCAGCATATTGCAATTTCGCAAATCAAACAAAAGGCAGCCGCAGAAAAAACACAACCCAATGGATGGTGAATGGTGGAGGCATGAGGCATGGGGAAAGGCGCTCGACCAAAAGGACAATGCACAGGCCGAGCAGCACAGGATGGCACAGGACACGGGATACGCGCCGCAGAGGCACAACTCGGCGGCTAATATGCATTGCACATGCAGCGGGTCTTAAGAGGAAGAGGCAGTCGCAGTCGCAGTCGCAGTGGCAGTGGCTACAGTGCTGCAGTGGCAGTGGCAGTGGCAGGAGTAGATGCCGCAGCGAAACTTTTTTCATGACTGTTGTTTCGGCAGTGTGGCTTCAGCTCCAGCTACTGTCCCCTTTCCCCTGCCCTGAGCCTGTCCCAGCTCTTTCCTCAGTTTGTTTGCCAAGCAAATGCATCCAATGCAATTTTTTCGGCGCGCAATGTAGACGCAGGTCCTTTGCTGCAATCAACTTTGCCAGAGGACCAGCACACAGAGGCAAGGAGTGGGTGGAGGAGTGGGCGGTAGGTGGTGGCATGGTTAAGCGGACGCTTCGCAAGTCAATCAGTCCAAAAACAAAACAAAAACAACAAGAAAAACACAAACCAAACGAGGCAAAGCCAGAAGCCAGTAGCCGGCCTACAGCTACGGCTAAAGTCCTTATTATCCTGCCACCCCCCGCGCTCCCGCCCCATTGCCAGACGGGCAAAAATGCAATATCGAATGCACCCCTGTGCCCCGTCCGCCACATCGTACTAAACGCACTGCAGCCGCAAAGAAATTGCAACACAAAAAAACAAGCAAAAAACAGGAAGGAGGCGGTGGAAAAATTGGGGAAATGGGGAAAGCGACTCACAAGCGCCAGCGATGAGAGATTTTCAATTAAAAGGAATTGCTGCTCTATGTGGATTTTTGTGCTTATTAGGCTGCTGCATGCAGCATGCACCCATGCAACACCCATCCCCCTGCTACCCACTCGAAGCACTCGAAAGCCGCGCAGCACATTTGGTAATCAATTTCTGTTGTTGCCTGCCACTGCCACAGTGTTGTGTGAGTGTGTGTGTGTGTGGCAGCTGACTGACAATCTTTGCTAATAATCTGCTGCCCCACCCCACTGCCCCACTGTGTCCCCCTCTGCTGGCATCTCTCAGCAACACAGAGCTACGGATTCAGATGAGTTCCAGATGCACTTGCATTATGCTGGATTTTAGATTTTCAGATTTTAGCATGGCGCTGCCAAAATGCATTCCATTCCATTCGTAACTATGTCTGCTGGGGTGGGGTGGCTGCTTTTTCAATTAGGCCAAGCCATCGCGATACATGAGAGGCAAATGGCAAAGGCTGGCGGAGGCAAAGGATTAGTTCCATCATTATCTATGTGTCGCAGCGGAGAGTCGGAGAGATCCTTTCCGCTTGTGGAAGTGCCGCATGGGCAAAATATTATTGACAATTCTTTGGATGGGCAGAGACTCGAGCACAAAACAATGCCAATGCGGGGAATGCAAATCCTTCACTCTGCTAATATTGTTTATCCCTAAGCAGTCGGCACATTCCGCTGGCACCCTCACCCTCACTTCCCAGGAAGAACAAAGCCACAAAAACTATGCAAAAATATAACAAAAACCGAGAAATGGAAACAGAGAAACAGAGAGACGGCGACCAAATCGAAAGGAGGGACAAAACTCTTTCACAAAAGCAAAAGCAGGTACAGGCCATGTCCTTTGGCCAGGGATCAGAGAGCGGCAGAACGGCAGAGCGGAGTGCAGAATGAATGAATGAATGAATGAATGAATGCATCGATCCTGCAATCAATGCCCAAGCCCAATGCAAAGTAAGTGCCAAAAGGGGAAGCAGAAGAACACTTCAGACTTGGGGAAAAAATTGTCGAAAATTCCCGAGGAAAAACTGTGAGAAATTCTGGCATTTTCTTGATGGAAAAGCCAGTCACATCGCCCCGCACACCCCTTGGGACAGCTGAAAAATTAGAGGCGATCCTGTGTGATTCGGTGGCTGATTTCGATTTTGATTCTGTTTCGGTTTGGTTTCCCATTCTTCTATTCAAATATGCATTTTCCCTCATTTGGCTGGCCATTGTTTGTGGTCCTTGATAGAGACTCTTTGCATTTGACACTCCACCGAGGAGACATCTTTTGGTTGTCTTTGTTTGAACGGGTTAATTTGTGTATTTAGCTGAGAGAGAGAGTAGCGACAGCTGAGTTCTGATCTGTGACTGCAAAGATGTTTCTGTGTGGGGGTTTGGCCTTATTGAATATCGATGCGAGTTGGAAACCCAATTAAACCCTAAGTCGCCACACACCATCCGCCGCACGTTCTTGCGTCTGTGGCATCTGAGGATTTTGCACCTTTTGCGCTGCTGCAACGCAGAAAAATGCAGATCATGGGCCAAGGAGTCACCACGGCTCGTAATCGATATGCACCCGCATTTACCCTCTGTAGAATCGGATCTGTGTTCTGTGTGGATCTCTCTGTCTCTCTGTCTGTCTGTCAAGATGCAGCCTCGTGGCCATAACTCATCGGGGCAATGTGCAATGTGCAAAAGTGCCTGTATCGCATATCCTGTGGCCGCATTGTTTGCACAAAGATGCAGCAGCAGCTCGCTCCTTTCTTTCATTCCCCCCCATGCCCCAGAGTCAGCTGCAGTCGCAATCTGTTTTGCAGCACGATCAAAAATTGCCGAAAAGTCTTTCACCTTTCGCCTTGCTCCGTTCCGAGGTTGCCTCTCGGTCGTCAGGTGGCGCGTGTCCGCTTGTGGCCAACTGTGATTTTGTTGCAGTTGCATTGTCTTCGGTTGCAGCATTGAGTCAGTCGGCCACTTCGTCATCTGTTGTTGCGTGTGCCACGTGCGTCTATGCGGCGTCTCTGGCTCAGCGTTTATCTGCCTCGGCGAATGGTGTCTGAATTCGGAATTACCCGCTTGATTATTAACATGTCGCTGTGGCCTACATTTGCCACCTCCCCCCCGCCGACTGTCTGTCGTCTGCCACTGCCGCTGCCTCTTGCCACTGACTTGAGCTTGAGCTCCACTTCCATTTCCAATTCCATTTGGAAAGCCCGCCCAAGTGACTGTCATCTCAGGAGACAGGGGAGGCGCCAGAGAGAGGCAGAGCCAAGAGGCATCCAACACAAACGGCCAAAAGCTTTTTAATTAAGCCTCTGCCTTGGCCCACTGCCGGGGAGGGAGAGACTGCAAACTGAATCGGGAATCGAGGAGAAATCACAGAGAAAACTGTTATTATAATCATCATCGTCTACAAAGTCCATCGTCCTACGTCTGTCCACCCTCCGTGCTTGTCCCCCGTCTTGCTTGTCGCCTACTTTGTCATTATAATTTTTCTTTTCAGCTTTTCCCGTAGTTATGAGTGGGGAGAAACGGAGAAAGATTGGGAGGGAGCAAGAGCAAGAGCAGAAGCAGAAGCAAAAGGAAATTTGTTCGGCCCTAAAGAAAGAAATGCATTTTATTATTACGAGCATTATTATTTGTTGTGGTAACTTTTTAATCATTCCCAATCCTCCACCCCACCCTCCTGTAGAGTGGATTGAGGGCTCCGTTCCCTTTGACTACACTTTGGGAACAAAAAAAAACACTTTAAGAAACCCACTGGCCGGTCGACGGCGACGACTCTTATTGGTGCACCAGCGACAGACACGCAGACAAACAAAGGCAGACAGCCACAGATACTCCTACATACTTTCGATACGTATCCATCAGATACTCGAACGACGAATGGGGAAAGCAGAGACAGAGAGAGAAAGCAACAGCAGCAGTAGAACGAACCACCCTAAGAAAACCCACACCAATGCGGCCGTCCAATCCGATAGATAAATTCGCCGCAAAAACTTACGACGACTGAGAGGCACCGGCAACGGCAACGGCAACAAAACGAACCGAAGACGAAGACGGACGAAGACTAAACGACCACGAAGACGACAAACTGCCGAACATTGTTGTGGCTTCGTTGATGGTACGTACGTACGTTCCCCTCCCAAACAACGACGTCATCAACGTGTGTGACGTCACGCCTCAAGAAACGCTTAAGGAAGCAAACGACCTTCATAGAGATCGAACGAACGAACAAGCGCACAGTGGGTGTAACATGATGTTTAGCAAGGAAAAACTATAAACGTGGCGATACAAGAAGTTGTTTAATTGTTGTTCCTGTGTGAATTATGAATATTATATAATATTTATCAGCATTTGAATTTATTTTGTTGAAAAATAATACGAAATGAAGAAATGAATTGAATGAAAGAAAGATACAAAATCAGAACTATAATCTGTGAATTCAGACCCTAAATTAATGAGTTAAATTAAACCAAAAGTCCAATCAAAAATATGTGTAAGCGACTTGTTCCTCTTCATCCACTGTGTGAGCGCAGCGAATGAGCAGGCACAAAAGAAGAGCGAAGGAGCGTAACGTAAGAGCAAAAGAAGACGCTCTCTCTCCGCTCTCTCGCAGACCTGTGTTGCAAGAAAAGAATGGTTACGAAGCAAAGGAAAGAGGCAAGAGGCAAGAAGCAAGAGAAGAGCCGTTCGTTGCGATCTTGGCCTGCTGCCTGGCAATCGACGCCGCGTTCAGTTCATTTCAACGTCGCGCTTTGTATCTTGTAGTTTGCCGTTCGCTCGCCATCGCCATCGCCAGCTGAAGCTGAAGAAGAACGCAGCTACATTTCGGGATTAACACTAATTCGTTTTTGATTGTCGCCCAGGGGAATCGTGTTATCGTGGAAGGGAAGGGGTCGGTCGCAGGAACCCAGGCGGAGCAGAGTGTAAGTAAAGTGCAGAGTGAAGTGTAATTATTGTATCCCCAGCGGACGGACAGAGTCCATTGGGGATTCGGTTGTTCCCTTATCTAGTGGATTGTCTTCTCCCTGGCTCTCTGAAATTCTGCCTGAATGTATCTCCAAGTGTGTCTGTTGGGGGCGTTCTCTTCTCTTGCGTTTCAACAGGCGTTTCACTAATTACCCGATCGTTCGATCGATCCCCAAGAGTCCAGCCGTCCAGCCGTCCAGTCGGCACTTTTTGTTCAAGAAATTTTGTGTCAAACAGTGAAGCAAGTGCATGTGTGTGTGTGTGTGTGTGTGTATCTGTGTAACTGTGTTTCTGTGCAATGGTCATGGGGGCACCATTTAATGCTGAGGCAATGAAAACATGAGGCGCCGCCGCGGCCAGTTCCCAAAAGTCGCCGCTGAATGGGATGAGATGATGACTCAGTGGAGTTTGTTCTTAATTCTCTCTCTCTCTCTCGCTCTTCCTCGCTCTCCCGCTCTCTTTCGATAAAGATCTTGAAGAAGGAGAACGAGGAAGAGGAAGAGGGAACCAGAATCAAAATAGAGAATCAAGAAGCAGCGGCACAAAGAAGCGACGAAGTGGAAAACAAAGACGAAAACGAAAACGAAGAGACGAACTGAAGATCCCATGGAGAGTCAAAAGGCAAAGGCAAAAAAAAGAGTGGGGAACGACCCGCATGTGTGTTTACATGTGGCTTTGGTGTCAGGGCAGGGTCAGTGCAGTGCAACAATGGGTGTGTGGTGTGGTGGGGCCTACACTCTGTGTGGTGAGGTGCATTGAACCAGCGGGTTGGGGGGTAGCGAGACAGAGGCTTCGATTTTTGAAACCAAATGCCAGCTCATATCAGAGTTTCATAATTCAAATTCCCGGAAATTGTGCAAATCCAAGACCAACTTCTGTTGTTGTTTTTCTAAAAAATTGTTTGCTGCAAGAAGAGAAGAGAACTACACTGATGGAAAATTAATACCCATACAAAGGCACAAAAGTGGCAGCTGCAACTGAATTATTTCACATAAACAGAAACCAAAGAGGGAGAGAGCGTAATACAGAGAGTGAGGGTAAGAAAGGAGCCGAAAAGTAAGCGAAAAATAAAAGCAAAAGAAGACAAAAGGTGGGAGAGGCGCAATGACAATGCCAACGAAGGGAAGGCTGAGGCAGGCTGATCGGACGGGCAGCAAGGCAGCAGGGGATGATGGTGATGTTGTTGCTGAGGACGAAGAAAAAGTTGCAACAACAAGTAAGGACAGGATCAAGGACACAAACGCACACACACACACACATAAAAACCAGAAATTGTTACACGAACGAGCGAGCCAGAGAGGATTTGAACAGCAGAGAAGAGAAGCGTAAAGAAAGGGCAGATTAAGGACCAGTTCCTTTTGTTGTTCCTGGCAGAGTTTCTGGTTAGGTAGGTAGCCAGGAGAGAGGCAGCCAGCCAGCCATTAGGGTGGCAAAAGGTATACGCAGGTATAGACAGGCAGGATCACGGAAGGCAGGAGGAGTAGACCGAGGCTAGGACATGCAAAAAGTAAGAGAAGAAAACAGAAAAACAGAAAAAGAGAGAAAAAAGGGAACAGAAGAAAATGAGTCGACAATAAAGGGAATGACTAGTTTTAAAGGGCACATTGTTGGGTAGGAAAAACATCAGCATGGGGTGGGGGTAGGTTTTGGGAGTAAAGTAGAGTGCTGCACAGTGGTTCAAAGTAGCTTCGAAATGGGAACGAAAGATCAGATCAGATCAGATGGAGGATCAATTAACAATTTCTTCCTTTTAGAAAGTTTCAAAGATCACAAAAAATATTATATTTCTTTATCTTATTCCCTTCTTTACACTAAAGGTCGCACTTCTCCACTTGGCTGTGACATTTGGCTAATGAAAATTTTGTCTATTCTTTGCTAAATCTTTCACATCATTAATTGTTCCCATTTACCACTTACAGAGGGCAGCTGCTGATGTTCTCAGCCAACGAAGAGGAACCCATTGAATATACAATCTACAAAAGTGGAAGGAAGGAACGACAACAACGACTCCAATAACAAAAAACGGCACACGATCGAAGCGAGGATAGGGGGAAGGATCATAAAAGGCTCGTGCCATATGAAGCATTGAGCCGAGCCGCTATAAGTGCCACCAGGAGGGGGTTGGTCGGTTGCTGTTGATAGCGGGTAGGGAGCGACGCGAAGGAATTCCAATTCCACAATTCATGCGGTTGCCGAGGGTCGAGACAAAGTGAGCAGGAGATCCTCCTGGCAGAAGGAAGCAGGACTATCGCTTATCAGCCATGCGTTCGAGAGAACGTCACACCGCGGAGGGTTGCACCAAATAAGGGTCCGGGGTTTCGTTCTTATCTTAAAGCTTGTTCTGACTAGAGTGAGGTACTGAGGGGTGTCGAAAAAAAGAGCAGATGTGCAGCCGAGGAACCCACAATTACAGAGCAGGAGCAGCAGGAACAGAGTTTCGTATTCAGGACGCGTGCGCGGCATGCTTAGAGAGAGAAGGACGACAACACTCGTTCCTTCCCTTGCGTTCAGTTAGCTTTTGAGATTAGAAAAACACCTGGGGGTCTCCACTCAGGGACACATTACTGGGAACGACTAAATTTCAAGTGCTGCCATGTCGGTTGAAAATAGTTTAGGAATTATAGATTTTAGTTTGGTTTGCGAGAGTGCTGGAGCTGCTGGAGCAGGAAAAACGCCTTCAGAGAGGGGGGAATCACAGCAGTCCAAAGGCTTGGCATCGTCGGACAAGGAGAATTGCGGCGACGCGCCCAAAATTGTCACGACAGGAGCCACGGCACAGCCTGCCACTGCCACGACGGTGGGGGCCAACGGCAGATCCCTTGCCACAGCAGCCACAGCTGGGAAGTCGGGCAAAGATGTGGGCGATGGCATGAGCAGCACGGATCTCAAGTTCCAGTCGTATGTGAATGGCAACGGCAATGGCGTCTACAAAATCATCAAGACCCTGGGAAAGGGGAACTTTGCCAAGGTGAAGCTTGCGGTGCACATACCCACGGGCCGGGAGGTGGCCATCAAGGTGATCGACAAGACGCAGCTGAACACGAGCGCCCGCCAGAAGCTGTACCGCGAGGTGCGGATCATGAAGCTGCTGAATCATCCGAACATTGTGCGGCTCTTTCAGGTGATCGAGTCGGAGCGGTCGCTGTATCTCGTCATGGAGTACGCCAGTCGGGGCGAGCTCTTCGATCACCTCGTCAAGAACGGAAGGATGAGGGAACGGGATGCGAGGGTCATCTTCCGGCAGCTGGTGTCGGCCATTCAGTATTGCCACAGCAAGTTCGTGGTGCATCGCGACCTCAAGGCGGAGAATCTGCTGCTCGATCAGCACATGAACATCAAGATCGCGGATTTTGGCTTTGGCAACACCTTCGACCCCAACGCCCAGCTGGAGACGTTCTGCGGCAGTCCCCCCTACGCCGCGCCCGAGCTCTTCATGGGCCGAAAGTACGCGGGTCCCGAGGTGGATGCGTGGTCCCTGGGTGTCGTTCTCTATACGCTGGTCAGCGGCTCGCTGCCCTTTGACGGCGGCACCCTCAAGGAGCTGCGGGAACGCGTGCTGCGGGGCAAGTACCGTGTGCCCTACTACATCTCCATGGACTGCGAGAATCTGATGCGCAAGTTCCTCGTGCTCAATCCCGCCAAGCGCACCACCCTCAATGCCGTGATGAGCGACAAGTGGATCAATCTGGGCTACGAGGAGGCGGACAAGCTGCGCGTCTACCGCGAGAAGCCCATGGAGCTGCAGGATCCCGTTCGCGTGGATCTGCTCACCGGCATGGGCCACAAGCGGAGCGACGTGGAGCACTCGGTGCGGGGCCAGCTCTTCGACGACATCTACTGCACCTACATGCTGCTGAACGTAGCCAAGCCGCGTGCCTCTGCCTCTGCCTCCAGGCAGGGCTCCTCCAGCTCGGAGGTTTCCGCCACCACAGCGCTGCCTGTTGTCACGCCTGCCCCATCGGTGGCTCCATCGTCTTCCTCGGGCACCGCTAGTGCTAGTCGCCCCATGGTGCCACGAATGACCAATATTCTGAACTCTCTGACGACAACGATCAGTTCCACTGCCAGCGCAGAGCCAGCGACGCTGGCAAGTGCGAGAACAGGAGGTGCATCTGTGGCACCAGCCAAGCCCACGCGTCGGACGCCCGCTCGCAAGGGAACCACTGCCGCTGTTCGCTCCGAGATCAGCTCACGCACCCGCTCCCCCCACACGCCGCAGTCGAGCAAGCGGGGTGCCCCCTCAGTGGATGTGAAGCCAACGCTCCTCAGCGCTCAGCGGCAGATGGCGCAGGCCCAGAAGATGTCCGCCGCCACGCCGCCCCGCTTCCAGTACCTCAGGGAGACGCACAGTCCGGTGCAGACGCCCGGCTCCGCTCGGCGTCCCACCACGCTCTACGAGAAGGCAGACCTAGCCACGCCCCCAGCCACTGGCGCCACGCCCATGGTGGTGCCAAAGTCGCCAGCCATCGGCGGTCGTTTGATGGAGCGTTTCGAGGCCATCGAAAAGCCCTTCACCCGCCAAAATGCGGCTCGTGCCACCTTCCACTTTGGCCAAGGCCGAAGTGGCAAGAACGCCAGGGGTGGCCCGGGCAGTGGCAACGGCGCAGACGAAGACCAGATGCCGCCGCTCTCCGCGGACGACACGAAACCCGCCTCCCGCGTGGGCTTCTTCTCGAAGCTGACAGCACGCTTTGGCCGGAGGGTTATCCACCTGAACGAGAAGGATGTGGCGGAGCAGCGCAAGAATCTCACCAAGTAGATGATCCATGAGATACATCCCCTGTGGCTCTGTGTGTTTCGTTTATAGCTCCAGACTAGAATCTGTAGCCCTCTTTTTGATAGGAAATAAACTTTAGTCTAGGAGAAGAGTTTCACAATGCAAAGTGCGGACTGGACTGTGGACATCAAACTGTACATCAGGCTGGTGTGCAACTCAAACTGTAAACTGCATCAAAGTGAACATTAAACTGCCAAGAATGGAAGTGATAGTAGAGTAGAGTAGACCGAAAAAGACCGCTTTATCGTCTTTTATGCTAGGGTAGAGTTATGAAGAATTTTTTCCAAATTCAATTTAATTTTAATACAACAAATAAACAAAATTAATGAACAGAAATGCAACAAATTTATTCTAAAATATAAAAGTAATCGAGAAAATAGATTTTCCGAGTGGAAAGTACAACACAAAATCGCTCAACTGCCAGAAGGGGTAACAGGGGTTGCATTAACAGCTCTAAAAATAAAAAAACAACGACTAAAACAATGTCTAAATTCCCGTTTGCGTGTTGCTTCGGCATTAAGTGGTTTCATACGAAAGGGGAAGCGGAGTGGGGGAGTGTCGAGTCCGTGTGAGCAACACGAAACCGCAATCATTTTCGAGGCAGCAACTGGGAACGCTGCAAGCGCGGGGGGTTGGGGGGGCAAAATTGGAGGCGTCGAACGGCGGAAGGAAAAGGCGTTCACACAACGTCAGAGCCACGGAGCCCAGTAACAATATCCGGAAAGAAACCAATAAACGGGGAAATTCCGCAGAAGGGCCGCCGACTTTCTGTGTGTGTTTTTTTGGTGGGAACCAAACTGGGAAAATGGGTGCAAGCATATAAGAGAGGGTTGAGGGGTTGAGGAGTTGAGTGCTTAAGGGTGGTTCAGGTAAAGCGACTGATTGGGACTCCCATTGGAAGGTGAGCGGAAGCAGAGCGTTTAATTTGTTAACTAGCGGAAGACGGATACGCCGGAGACCGTGCAACTGGCTACTGGAAACGCGAAGCAAAGTAACAGGTCGCACATAAATTAGGTTGGCAAATGAGAGTGCATTAATGTACCACTCTACCCACTCCTAGAGAGCACCCCCTCTACCCTTTGTCCTTATCCTGTAGTTACATACTTGCCCCGTCCCTAGCTGTGGTTCCGCTGGCTGATAAGATTGGGCCAAAAACCGAAATGCAAACAAAAGTAGTGCCGCCCTATTTGCATGGGACTAGAACAGGAATGAAGCTCGAACGTTGCCTCAATTGTTTGCCCAAAGGGTAAACCACACATATGGATATAGCTGGAGATACAGATACTAAATATGGAATATAGAATGTGCTGGCTGATTAATCGAAATAAATAGTACTTGAAGCACAAATAAAAGTGCCTGTGCAAATAGCAGAGAACTCGATTAGATAGAGCCACGAGAACCGGACCGGGCACTTATCAAGGACTGACTGGCACACTCCTCCGATAAGATCCGCCAGCCTCGCTCCCTCTGTCAAACTCCCAAAAGTATGCTGGCAAAAGTTTCCAAAGGACGGAAGTCCCAATAAGAAAGGAATCATCGTCTAAGGCAAATCAGAGACGGACGTCTCCTTCTTTAGAGCACAAACAAAGGAACGGCCCCAGTTCTGTGGAGCTAATTTGCGGCAACAACTCGTAACGAGCATGTAAACGAAAGTTTAACTGTTGCAAGTGTAACTGGAACTGGAACTGTAAGTGTAAGTGAGAGCCAAGGAAGCGGCCTCGAATGATGGCAAGTTTAAGTGTAATCCTGCCGGCGTCTTTGCCGGGGGACCCTTGACATCTAATTGAGGGTGGAACTGGATTTCGAACTGGTGCTGCTCTTCTTGGCCCGCCTTCAAGTGTCTGCCGGCAACGCCTTGAGTGTGACTTGGGTCTTGGGTACCCTGGCCTCTCCCCTCGGCTACCCACAATTATGTCAATAGCCAAGTTTTTATGGGGCAAGGCAGGCTTGAGGCAAGGCAGGGATTTTTGTAGTGAGTGACAAAAGGTTGCTCGTAGTCTCTGTTGACTGTCGCCGCCGTTTCACCTTCCTTGCACCACCACCACCCACAACCTTCTCCGCCTCCCCCTCCGACGTGGCTTTTATTGTTTGTTTTGGGTAAATATTTTATGGCCCAAGAAGTGTAACAAGAAACTGAAAATGATTCTTAGGGCTTAGTGGGGCGCTGAGGGCTGGGTGTAGGATCAAGTGGGGTCGACGACTGTTTTAGCTTCTTTTGATTTTTTCTGTGCACCGATTTTCTCTCTGCCGTTTGCCGTTTGCCTTTTGCGGTCGCTTAAGAAAACATTTCCCAGGCTTTTCATCTTTTTTTTCACATATTTTTTCTTGCTTCTTTTTTTTTTTTTTTTTTTTGTTCTCTTCGCGCTTGCCAATTAGCTACTCCCCTGCTCTTGCTCTCCTCCTCTCTCTCTCTCTGGTTCTTCCACTGGAAAGTCCTTGGAGTTTTTCCTTTCTTATGCCGCAACCCTTAATTAATGGCTGCCTCCGCCTCCAACTCTGCCTTGGGCTTCTCCTTGGCTTTAGTTTTGCAACTATTTTGTCTCATTTTCTGCCTGACTTAAGCGCTTAATAGTTTTCAGTTTTTGTCTATAGTCTGCTATAGTTTACCCCTCCCCTGTATCCCTTTCCCTGCTCCTTTTCCTTGCACTTTTCTTCCTCAAGTCCGTAACTTTTTCTTATTGGAAAGAGAATTCGAAACTTTGTCTCTCGTCCTGGCATCCTGCTGCTGCTGCTGCTGCTGCTCCTGCTGCTTCTTGTTTTTTGTGGTCGCATGGCAGTTAATCAATTTTTTGTCCTTTTTTTTTGCTCCTGGATTGTGTGCAAAGTTTATTCTACAAGTAGAAATATGTTCCCCAAGCTGCCAGGAGGCAGGGTGCAAGTATTTTTGTGGTTTGGGTGCAAGGGAAAACTTTTAATTAAGAAAACCTTGAAGTGATTTATTGATTAGAGCAGATCTCCTGGTCGGTCCTCTGCCTGGGGTCAAACTTTCTGTGGTCGCAGATGCCCAACACTCCCGCTCCCACACCCCCACTTCTAGACCCGCCTTCTTCTCAAAGAAAGAGAGAGAGACAGAGAGAGAGAGACAAACGTCTCCGTGGATAGCCAATGGGGCTTCCGCTCAACTTGCTGTTTAATCAGCGTCGAGCAGCAGCAGCCAAGTGCCGTGCATCTTTGTGGAGGGGCCACTAAATCGTTGGAGGCAGCCAAGCGTTGAGGTTGAGGCAAGTTCCACAACAAATGCGAAGCGCGGCGAAATCAATTCTCTCCCGGTGGAGACTAGGAAAAAGCCAAGCCGATTCGCTGCTTACGGAAGCGCAAAGAAATACACCCATGGGCCCCAGGGGTCCCCCCAACCTCCCCACTGCTGTAACATTGAGTCTGTGCAGCGGGCAGAACGACAGAACTTTGGACCCAGCCCACTCTTCCCCACGAAAGTACTGTCGTACTGCCACTACTCGTCGTACTACAACATTATAATTTTTATTGTTCCGTGCCGTTTGGGTACCGTTTCGGCCTGGCCAATACGCAGCAAGAAATAAAGTCGAGAAACAAAATGGTGAGCACTTCCGCTGCCCGGCCCCGAAAGTAATTACTGAAGTCAGCTCTCGCAGCTCTGGCAGCTCTCGAAGCTCTCGGCGCTCAGTCAACCTTCAAGTTGTTCCACTGCCCGTTCTGTTGGTCTGTGCCGCGCATTTCACGCCTACACCCTCAACCCCTGTCCCCCCTGCTATCGTTGTTTTAATTGTAAACAATATGAAGATAATCAGAGGCCCGAAATCAGTGCGTGAACAACTCCAGCTACAGCTACAGCTCGAGCTCCAGGTGCAGCTGTGGAGAGTTCTTCGTGACACATGCCCCAGACCTCAGACCTCAGACTTTGACTCCCACTCCAACAACCCACAAGCGGAAGTGTCGCCGTGACTGTCGCTGCTGCTGCTGCTGCTGCTGCTGCTGGGGGCACAACAAAAAAGCGGAACTACTCTTGAAAGATTTGCGTTGGACAGCCACTGGGACAGCACCATGGGCCACCTTTACCTGTCGCTGCCTCTGGCCTTCCCCCCCCTGTCGTTCGCTGTCTCCCTGTCGGCTGTCTGTGGCTTTTCATCAGCTTCGGGGCTGTGGCAACTTCCCTGGCACTGGGGCAGAGGCAACGGCAGTGTCTGATTCCGTAGCTGAGGCTGAGTCTGTCATGAGTTGTTGCCCCTCGCATATTATTAACGTTTTAATACGTATTTATGCTGCCTTTTAGCCCACACCACACCACCCTCCATCCACCATGCTGCCTGCATGTTCGTTCTGTTTGTTCTTTGTTCTGTTATTTTGGTGCGTGCTATATGGCCAGGGAATGGGACAGGGGCAGGGGCAGGGGAAGGGTGAGGGCATGCAGAGACACAGAGAGGGTGTGTCTCGACGACCACTTGTTGGCCAAAGCACGTGGGAAAGTGGCAAGTGGCTATCGATGCAGCTCGATTGTCACACTATGGAAAGGGAGCAACAGAAGGGAGAGCATTAAGCTTCCGCCTTTGGGCTTGGAAATTGCATTACAGTGTGGCATAGCGTGGCAAATGGATCGCAGCTTGAATGCTTGAATGATTTTACACCATACTAGATTCGAGATCAGAGACTACATCCCAGCCAAGTGCTCGTGCATCCGGTCTGGGGGTCTGGGTTCCATCTGGGCTCTGGGGGTTGGGCTGCGGCTTGATTCGTCGCTTGTTACTTGTTTTTATATAAGGCACTCTCCGTCTCTCTCTCTGCCTGTCTATTCGTTTGTGTGTTTGTGTGTGTTTCCAGATACTAAATGCTAGATAGTTAGATACATTAGATGGCATCGCACAGATGCTCGTACTCGTACTTGTCGTCCAGCAGCAGCTCAGCTCAGCTCAGCTCATGCATGCCGCGCACCAAATACGAAATAAATTACATTTGATTATCTTGTTGCGCGTCGCCTGGCTGCTGCTCTCGGGCTACGGAGGCAGCCTCCCACCGCCCAATGTCCGAAATACGAGTACAACAAAAAGAAAGATTAAATGTCGCCCCCAGTCACACAAAAACCGAAGATCGAATGCCCTCTAGGTGGCTCAGGGGTGGGGAAGAAGCCAGCAATGAATTATAATAAGTAATGGGAGATCTTGAAATGTAAACCTTGAATGTGAATCAATAAATAATTGTTAAAAATAATTACTTTAGAATTTAAATGATTTCGCTTGCTTTTTCTCTTGATATTTTTACCCAACGAACTCCTCAAACTTCCCTTATAGGAACTTTAATCTGTCATCTATAACTAACTAATGGTCTGTGTTCGTTAGTGTATTTCTAATCTGCTGAGCGAGAGAGATAGAGAATGAGAGGGGTATATAGAGACAGACCCTGAACACACGATTTGATGACAAGTTCTACAAGTCATTTACCGACTTAATTTCCAGAGCATAGCAGCGCAGACTCATTCGTGGCGTTGGGGCTAAGGGATCGCCAAGGGGGGGAGGTGATCATCTGCTCATCGAGGCGTGCAACTTTGTCCGGCGCTCAAGTGAGTGGCGCATTGCCATTGGCCGAGCGGACTGGCACAAGTGGCCAGATATAGCAAGAGTCAGCAGCCAGCAGCCACAGGCCACCAGCTACAGCAGTTCTGTTGGCTATATAGTATATGGATGGTGCTTTATTTAATTCCAGATAATCATTGCGACTTGTTGCTCTCTGTCTGATGTCCAATGTCTCTGTCTGTCTGTGGGTGCTGCTGCTTTTTAGGGTAATTTTCTTTTTGCAATTGAATGAATTTGCGTTTCAGTGGCGCTGTTTGCTGCTGCTACTGCCTCTGCCTCTGCCTCATGTCACTGCCTCTGCTCATGTTTCTGTGTTGTTTTCAATAAGAGATTATTTGAGGGCCGGCTGTTCTGCTGTTAGATGTACATTTAGATGGTTGCGCTACGTTGAATGGTAGAAATTTTCACTTCCGTTCTTAAAACGATTTCCGGCTTGGGCCATCGGCCCACCGTCCAACCCGCCATCGGGCCATCAGAGGAGTTGTCGGTGCATGGCGAAACGAAGGTCCAAAAAACTTTCTACATTAGAAATTTCACCTGACTGATGGCGATGGATGCTGGGGGGATGGATGCTGGGGCTTCACTTTGCCTGGCTTTCGTATGTGGCATGTTTCCTCATATGTTGCCTCTTGTTTCACGTGGGGGGGGCATGAAATGAAACTTTCTTAGCCATGAACAAAGCAAACAACTTGCACCGGGGCGGGGTAGTGGCGGTGGGAATGAGCTCCATTGTGCGCCTAAAAGTCAACTTTAATTTTGCATTTTACATAAGTAGCCTTAGGTGCACTTACTTATGCCAAGCACAAGAGGAGCAGCTGAAGGAGCAGCAGCAGCAGTCCGAGGAGTGAAAAGAAAACTGGCAAAGCAGCAACACAACAGAGGGGAGGCACATGAGCAGCCATGCCCAGCCACCCACGACAGGACTCAAGCAGCCCAGGAGGCCAAAGTTCCCACACAAAATGTGGATGTGGATGTGTATGTGCAGCAGCAGCAGAACAAACAGCGGCACAAAAGTTGGTAATAAAAAGTAAAAATAGCAGAACAAAATAAGAGAAGAGTGTAAGGGTGGGGGGCTGTGGTGGTGGGGCAGGGACTAAAACAACAGAAGCAGCAGCTAAAGTCGGCAACAAACTCATTTACACGGCATCGAGCAGCGGATAATAACGAGCCCTGGCAAATGGCAAATGGAAATGGAAATGCTTAAGACTTGTAAACTTCCTTCTACGAGTAATTTTGTCGCTTAAGCTGAAAATAATTGCAGCAGGCAGGCTGCCTGCTTGTTGCTTGTATATCTAACAGTGCTGCAGCAGGAGCAGAAGGAGTGCAGGAGGACGAGTGCCGAAGCAGGAGCTAGAGGAGGAGACAACCGTAAGTGCGGCAGTAACTAGCGGCATGACGGCATTGGCGGCGTCTGCTGTCAGCAAAAGGATAACACGGCGCATCATTATACACACATAGACAAACATAAGCACAAACACACACGGCACACACCCGCACACCCACACACACTTGCAACTTCAGCAATTTCCGTTTCCGCTGCTGTTGCTGTTGCACTGCCTCACCCATCCGCACCGTCGCCTTCTCCACATCCTTGTCTATTTCTATCCCACCTTCTTCCAACGACTGCTGCAAGAGCCAAAGAAAATGTGTCTGACGGCAGCATCGGGGGCAATGTTGCGTGAAGAGTTGCTGCTGGGCCGGGCCTTGCCGAGTAGGAGAAATTGAAACGGACACAGGGCAGCGCTGCCTCAACGTCACTTTTCTTTGCCATTTCATCTTAAGTAGCACACAAATAAACAAAAGCAAAGCCAACAAACAGACGAGGAAACAGAGAGAGCGAGATGTGGAGGCAGTGGCCCACAAAGGCGCCTCCTCCATATGGCAGCACTTTTCGATTAAGGATCCCGCATCCAGGCCCCCAACAGTCTGTCTGTGTCTCAGTGTGTGTCTCCGTGTGTGTGCTTGTGTTTGTTGACTTTCTAATTAAAAAATGAAGTCCACTCGAGCACAAAGGCGTTTCATTAGACCAAGAGACTGGACCTTAGCTCAGACTTAAAGTTAAAAAGCAAGGGGAAGGCGATTGAAGGGAAGGGGGCAGAGTGCATGCGGATATTACTTACCAAAATTTAAGCGGCTTTCTCATTGGATAACTTCTCGATATGGTGTAACCTGCAAGCAAAAAGCAGAACAATTGCACAAACGGCAACGTAATTTTGTGATTAGTTAAGCTGAACATTTAATGGAAGTAATTTTAATGGCTGTGGATGAAAATGTTTTGCAAAATGCTTAAGTGGCAAGGGTAGCGAACGAAGTCTAATCTAAATTTTTTCCCCTAAATGTGAGCTAAATCGGTGACTTTAAAGGCACCCAAGACACCCGAAAGCTCTGGGAGTTAACAAAATATTCTGGGAGTCTAATGCAAAACTATATTAAAAAGGTAACTTAAAATATAGAAATCTATCCGCGAAAATAAACTCAAAAAGATTTGACTATTTAGCTTTACTTTCTCTGCTTAGGAAACATTGATAGGGTTTGTTTTGTGTTTTCATTTAAATTGTTCATAAATCGTTTAAGATTCGTTTAAAGTTTTGTTTTGTTTTTTTTGGTTATGCTTTTTGAGAGCACCAATACCATTTGCGATATTTTACCCTTAATTTAACAGTTACATAGCCAGAGGCGAGTGCCGGGGGCTCATGACAGAGCAGGAACAGCAGTCCAGGGACTGGACTCTGCTCCGCCACCTGGCAGATGCAGATGCAGAGGCAGAGCCAGTGCCATTGGCAGAGGCATCATCATTCCTGGTGATGCAGATGCAGTTTCGGTTACGAATTCAGTTTCAGATGTTGGCGGCGCATTTTCTCTGGCCGATTCGAGTCGTTGTTCAAAGCACAGATGTCAAAAGGGAATTTCGATTGGGGGTCGATTGGGGTCGAAAGGGGACAACACAAATCACTCAAGCGCTGCGGTCAACGGGGAAGTCGACGGGTATTAGGGGGTCACTAAACGCACTTTCTATCGGTTTTCATGGGGGGTAAAAACAAATAAAATATTTTCTGCTTTCTTTTTTATCATGCACAGCCGCGTGGCATGCCACATGTGTTGCACAGTGCCCGCCACTACATTCCGGCGCACACCTAAACTTATGCTTCACTTTTCACTCTGTTTCGGTGTAGGTTTGAAGTTTCATTTAATTTTAAGTTTAACTTTTGTTAGTTAATTTTATTATTTTTTGATTATTTGTATTTGTTGCATCCTCTGGGATTTTCCAAAGAAGTTTTGTTGCCGCAGCGCTTTTCATGTTGCGAGTTTAATTTAGAATTTCGAGCATTTTCATTTGTGTGATTTCTTTGTTGTCAAAACATTTATTTCTGTGCTTTTCGTTTATGTTTCTTCTTTTGTTGGATTTTGATTTGTAATTTCTGTTCGAAGAAAAATATAAGATTTAATTTAGCAATCTTTAAAAATTAATTTAACTTGATTTAAAAATATAAATAAATTAATAAAATTAACATGAAATTATGGAAAGGAAACTTAAATGAAATGAAAATACAGAATGGCAGAGGAAATGATATAGATATTACAAATAATAAAGACTAGACTTATAATTTCAAAGCAAAGAAAATAATCAAATAAAAATGATTATGAAATATAATTTTTCTATTATTTATTATATTTTAAATGTTTTTAATTTTTTGTATTATTGTTTCACTGTTTTTCATCACAGACTTCATAACTTTAATTTGTTTAATTCCATTTAATTTCACAGTTCATTGAATACATTTTGTTTTGTTTGTGGATCACTTTGTCACTTTGTTTTGTATAATATTTTTTTGGATTCCCAGTTAGAATATTCTGCAGACTGGATAGACACCTAGGGACCTCAAAGTCCTGCCCCAATCCTTTGACGTACCATCGCTGAATTAAATGAAATCTGATTAATGGCAAACACGGGTAACACGGCCAGAACTGACTGGACTGGCCTGCCGTGTTTTGTTGGCTCTGACTTCTGTTCTACCCTGGCTGAGTGACCAACTGACTAAGGACGAAGAACCTTCTGACTGGCTGCTGCTGCTGCTGGCAGTCTGCCGCTACTTCGGTCTGCTGCTGCTGCTGCTGTCGCTGCTTTTGCTGTTGCTTCTGCTGCTGCTGGCCAAGACGATCAAATGTCTCACAAGAAACGAAGAGCCAAAGCTTTTATATTCGGCTCCGAGTCGCAGCTCCGCGCGTGCCAGCCTGTGTGTCTGAGTGTGTGTGTGTGTGTGTGAGAGTATTTATATAAAATTAGAGGCATGCCTCTGTGTGTATTCAACTATATAAGTATTGCCACCCGACTCTGACTTCCTCCCTGTCTCTGTGTGCCTGTGTCTGTGTGTGAGTGTAGAAAGTTGCTGACAAAGTCGGGCGGGCGTCAGAGCGCTGCGGCGAATCTGAGGCGTCCGTCTCCTAGGGCGCTTTAGATAATTTCCTGCCAAGTTTTTTCCCCAAGACGCGGTGTGGCGGTGTGAAAGCCAATGCGCAGGCAGTATAATTGCTGGCCAACTTGTCGTATGCGCAATGTTCTGTATGTTAGCAAAAGGCAGCAAGTGGCGCCTTGTGTATGGTGTGTGCGTGTGAGTTTGTCTGTGCGGTTGCCACTTTGGTTGGCTAATCGAGCGCCTAACAGCGACGTCTATGCCACACCGTCTATTCCACGTACCACAAGACAGCAGCGAATCGAGGCACTCGAGCAGACTCTAATTGAGGAGGATCTGTGGCGGGCAGGGCAGCCCTTCGATTGGTATTCGATAGCGATGATCTTTAGCGATTGATAATTGATTATGATACAATAAATATATTTTATTTTAATTTAATTTTTTTTTAAATTGGTTTTAATTTGCATTGAAATAAATTCTTCACTCTGCTTCAGGCAGCTCATGCACAATATTCGATATTCAATTTGTTTTATTTGGTTATTTGTAATATTCAATTGGTTTTTTTTTATTATTTTTATATTGGAATTTAATGTGGATTGGATTTATTTTTGAATTAATTTTTACACAAGTCGAGAGACGGGCGTTCGTCGTCGTCGTCGGAGTCGTTGGGAGAAGACAGGCAGAAACGCAAGCAAAACTTCTGCCAGCGCGCGTGACTAGAAACGTACTGAATTTCGTATTCTAGGATTCGAAAGTAAAGAAGTCCAAGGCGCTGCTGCTGCTGCCGTGCTGCTGCTGCAGTCAACGTTTGCCCGTAAGTATGCAACACTTTCTTGCAAGGCACAGCAATGCCCCACAACCCAGAGCAGCCCAATCCACTTACAACAGCATCCCATTCCATCCCATCTACCCTTGCCCATCTCCACCTAGCTACCGATAACGAGCAGCTGCAGCTCCTTTTCTATATACTCTCCACGTACAGGAGAGCGCTCTTTTAAATATATGTATATCCCATATAATAATATATATTATTTATATATGTATTAGGCGACGCCGGCAGCAGCAGCGGCAACAGCAGCGAAGGCAGAGGCAGCAGATAATTTCCTACACGCAGCAGATGCAGAAGCAGCGTCAAGCAAGGAGCAGAAGGAGTCGCAGTAAGTGCAAGTAAGTGTGCGCCTGCTCACACACACACACACCAACACACACACTACACACACACCCATACGAAGAAACCCACCAAGGAAGGAGCCTCAGTACGAAGCCGAAGGCCGAGTTCGAGACCGAGTCCGAGTCCCGAGCAGCCACTGGTGGCGGCTGGGGGCAGGAGTATTTGTGGGTGGGCAAGGCGAGACGTGGCGGCGAGGCGAGGCGACCGTACGCGCGCGTAGCTTAAGAAGAACTAGAAGAGAAGAAGCAGGCAGGCAGCGGCAGCAGCAAGCGACAGGACAGGACACAGCCTTGCTCCGTGCTTCGAGCTTCGAGGCGGAGGCTGGCTGCCACACACACACACACACACACACTCTCTCACACAGCGACAAAGGCAGAGGCAGGCAGAAGCCGAAGCAGCACGAAGCAGTATGGCGCCGACGTGGTGCTGCTGCCGATGCCGACTCTGCTGCCAGGCGTAGGTGTTGTTGCTACTTCTGCCTCATGATAATGTAACACACACAGAGACGCTAGCAGAGAGACGGCGACGACGACGACGCAATTAGAAAGCAGAGAAACGAGACACGAAGCAGCCGAAAATTATCAGCCGAAGTCATTCTTCGTGGGCGGAAACGGAAATGGCAACGGAAAGGGAACCCAGCAACGTCTGAAAGGAGAACTGAATCGAGTCTCTCTCTCATTTTGCCGCCTCTCTCTCGCTAGCTCTTTCTCTCTCTATCCTACTCTCTCTCTCCTTGTCTCTCTGGCAACGTCTTCTCCTTCGCAGGCATTTATTTCTCCACTCACACACACAATAAAATTTGGCTTACCCGTCGGAGGAATCGGAGGATTCGTAGGATTCGGAGGAGTGTCAGAGTGCCTGCCAGCACACACACGTGCGTGTGAGGAGTATCAAAATTGAGTTTTGGCTTTGCTTTTTGGTTGGTTTTGGTTTTTGTGGTGTTGTTCTTCGATTTTGATTTCGTATAAAAAATATATACAAATAATAATAGTAATACCGTATATAATATACTTATAAAAATGTTGCCAACAATCTTTTTGCTTTGTACTTTTGATTTTACATTTAAATTTTGTAATTTTTGTGTCTTTTTTCTTTTTGTTCTTGTTTTTGTTTCTGAGTACTCTTTGAGTGTCTTTTTGTTCGTTCGTTTTTTATGTTCGCTTATTCGAGTTTCGTTTACAACTTAAAAATGAGCTGATGATGATTTGATTTCGAGCGCTTCGAACGTTCAACGTAAAGGAGGAGGAGGCAAAGGCAAACAGGATTCAAACTATAACTGAGAAACGCATAACTGAGAGAAATCTTCGAGAGAGTTCTTCCTGGTAGAGTTTGTTGGTCGAAAACACACTTTGAGAATCGTTTCAATTTCCAATTTTTAGTTTGCTTTTTCGGTTCGTTTCGTTTCGTTTTGTTTCGATTTCGGGAAAGCCGGTGAAATGTTTCTTTCGATTTTCGATTTTGCCAGACTTAGTTTCTGTTGTTTTTGTGGTTCGAGTATGTTGAAAGTCAATTCGAGATATTAGATCTAATCTAAGCTTCCTTATGAATGACTTTCTTTTTGGGGGGAATTTCTGTTTTAGTGATTTTGTTTGTTGTTTTCGGGTTTTGCTTTTGGTTTTGTTGTTTTTGGTTGAGTTTTTGAGTGCACGCAAACTTAATACTTAAAAATAAATGAAAACGTAATTGAAAAATCCGAAAATAAAAATTTGTTTGTACGACGACGTTGATGTGAAGCTTTGTACTAAAAATGCGAAAAATTATTTCGCCGCGAATAGGCCGAGAGGACGACCGCTGACGGTGTCGTTGTCGCGACTCTCTGCCCCAGCGCCGGCATGCAACCATGTGTGGGGTGCTTGTCAGTGTGTGTGTGTGTGTGTGGGGGGTCATACATGTGTATTGGCGCAGGCAGGTTGAAAGGATGAAGCAGCAGCAGCAGCAGTCCCACACCAGCAACAGCCGGGGAAACAACGCGAGCAGCAGGCAAAAAAATGTTTGCCCGCCGCCGCAGCCGCGAAAAAATACGCGAACGCAGGACACACAGGCAGGGGACGTTCGGCAGTGGCAGTGGCAGTAGCAGTGGCAGCGGCAGAGGACAGGCAGCGCAAAGCCAAAGGCAGGCAGCAAACACAGCCCAGCACACCCAACCCCCTCATCTCGTGGGGCTTTGCAAATAAAATTCGCGGCAGCGACGGCAGCAGACAGCAGACCACCCACACAAAACACACGAAAAAGGGAATGAATGCAAAAACAGGATGCACGCACACACACACAGAGGTTGGAGGGGAGCATTGGCATTGGCATGGACAGGGACATGGGACACGGGACACGGGACTCTCTCTCGCTCTTTGAGCTAGAGCTAGTGCGCATTTCAAATACTCTCCAAATACATGGAGGGGCAACAGCGACAGCGACGCAGACAGCGCTGCCGGTTGGGGCAGCTCAACAAAATGGAGTATGAGAATTGAGTGTACGTGTGTCTGGTTAGGCGACTGCCACAGTATGTGTGTTTGTGTGAGTGTGCAACCCCTGATGTTGCGTTGAAAGATGCAAAGATTTTCAGCATTTTCCCACCTGGCACCTCAAAGATTCCTTCACCCAAGAAGCGATTCCTCTAAGCGAATCGAAACCCTTGGACTGACACTCCTCGAAGATGCCTCACACATAGATACAAATGAGACGCTCGCGAGATGCTGACAAGGGTTTCAGTTCTGCGTGCCGTCGGCATTCTCAAAATTCACGGCGAATGTTGGGGAAATTCTGGGGGGACTCTCAGCAGCCGCTGTAATTTGAGCTGTTGGCTGGGAGAGCTCAAAAAGTGTTCCACTTTTGCATAGATATTTTTTGTATATTTTTTTTGAGCGAGTTTTCCCCTAATGGTTTGCTGTGCAAACACGTGGCTGGATGCTTGGCAGATGCTAACAAGTAGTTTTTGTAAGGAAACCCGAGCTAAAGGAATGCGAGTTCCTGCCCACAAAATTAATTTCCTAAGTAAACCCAAGTTTGTAACCCACTAAAAATATTTGGAAAATTATTTGTGGGGGATCGATCACGTACAGGACAATTTACTGATGTTATTTATCCATAGCAGTGTTCAGGTTCTCTCTCGTGTCCACAGCTACAGCTACAGCTACTGGTACTACTGCTGGTGCTGGCAGTCGTTGGTTGAGGCAGTTGCGGTTCGTTGTCATTGAGTTGTGCCACTCGAGCATCTTTGTCTGCGTCGCCGTCGCCGTGAACGTGGTGCGATGCGGGCGATCCGGCTCCGAGTGATCCTCCTCCGTGGTGCGGAGCGGATACCCTGCCAGTTGCAGTGCGTCAGAGTATTTATCGGATGGCGACAGCCTCAATGGGAATGCAAACATGAGAGAGCAAGCAAGAACCGGGCTTCTGTTCGGTTTTTTCCTGCTTCAAATTATATAAGTATTTATTTGTTGTGGGTTTTATCCTTGGAATCCTTTGCTCAGGCAGATGATCGTAGCTGACATCCTGAAGGTGTGCATTGGGGGCATCTCGGGGTGGGGGAATGACAGCGGACGACGACGCAGACGAGTGGACGACTCTGGCCGCGGGACGACTTGGATCAAACGAGGGCAGGAGAATATCCGGGATCAGTCGAGAAAGTCGATGTAATACGTGGATTTAATTTGTGTTTATAATTTCTGCGGTCTTTGTTGGGTTTAAAAATTCAATTCGATTTGTCAAAAAAATCCATCAAATGATTCTGTGATTAGAATTTTGTTGCTGATTTTCGTTTGCTTTTAATCAAAGAATTTATTATTGTAGGCACACACACACGAGGCTCACCACACACACACTCAAGCATCCATTGAAGGATGATAGATGGGGGCAGGGATATATGTACATATTTCGTATATATTTTATTGCATTTATTGTATATATATAAATAGTATTTGACACTCGAACACACTCTCGAAGCCTCAGCCGCCCACGATGGGCTCGGAGCGGAGGCGGAGGCGCAAACGGCGTTCACTTTGTGGGTGGCAAACGCGCGCGCACTTTGCACCCATTTATATATATATATATATATCTATTCTATATATATAGAATATATATATATATATAATATATATATAATAAATGCGGGAGGCGTTGACGCGTCTGTCTGCGTGTGTGTGTGTGTGTGAGGATGCAGCAGATTTTTTAGAAAATAAGCAACTCCGAAAAAGGAACCGAACCGTCCGTCGACGACTTGCAACCAACTCTGTCTGACTTTGCTGCTGCACCGTATCGTCTGCGTACCGTTACTCGAGCTCAGGCTACTGAGCCGCCGCCGCGTGTCCTTTTTTTTGGGGGGCTCTCGTGGAGATGTGTGCGGTGCGGCACGGTGCGTTGCGTCGAGCCGAGAATATAAAAAAGCAATGTTCTACTCAAAAGACGTCCAAAAGCCGTATGCCACTACGTTGCACGGCCGTTTCCCGATGCCCGATAGATGCGTTGCCGTTGCCGTTGCCGTTTGCCGTTTCGTTGCGTTGCGTTCCTCGTTCGGCGTTCCATCATCGCGGACACACTCCAGTACATGGATTCAAGCCTCTGCTTCCTGCCACCTGCCACCCTCCCGTCCCATCGACAACCGCCAAAAAAAGCTATAGACGCGCAAAATGCAGCGCCACCCCCCGCAGCCTCTCTGCTCTAACCCCAAAACAGCCAAAAAGGGGTGGCGGGGGGTGGGCTGCATTTGGCTGGTTGTATGTAAAAGCATCTCTGTTTAAGTTTTTTTCCTTTCCCAAAAGTTCGCGCGCGCAAAACACACACACACACACACACGCACACACAGTGGCAGGGGGTGCAGCATCTCCCATGTATCCCAACGCGTCGTCTATGTACTGCAGCAACTCCATGATGTGCCTGCCACACACTCACTCGATGTGCGAATGAAGCGCGGCCAAGGGGCGGCCATGGGATGGGGCTCGCATTGGGGGTGGCTGGCTGCAACCCACTGGCTGATGCCTCACCAAGAAATAGAAAAAACTTGGCTCTGACTCTACGCAATGTCTACGCGACCACACTTCCGGCCCAGCGCGCCCACAGCCTCCACAGTCTCCATAGTCGTCCCCCCACCTTTTCGAGCCGACCAACCACGCACAGCGACGACGACGACGACGACGACAACGACAAAGAAAATGCAGCTGCAGCCGAGCTCTACAAGCACCCACAGCCAACCCACTCGCTGCTCCACCACAGCCTACTCCCAGCATCATCATCATCAGCATCACCCAGCCCCATCCCCATCCCCATCATCATCATCGTTCTTGCAACGCACAAATCACGCAGAGAGCGGGGAGCGGGGAGCAGGGAGGCAGTTGCTTGCTGCACGTGCTGGGCCTCCATGAACAGCTGCTGCTGCTGTTGGAGCCTCTCTGCTCCTGCTCCTCCAGCATCTGCAGCCATGTAAAAGTTACGAGTAAATAAGATGCGAATGCAGCATCGAAGGGAGGTGCAAGGGTGCGTCTGGGTGGTGGGTGCAACTTCTAAAAATAAGCCGAAAAGAGACAACACAACCAAAAAGAAGAGAATCGCAAACGGTCGTTGCTGTCGCTGCTGTCGTGCTGTCCTGCGTCGCACTTCAAGTGCATTGCCTTGCAGCGTTGCATCCTTTCGGCCTGCAGCTCGCAGCTCTCTCGCTCTAGCTCTAGCTCCCCCTCCCTCCCTCTTTCTCTCTGGCTCAAATGCGCAGCATCTGCCTCTCTGTCTTTCTCTATATCTCGCTCTCTGTGTTGCACATGGTGGGGCGATCTGTGGCTGGGGCTTGGGGGAGCCAGCTCAGAGTTTTTCCTTTTTTCCCATCTAAACTGTGGCAAGTCGGTGGCGTCGACAGCGATGCCGACGCAGACGCCGCTGCTGCTGCTCTTGCCTTCTGCTGCTATTTACTAGTGTGCTGCAATCGGTAGTACATGCCCCCTGCCTGTGCCCCAGCCCCAGCCCCAGCCACAGAGACTGCCTCAGCCCGCTGCCTTTGCTATCTTCTAGTTGGCAATTGCATTG
Source organism: Drosophila subobscura (assembly GCF_008121235.1). NCBI lineage: Eukaryota > Metazoa > Arthropoda > Insecta > Diptera > Drosophilidae > Drosophila > Drosophila subobscura. The sequence continues at coordinate 4,435,841 of NC_048533.1, read as the reverse complement.
CCTTGCACTGCATTTCTCCTGTTAGGGGAAACGCTGCTCCTGGATGGTTGTTGCCGCTACATTGCGCATGTCCTTGTTTACATTATGTGCACGGCCCCCAAAGCGGCGCCTCATTGCACTTGTGTGTGTGTGTGGGAGTAACTCGACGTACGAGTGTACGCTGTGCGTGTGGATGTAGAAAAGCAAAAAGTCTACAACTACAACTAAGCCAGGGGCACACACACAGCTGCAGCAGCAGCATTCCCGATGCGATGCTGTGGCTCTGTTGCATGCTGCTACTGCAGCTGAACGCCGCCGCCCCACAACAGTGCCACAACGATGAGAATATGAGAATGAACGAAGCCACGAAGTGCAAGAGAAAACCGACACGAAGCGAAGCTCTCTCTTTGGAAGGAAGTTTTTGATGGGCCTGCTTCTGTGATCTACAAAGGGTCTGAGAGCGGAGTGGTGGGCAACCTTTTCTGCTGCGATCTTGATGATCTTGATTCATATTTTTAGTGGTCTTATTTCACACAAAATTCGTAGCAAGAAAAAGGGTACATTTGATGGAACAGATTGAGAAGATCAAACATTAACAAAAATCCTACAAATATTTTTTAACTGAAATGATCACAGAATTATGATCAACAATCTACTTTTTAGAGCAACATCTTACAGCCCTTTCCATAGTACTACTTGGCATTTTGTCTTTTATTTAATTGAAGGTTTGTAGATGATATATAAGCACGATTTTATGTCAAAGCTGAAGAAGATCAAATTATAAGACCCACATATATTTAGAATAAACTGATCATGGAATAACGAATAATATTAGCTTTTTAGAGATTATCTTTACAACCCATTTTCTTAGTGCTAATTTAACTCTTAAATATTGCGTTATAAAGCTTAGAACATCTGCAAAAAAGTCGAATCTGTGTATAAGTATGTTTTGTTTAGAACTTACCCTCAAATAAAAGTACATCGAAAAAATATCACATCACAACAATTTTTTTGATATTCCGTTTTGCATATTTTTTAGTTCTTTCTCTCTCTCTTTGATAAATTTTGCTTAATTTTCGACTATTTTTTTCACTTTAGTTCTCTCTCGATATTCTGCTTTCTCCCCTTGCTCCTTTTTTTTTGTAATTTTTTCTAATTTTCTGCGATTTTTCTTTTGTTTCGATTTTGTTTTTGTTTTTTTTTTGGTAAATAATTATAAGAAAATTTTGCACTTGTAAAATTTAGCGTTTAATTTTTTGTTGTTTGTTGCTCTCATAGACTTTTTGGTTGTTTTTAAAAATTTTCAGGTAATTTCGTAGTATTTTTTGTTTTCCCTCTTCTTTTTGAATGGATCGATCTTTGGATGTGCGGATCGATCGCTGTGCTGTTGTTGCTCTTCCAAAATGTGTTGTGGCCGAAATGCACAATTTAATGTGGACAATTATAACGATATAATGAACTGAAGATCTACGTCTGAATTTGTAGAAACTGAGTAGAAAACTGAGTCGAGACGATGACGAACCTTTGGGCCGAGACGTTGGAGACGTTTGGATGCGACGGAACGGTGACGAGACGAGACGAGACGATCGAGAAATCAAATTCAGACGCTTTAATTTTGCTTCAAATCGAAATCGATGCGAAACTTGAACTGAAACTGGAGTTCTGCTTACTTTCCTTTCCCTTCCCTTCCTTTGCTTTCTTCCTGAATTTACTTTCTTTCTTCCTTTCGTTAATTAATTTCGAATATATTTGCTAAATCTTCGTTTTTATTTTGATATTTCTGGACTGACGGACTGCTGTGCTGTGCTGTGTTGTTTGCCTGCTTTTATTTGTATTTATTATTAATATATATATTTATTGGATATATATATTGGTTTTTGCTTGGATCTGGACTCTTGTTTGTTAGTTTAAGTTGTTGGTTTACAAACGAAATGTTGCGCCGTTGCTTTGATTATCAAGATGATAAATTATTATTATGATCGACTATCGGCGATCGATGATCGATTCTAATGGCAAAAATGTAACTCTGTCTATTTGTTGATTTGTTGTTGGCTGGCTGGTTTTGTTGTTTTTTGGGGAAATGAGGAAAAACTGCTTGCGTTACATTCTCGTGCCGGCGTTTACATTGTCTTTTTGTTGTATTTCGATTTGAGTTTGTCTTTGTGCTGCATTCAAGACGGCATCGAGACGAGCCCGAGCTCGAGCCCCGACGCGAGACGTGCGACGGCCCTCAGGGCGGATGAGTTTGAAGTTGAAGGAGGAGGAGGAGGAGAATGAGGAGAAGGCCTTGGCTCGCCCGCAGGTGGCAGCATTTTGATGGGGAGTCGGGGTTCCTGTTGTAGGTGGGGGTTTCGGACTACAGGACGAGGTCGAGGAGGAGGAGGAGGGAGGTAGGTACAATGTCTCTCTAATGTTCTTACACTACCTCTCTCACTCACTCTCTCTCTGTGTCTATTTGTCTGTGGTTCCACTCTTGGTTGCACTTCAAGTCATTTTGCTTTGCACACTTTCACTTTCACATTCACTTTGCACTTTTTCGTTTCCCCTTGAACCCTCGTTTCTCGTTCTTCGTTCTTCGTTCTTCGTTCTCCTTTCTGCTTCTCTGTCTCTGTTTTGGTTGGTTCTAGTTTTTTTTCTAGTTCTTTGAGCGGGTGGGGTGGGGGAAACTGCTTCTGTTGCTGCTTCTAGTTCTGGTTGTGCCTTCGGCTTGGGGTTTTTATGTGATTTATGCAGATGCGAAGACTGCGCCGACTGCCGACTGCCGACTGCCTGCCTGCCTGCCTGCCTAGCACTGCCGCCTGCTAATTTGCCTCGCCAGTTGCCTGCCGCCTGCTGCCTGCCTGCTGCCAGCTGCCTGGTCGGATGCCTTCACGCAGCACACAGGACACAGGACACACAAGGAGACAAGAACCCGGAGAAGCAGAAAAAACGCCGCAGCTTGTTTCGCGTTTAGCAGTTTTCTGTTGCAATGTTCTGCAAAAATTGTTAACGATGACGGGCCCCAGAGTCACCGCCGCCGCTGCTGTCGCTGTCGCTGCCGTCGCTGTCGATGTCGATGTCGCTGCAGCGCTCTGATTATGAAGTCCCCGCTCCTGCTGCTGACCCTCCTGCTGCTGTTGTCCCTGTGCCGTGCCCCGACTGATGGGTTGATGCGGATGAAAGTGGCCGCTGGCCGTGCGCGTTGATGTGGCTGGGCGCGAAACGCGCAAAAAATTCCGCGGCAGCGTCAGGGGCCGTGGCAGCAGCGCCAACAGAATTGTCCTCATCCTTTTTTGGTTTGCTTTGGTTTGGCTTTGGCGCAAAAAAATTGCTGCGACTGCGGCAGCACGGCAACGACAGCAGCGTCACTTCTGCTAATGTACATGCAACCCACACACACACACACACACACACAGGCACCCACACATACATATGCACTGCTGGACAAATCCCAAAACACACACACACAGACACTGAGAGAAACAGCAACAGAAACAGAGAAACAGACAGCAAAACGCGCGCTCAGTCGCGAAAAATCAAAACAAAGCGCGACGACATACGATGGCCGCAGCAGCAGCAGCACACATACACACAGAGAATGCACATGCCACATAGGGGACACACCAGCACCATCCTGCCCCCACACTCCACACTTCTCTTGGCGTCCAATCAAGAGCAAAACGCATTTTGCTGCGCCTAAAAATCAAACAACGCCAAAAAGTATGCAACACCCCACAACCCCCACGGGTGCAGGATGCAGGATGCAGGATGCATGTGGCTTGTGGGGGAGGGCACACAGGATGATGATGATGATGATGCTGCTGCTCTGCTGCAGCTATCGAGCCTAAAAGTGTACCTAAAACCCAACCACCTAGCCCAGCCCAGCCCAGCCCTGCCCTCTGGGTGGCGGGTGGCTGGGGGTGAGCGAGAGCACGTTGCTGTGGGAGCTGTTGCTCCTGGCTGCGCATTGTTGCTGGCTCTGGCGATGGCTGCGGCCTCTTCTCGCGCGCTCATTTCGATTGCCACACCACACACACACATCCATGCCCCCCAACCACTGCAGTGGCCGTGTGTGCCCCAGCCCACAGACAGCGCCATGTGGCCATGTTTTGTTTTGATTTCGTACTTTCCCACACACACAGATACACACTGGAAAATGCAATTTTTTCGTTTTCATTTCACAGAAGAAACAAAACAAAATGCAAAAAAAAAAAAAAAAAAGGAAAAAGCAAAATCAAAACCTAAGCGAAACGTATAAGTTTTCTATGCTGCGCTACTCTCTTCTTTTTGTGTATTTTTATTTGTACTTGTATTGGTGTGTATTGGAAAATCGCCAGAGCTCACACATTAAAATATCCACGCGGAAGAAAAGTGCATTGGGAAAAAATATAGAGCGCCCCCTCAAACCACCCGCAAAAACAAAACAAAGCGGAGGCAGACCCACAGTCAGAGTCAGACCCAGAGCCAGGGCTTGCTTTGTGCCAGCATCAAATCCTCCACTAACTCGTGGCACTCGGGAAGGGAGTGCGGTGCAGTGGGGAGGGTATGGTGCAGTGTGGGAGTGGACAGTGGGCTGGCATTGAGGGTGTTCCACGGAAAAGCGCATCAAAAAAGCGGAGAAAAATTGGTGGGCGAGCGGCGAATGCAGCGACACAGCCACTACTGCAATGAACGTGTGGGATATACATATGTACATAAATATGTATACTTAAGTACATATATGTATGTACATGTATCTGTAAGATATGTATACATGCTGCTATCGTTCCGGGGGGGAGTTCAAAACTAGGCACAGGAATCGTGCCTGCCTGCCTGCCTGTCTCTGCCTGAACGTAATCCTGCTGACCAGCGCGCGTACGCATCTCGCTCGTTACTCATACGCCGCGTATAACGCCGCGGGGTAGGCAGCAGTCAGCTTAGGCCGTGCACACAGCCCCTTAGCCCACCCCCCCGCGATATATGGATGTTTATGGCTTTATCGATGGCATTGGCTATTGACTTTGCTGCTGCTCCTGCCCCTTGTCTCTGCTTTGCTTTGAGTTTTGTTGCGTTTCGGTTTGGAGGCCAGGAATTGGGATTGAATGCGCCGTCCCGCACATAAAGAGATTGCCAGATACGCGAGCGTAGCTTATGGATTCGATTCATAAGTTGTGTCATGCACAAAAGGCAAAGGTGAACAGGGGGGAAGGACACGATGTGCGACGGCCACCTGCTGCGGTCTGGCCCGGGATTCATCATTAATTAATGAGCAGCCGAGCAAACCCAACACAGCATCGCATATCGCATATCGCATCTATAAATCCGTATTCAAATCAACCAAATAATGTTATCTCCCTGCTGGACAGGCGAGTATCTACGTTTTTGCTGTATGACTGATGGCCGCTAATCATCCGCCTGCATCCAGCTTGTCCCCTGCCTAGCGCTTTTTCCCATATCCGATCTTCATTAAAAACGCATTATCCTGCTCCTGCTGCTGCTGCTGCAGCAATTTGTTGGTGGGCAAATTAATGGGCAAAGTGGGGCAGGGATCGGGTCCGAAATTCATTAATTATGCGCTCGACTCCCAGCAGAGTCCCAGCTCCTGCCCCTGCTGCATGCACCCATCTACATATATATGTTGCATTTTAGTTGGATGTTGTCAGATCCTATATAGGAGATGAGGAGAGCCTTTGTCGCAGCAGCTGCTGCCGCTGCTATTGCTGTTGCTACCGCTGCTGATGGCTGATTTGCATATTCCCCAAAGCGCAGTTGCTGCGGCAGCTGCAGTTGCAGTTTGCATTTGCATGGCCTGAGAGCATGATGCATGGGGCATGGAGCGCGGGTTCGACCCATGTCCAGGGCTTTATATAACGAGAATATCGCCGGGCAAGCAGGCAGCAGGCAGGCAGGCAGCAGCGGAGGAAAAAACCCCCAAAAATGACAAAGCCAACGCGGAAAATTGCGCGAAAAACTAAACACAGCAGGGGGTAGGCAGGGCAGAGGGGGCATGGAGTGAGTCTGGCGACAGCTGCAGTTTGGGGCGACAACAAAAGTCCATTCGAATTTCAGCCACATTGCACCAATGGTGCAGCAATGCAGCTGCAACGGAGGCAGCCATTCCCTGCCCGCCCCCCAACCGGCGGCAGCAAAGCACAAACAAAGCAAAGCACAAAAAATGTAGCAGCAAATGCAATCAGCGATGCTAGCGAGGGGCATGGGGCATGCACCACCACTTTGGGTCTGAGTTGCTTTTGTTTGTTTTTCCCTGCCCCTTGGCCATCAGCAGCAGGAGGAGGAGAAGCAAGAGGAGTACCAAACGAGAGGAAAAGGTTCCGCCAAGTGTCAAGCGGTACAGTTGGCCCAGGGACTTTGGCTGGCTGCTGACTGCTGGCAGCGACATGTGGCAGGGTCATACTTGAAAGGGAATCGAGTGACCAGCTCGCTCTCTCTCTCTTTCTGTGTGTCTCTGTGTCCCCATAGGATCTGCATAATTCATGCGACTCATTTTTTGCTGCTGCACTCCGCACTCCGCACTCCAATCCCCCAAAGAATAGCTCCATGGTGGCCAGTGGCAGTGCCAGTGCTACTGGTGGCACGATAAACATATTTTGCTTTTAATTAATCAAGCGAATCGCATCGCAATGAAACGAAACGAAAGCGGATCCGAGTGCCTGCCGCATGCTCAAAGGACATGCAATGCAAAACGGATGCCCTACAACCGAACTTTGAACTTTCGATATGTAATATTTTGCAATCCCAGCCACAGCGCCACTCCACTCCACTCTCGTACATTCTATATGCAGAAATGTGCATCATCCATCGCCAAAGGGGGGTTGGGGTGGTGTGGACTGTCACTGGTTGGGGGGCAAGGGCAAAAACAAAATACTAAGCCCGCATTTGGCTGCATCCGAACCGAGCCCGGCCGGGGCAGGGGGTGGCCATTGATTCACTCTCTTTTTATCTCCCTCTCTCACTCACTCACTCTCTCTCGCTCTGCCTCCATCTATCTCGCTCTTTCCTGCACTTTATGCGCTGTGTTTTTGTTGCTGCATTTAAAAATTGCGCGCTTGCGTTTGAAAAACAAGCAACAAAAAAATTACAAAAATGCCCCGCCTACTGCGAGTATGCAAAGGGGTGGCGGGGGGGGGAGTGGGCCAGGAGTGGGTTGACTCCGTTGATGGCTGGCGTCTGTCAGCCATCGCTGCAATGGCGAAAAATTGAATGCAACTGCGACACGGACAGAGACGATGCTGCGTTGCTCATACGCCCCATACGCCCATACGGCCAAACCCCCCCTTCAACGTTCAACAAAATGCACTTTTCGCAGCAAAAGCAGCAGCAGTGGCAGCCGCATCAAATGTTGCAACATTTTGTTGTTCGCTGTGTGATGGCGGGTGGGCATGTGGCGGGTGGTTGGGTCTGTGGGCTGCGCTGGCACAGACATGCAACATGGTTGGATTTTTACGCTGCAGCTGCTTTGTCAATCCGCGGACTTGTCCATATATATCAATTTGTTGTACGCTGTCATTGTTGCCCACCGTTGGGCACTGGCCATGCCCATGCCATGCCCCCTCTGCTGTTGTCTATGGAGCGACGGAGCGGCAGTTGCTTTTAGCCACAATTTGCAGGCGAACTTTGCTTCCGCAGCAGCAGCAGCAGCAAACTGATTGACAAATAATTGGCATTGGCCGCTGGCTGGTGCGGCCTTTTGCTTTGACGCTGCCACAGCACTTACAGGAAAGGGCAGCCTGAGAAGATAGAAGCAACATCGAGAGAAAACTCTCCATAGAGCACTCGCCATCTCCTGCTCTGCTCTTTTAATGAAGACATTAGCGGCCAACACTTTATTTCAATTAAGCGCACAAATACACCCAGGGAGAGGCGCCTTTTCGCCTTTGTCCTGCAACAGTAATTACCTACAAGGACAACCAAACGACGTCATCTTGGCGGGGCCTCTAAACTAGCGGCGGCGGCAGACCACAGCAACGACAACGGAACGACAACGCCAGCAGGACAATGGGCGACAAGGACAAACATGCAAATAGTCAAGTTTGCTGGCTGAACGCGCCGTTAAGGATAAGCACTGAGGAGTGGCCCAAATGAGGGGTGGAATGAGGAGGAATATCTCAAGAGACAACAGCGACATAAACTACAGAGGCCACGGAGAGCGCACGGGCACGAACGGAAGTGATGCTTATCCTTTACAGGCTAGAGAGCAGTCCTCATATACAACAGCGCATACCTCGCAGTACGTAGCTCGCGGCTTGGTGTAATTAAAGTTGAACAGGACTTAAAGGACATCTTTCGCATGCGCTCTTGCTCTTTTGTGTGTGCGGAAAAATTCCGCTTGTCATGTGATAAGGATAATGAAATCCTTGCGACTGGAATATTTACTTTGCATACGACCCACACACACACACAGCACACACACGGAGGACACACTATTTATGTGCTGCCTGCCTGGACACAGAGGTGCGGCTCAAGTTGTCGTCGCCGTTGCCGTCGCCGTTGCCGTTTGCCGTCTTTGAAGCCTTTGGGAGTTGCTGGCATGGGAGGCAGCGCCCAAGGTTTTAGTGTCAATTTGGTTACAAGTGTCGCCAGGACACACACACACAAACACATAGACACACACGTAAACCCTTAAGTCATCAAGGACACACCTTGTGGGGCTCTCCTTGCTGGGTATGACTTACTTAATGCTCATTCCTTTTTGGGGTCAAGAAGTGGCGTCACTGGACACACATTAGACACTTCCACATTACACACACATGCGAGAGTGACTCGCCCACCTGGCGCCCTCCCCCGCACAACTAATTCCCAGTCATCGACCCAACCCCTGGCTACCTTTAACTCCCGCCAAAACTTTAATCTTAAAGGCAATTTCGTGAAATTTTCTTCGCATTTCGCAAAATGCAATTTACAAAACTTTTGCCAAAAATAACGAAACGAAACGAAACGCAGACCATAACAAAGTTGCATGAAAATTGCACACATGGCCCCAGCCCCAGCTAACGCCACTGCTGCACATCCTGCCACATCCTTCCTGCTGCTAAAGAAAAGGCGGTGAGAGTTTTGTTTCGGGTAATTGCGTTCTTGTGGGGGTGGAGGAGGTGCATGCGTCTGAGGCATAGACGAGCACGAGGCAGTTGCAGGCGCCCTGGCACTGCCTTTGGCTCTAACAACCCAACCCTTGGGCCGAAAAATACAGCCAGCAGCAGCAGGGCAGTGGCAGTGGCAAAGTGCATACTTATTATGCAGGCCAAAACTGCAGTTTGGCCTCCACCCACGCCCAAACGGAATGGAAAATGGAGAGCGGGATCGTAAAGTCTGGCAGCGGGGCAGCAAATTAAAAACTTCCTTCCATTGATGGCAAACAAACAAAGGGACGGACGAACGCCAGAAGTTGGAGTTGCAGAGGGTCTTGTCGGGCGATTCTTTGGTAGTAATTTTGCTGATTTCACAGCCCACTGCAGTAGGATAGGGCTGATGTTGTGTTAAGGCTGGGTGGGGGCTAACGACCCGATAACAATTTGATTCGGGTACCGCCAGTTGCACCCGACAGTGCTGCAAGTCCAACTGTGCCACACGAAACCCTCGAGCAAGAAACGAGTTTAAGGCATGGTAACAATCCCTCGGAGAAGTCGAATCTTAAGCTGCAGAAAGATTCCCTGCGCCACTAGAAATCATTGCCTTTGTTTTCGGTGTTGTCCAGCTGTTGCATGCCACTGCCACTCCCACAGAAACTGCCCAATCCCATTCACAACTCTCCAGAGAGCGCGTAAATGCAGCGGGTCAGACAGATGTACGCATATACAAAAGATATATTTATATGTATAATGAGTTTGACCGGCATTATTTTGCAATTTTAAAAATTGCACGTGATTTTTACAAGCCGTTAAAAAAGAGGCAACAAAAATATGACCAGTGGGCCGGGCGGGAGAATCCACACAGCTCACAGCCCACAGGACACTGGCCATGGCATGGACGAGCGTCGCTGCTGGTGTGTCGGTCTGTCTGTCTGTCGGTCTGTCTGTGTGCGGCGCCAACAAAAAATAAGAGCAAATAAAAAAGGGAAATTTGAGAGTGAGGAGAAGAGACAGAAGCAAAAGCGTGTCTTTTTTTTCGGTGCGACCTCTTTATCGGCAGCATGCAACACATGGTTCGGGCTCTGGCTCTGAGCTCTGGACTCTGTCTCTGGACTCCGACTACAGCTCCGAAGTCTGCACTCCTTTGCATGCCGCGTGCGAAGGTGTTTAAGCTGATTGCCCGAGAAAAGTCAAGGCGGGAACAGTTGCAACAGCAGCAGCCTGACACCTTCTGTCCCTCTTCCAGGCCACAGAAAATAATCCCTTGAGCAAGTAGCTGCTGAAGATCTGTGGCAGCTCCAATGATAGATGGATGACTGCTGCTGCTCAGCGCTGACTTGATTTACTTGATCTATTTTTGCAGCTGAAAGCGTTTACCCACTCCCGAAACTCCTTTCAAATGCACAGGATCTCTGCGCCACTGCTGGCACTCGCCCACTCTCCCCTGCAACACGTTTCATTGGCCTTTTTATATTTTCGACACTTTGCCGCTTTTCCTCTTTTTGTTTTTGTGTCCATTTACGCCGCTTTTCAGCTGACGTTGCAACAGCCACACGGCAGCATCAGCAACAGTTTTACTGTTCATTGGCCGCCACACCGCCAAAAATATGCACAGAAACAGAGCCAGAACCAGGGGCGAGGACATCGTGTGGTGGGCTGGTCCTGGGTCCTGCTGCCTGCTGCCGGCTGCCGCTGACCGGCACGGCACGGCACGGCACAGCACGGCGTTGTTTGGCCTCCTTTTTGTTGTCCTTCCGCTCTTTTTTTTCGGTTTTCGGTTTTCCATTTTTTATTGCTTATTTTTTTTCGCGCGCGCTCCGTATTTTCGTTGATTTCTGCTGTGTGCGCGCTCCCTCACTCCCCCTCGCTGGTCTCCACTCTTTTTCCATAATTTCTTTTTTGCGCTTTTTTGCCGAATAAAAAATAAGTTAAAAAACAATCAAAAATAAATTGCAGCTGGCAATGAGGGCGTTCAGTGGGGCAAGGAGTAAGGGGCGATTGGGTCTGTTCGCGCTGTTAATGTGGAAATCAGGCTGTTTGCCACGCCTGCCCCATGCCCCTCCTGCAACACTCTGCCGGTGTGACGTTGCATGGGCGATGGCCTTTATCTGTTTGTATGCCATTGATTTTTAATTATGTTGCATACTTTCGGGCGCGCGTGATTTTTTCGCTACTTGTTTTGGTTTTTTTCGGGCCTTTTTTATTTTTTGGCAATAATTTACACAATGAGTGGGCGCCCCGACAGCGCCCATGCAGCAGGTGGCAGGCAGGATGCATATAGTGGGGCGACAATGAGCGGGGAATTGCATTAAATGGAAATTAAAGAAAAACGAGTGACAAAAAAGTAAACCGCCATGCAATGGCAAGGACGAACTGGCAGTGAATGAGACGCGACTGCCCAAAAAAAGCGACAATTGGGTTGGAGAGGAAAAAACGAAACACACGAAATACAAATAATTTTCATTATCAACGATTATGGTTTGACCTTGAGAGTGGCAGTGGCAGTGGCAATGGCTGTGTGGGTGTGGCAATGGGTCACATTCGATGTTGGGGAGATTCCTCCTCCTGTTGTTGCTGTTATTATGATGTGTGCGAGTGTGTGTGGGTGCATTGTAATATATGAGTGTAAATGTCATTGTAATGGTGTGAGAGAGCGCGAAAAAAATTAAATAAAAATGCCAGCCGGGGGTCGGTCCCCAGTCGCTGTCCGGGACGGGGACAGGACAGCACAGGACGGTGACCCACGCGGCAGGGCATGGCGAAAGGAGAGTGCAGAACGGGCAGGAGCAGCAGTGTGCGTACGCGCTGCTACACCTCTCCCACTCTCTCCCCTCCCTCCTTTCTATATGTGTCTGTGTTGCCAGTTAATGAAGCACACGCACCCCATTGGAATGGGGTCACGGACAGGCAATGTTTGTCTGCCCACCCACAGGCGGCACAACAATGTACTGCCTGCCTCCCACCTCCTCTCCACTCCTGTAGTTTATTTGACATTCGCTGCATGCCAGAGAGAGAAAGAGCGAGCGAGCGAGCGAAATTCATTTTATTCTGTTTTTCGGTTAATTTTAATTGATTACTCAATATGCGAAAATAATTCATTTTCGCTGTGCGATTTTTTGTTTCGTTGTTTTTCGTTATTGTTATTATTTTTCCACACGCTTTCACTTTCGATTGTGGCACGGCCCAGCCCGGCCCTCTCGTTTGTTCGTCTGTTTTTTCTTTTTCGGTGGCCTCCACTTTCACCCAATTTCATTCATGAATCCGCCATTAATTCACCCACGAGCGGAGGGAGGGCGTCTGGAGTGGCAGCTGGGGGCAGGTCAGTTCATTGACTGACTGGAAGAGCAGCAGAGGAGGCTCGCCTCGCCTGAAACTTTGGCCATAATTCAATGCAAGAAATTGGCTCTATGCGATGCTAATCTTTAAGAAACAATGACAACAATGAGGGAGAGGAAGGGTGTCCGTCACGTAGCGCAAATTAAGAAAATATTCCCCAGAAGGCCCGGTGGCAATCCCTTTTGTCCCACCAGCCACAAAGTGTTTATGAATTTAGTGTCGTGCCTCAGTTTGTCTGGCTGTGTCCTTGGCCCCACACATGTGGGGGATGGGGGATGGAGCGTAATGAGCAGCCGAGGAAAACGCATATTAGGCTTATCGCTAGAAGCCGCCTGCATCTCGTCCTTCAACCCCGCTTTGCAATGGCCATCCTTTGGCCCAGTCCGGCATTGAAAGGACTCTTCGATAAGCAACCGGTTTACAGGGCGAAACGAAAGGTGCGCTCTCCGTTTATTCCCTTTGGTTTTTGGGTTTTTAAGCCAAAAAGACAAAAGGCAATAAATGGTGTGGAAGGGGCAACGACAGGCAGAGGGACAGGGGGCATGCACTGGCGTTAGTTTAAGTCCAATCTTGAGGTGGTAGCCGGGGGGTTGGCCCGCAAAAGCGAAAACTTTTGCATTGTCATCGTTAAGATTGAGATCTTTATGAAGGTCGTGTATAGAGAGAACTATAACTACCGCTGCTCCCCCTCTGCTCCCCTCTACACTACTCCTTTGAGTTATCGAAACTTTGTGGCCATAAACTGCGGCGGCAGAGGGCCAATCCCTAGCGCTCTGGTGGTGCGGCATACGCGTGTTCTTCGACCCACTTGTGGGCAGCATGGCCGTAAGGTAAGCCTTGGGGTATTATTTTCGGGTTGCTGCCGCTGCTCGACTTGTCTTTGCTCGTTGAATTTATGGCACAAGTAATTTGCGTACGGTCAAGCAGGCACATTGCCACAGAGAGACAGCTAGAGAGAGAGCTACGAGTCGCAGTCACAGCTAAAGCTACAGAAAATAGTAACGATGTGTCTCTATCTGTCTGTGTGTGTGTGTGTGTGTGTGTCTAATGTCCATCGCTGTGGCATGTGGCATCGCTTGAAATGAAACGAAACGAAACGGAACGGAGCGAAAACGAGGTCAGATTTTCGTATTCCAATTGGAATTGTGTCTTGCTCAAGGTGCGTCCAAGGGTTAATTGAAATGACCAGAGCAGGCAAGCATATCCAGTATGTGTGTGGGGGGCATGGCATTTAAATGTTGGGATTAGTGACCGAGTTAGGGTGTGACCCTGTGACCATTGTCACGGCGGCCAACGACTAATTGAAGCTAATACGCAGGACCTTCTTGATCTGGCTGCAAGCCATTAAGTCGTGCTGTTCAGGAGCAGAAGCAACACAAGGAGCAGCAGGAGCAAAAGGAGCCTCTTGTTGACAGAAATTATGCAAATTTAAAGCAATTAAAATACTTGCTAATTGACTTGCAGGCCGCTTGTTGGCTCCTCTGCCGCCATGGAAGGATGGAATCGTATTGACAAACAGTCGAAAACACACACAGAAAGGAGGGCCAGCAGAAAGGAGGGACCAACATACGGGGCACACATGCATGAGGAGGCGAGGCACAGAGAGGCGCAGAGAAGGACGCCGACTAATTAAATTAAACAGCGAACTGGAGCTGGAGCGACCATCGAAGTGGGCACACGTAAAGGGGACAGGGGCATGGGGCAGGGGCCTGGTGGCTTGTGCAAGTCCGAGTATTAACTTATTTTTCGTGCAATTAACTTTTTAGCGATGACGAATGGCGACGGGCGACGGGCCGCTGCCTTCTGGCTGCTGCACAAACAAAAAATCCAACCAAAGAATTCCCATTTCCCCACATTTTTCCCCACATTTGCCCTCCAACTACTCTCTACCCTGTACAAAGAGCTGCAAAGTAGCTCTGGCCTCCAAATCCCCATCCACTGGGGCCTTCCATTCAGTTGCAGAATCAGAATCAGAATCAGAACCTGCGTCCACAAGTGCAGCATGTGTGGCCTGTGTTTTGCTCCTTTCTGTGGCCCATTCATTATTTTTGTGTTGCTTTTTGTTCTGCTTAGCAGGCATATACCAAAAGGATATAAATATGTATTCAGGCTGCTTATGAGGCCATCAATCATGGCCTCTGGCGTCTGGCCTCTGGGCTTGTCTTTTGTTTCGCTCTGCAGCATCGAAGCTTGAAGTTTTTCTTCATATTTGCACTCAAATGGCAGAAGGCTGTCAAGATTCGATTTCCTAGCGATACACCCCCCACCATTATGGCTGGGCCACTGCCCGCCAGAGGGTCATAGGTTGTGTCTGAGGGGGGATTGGTCATTCTGGGCCCTAATTAAGATATTCATTTTGCCCCCACTTGGCCCTCTCCTGCTCGTTCTTTCAACAGGGAACATCCTGTGGGCTGCTCTGTCTACTAATTTGAAATTAACACATTTTAAAGTTGCCTCACAATAAGAAAATGCGAGTGAACGAGCGGCAACGGTGGATGATGAATGAATTGAAAAAAGGGGTGCAGGTAAGAGCAGGGTGAAGGGCGGAGCAGGGTGTAGGGGGGCAACGTCCGCTGCTGCTCAATAATTAAGGGAAAGCCAAAGACTAAGGGAATCGAATCGCAACGCGTCCAAGTGCCCGCCAAAGGCCTGAGGGGCTGGTCAGCGGCGTTCGGCGTTCAGCGTTCAAGTCAAAGTTTTGAAGTTCAGTTGGTCATTGAAGGCAGCGCCAGTTCGTCTCCCCGTAAGACGAGCGCACAAAGGATGTGCCGGACTCGGACTCTAACTGGAACTCAAGCTCTCAGCTCGTCTCGTCCTGCGTCTGGGCGTCTGCCTGCAGCGCACATGTAATCAAAGAAATTAGCGCCACGTTGCGTGCAGCCGGCCGTGTGGCGAGTGTGGATGGATGGATGGATGGCTGGATGGATGGCTGGATGGATGGCTGGACATCGGGCAAGGGTTGTGCCCGAGTGGATCCAGCGCAGCATGAGGCAGGCCTTCTGTCTCTCTGTCCCGACTACCCTTGTCAATCTTCTGCCTTAAAGTATGTTTGTACATTGTCTTAAACAGTTTGACTTTTAATTTGCGTCCAAGTTTAATAACAAAGCCAACAGGCAGAGCCAATGGCCAAGCCATTACCATTCCCAGATCCAGCCCCGAATGGCGGGGGGCTTCAGTTTTTAATTACGAAATGCTCTGCTGATGAAAGGAGAGAGAAGAAGCGAGCGGCAGGCTTAAAGGATCTCAGCATTTCTCATCTCACTTGGGTAGCTCCTACACGCCCAGCCCCAGCCCCAGCCCCAGCCTCTGCCCTATCCCTCCCCTTGCTCAACACACGCATCCTTCTGCGAGCAATTAACCCTACGCGTCCGAGTGTAAAATATTTATTAATAAATAGCACACACGCCTCCGCGGCGGCGGCGGCGGCGACTAATTGTCACAGAAAGGTGACAGGCAGGCAAAGGCAGCGTTCCGGCTGCCTCAAAGAGTTTTTCCAGCTGTGAGACGACAGACGACCGGGTCCTGGTCCTGTCCCTGGCTTTGGCCCTGGTCCTAGCCCTAAGTTCAAAGTGCTGACACACACATGTGCGTGTCGCTTCTCTCTCTTATTCTCGTATCTGCTCCTGTTTGTTCCTTTTTTTGTTGCAGTTTTTCCTGCAAACAGCCTGAAAGTGTTAATGGAAAATCAATAATTACGCATCTTGGAAATTATTAATAGGAGCGACAGGAGCGCCCTGTCCGGCCTTTCTTTTCTAATGTGTGGATAATAGTAATTGCCCACCAAGGAAGCTTATACCCCTACCCCTCCTGCTGCTGCTGCCGCTGCCGCTGCCGCTCCTCCTGCTGGGCCACTCAACAGGTGCTTCAGGTGGCAGGCCACACACCGTCAAAGGCTTTGCAGGCGAGTGTCCGTTCGCTTTTGCTGTAATTGGCAACATGAAAAACATTTCCCCAGCAATTGTTTCGTTTCTGATTCGGAATCCGTTTCTGTTTCTGTTTTGGGGCCTGATTTTTATTTTTTTTATTATAGCTGCTGCCTCCTTTGTGTGGCCGCGCTCTCAGCCTCTCTTTTTGTGCTGTTTGATGCAAAAATAATTGCACTGAAACATATCGTACTTTTGTGCGTGGTTCGGGCTTTGGTTAGTGCCGCTTGAATGCATCGCTGCATTTGGCAGCACCGCGGTATGGGGCATGCCTGAATCCTGGCTAATTGACAATGCACCCCCCAACACCCCCCACCAACCACCTCTCCGAACACACGCACTTAACGCGCGCGGCAAAGACTCGCGAATGGCGACCGTCGGTGGCCAAAATCAGTGGCCAGACTAAATTCCAAGTGGTGTGCGGCTCCAAAGAGCGAAAGAGCGGCCAAAGGCAAATAATTTTAATTAAATGAAAAAGAAACGCAGCCAGAAGGCGGACCCCGAGGAGGGTGGCAGATGGGGGGCAGTGGCACTTAAGCGGCCACTCCATCTGCCAGCTCTTGCGCCTTTGCTCCTCTGCTCTCCTCTCTGGTATAATCCAACCTGCCACTTGGTCGTCAACGAACCAGAGGACGCACAAAAATGCAATGGTACCCCCTGTCCCATGTCCACCCTCCCTCCATACATCGCTGCAAATGCAGTCGAGTGTGCGTTGGTCAGGAGGAGTGCCTGCCCCATGTCCTTTGTAAGAATTCATTTGCACAGCGAAACTTTTTTTCCCAATTTCTAACGCCGCACACACTCCAGCGGCAGCGGGGAGGGTGGCGTAGAGGCCACGGGGAGAGGCGTAGACGGGTGCGTCTGGTCTGGCGGGAACAGGAAACAGGCAGGCAGGAAGGCAGGACAGGACCCGCTCTCTGTGCCAAATGGCAAAGAGGTAAACTGCACTTAAAGTGCAGCGAGAAAAAATGCCACAGCTTCAGAGTCGCCGCTGCAGTGGCAGTGGCAGTCGCAGACCAAAAATGCATTCAGCACCCAAGGCGCCGATGGTGCAGGGGGGAGGCGGACAGGCACGGAGCGACGTTTATAGGCAAAAAGATAAAGAGCCAAGTGCCACACACACACACACACACACACACACACACACATGCAGCAAGCTAACTGTTTGTTTTATGCGCTCATGTGAGCGCGCGAGAGTTTTGCGAGTGAGTTTGTGCCCCAAAATGCTGCCACTGCCACAGCCACAGCCACCGAGTGCAATCGGATGGAGTCGCTGCCTCCACTGCCACTGCTACTCCCACTGCCGCCGCTTCCTGTCAAGAGTCTGAGCGATTTTGATTGAAAACGCGCTCACACCCACGTCAGCCAGAGCCGGAGCCTCCGACTGCCTTTGAAAGAGGATGCGCTGGGACACGGCTGGGGACTCGACGCTTTTTAGATGATTTGCTGCTGCTGCTGCTGCACTTGAGGCAAATACTCGTCAACAAACAAAAAAAGAGCTAAATCAACTTGCAATTTGTGCGTTTCGTTGTTGTTTCTGCTGTGGCTGCCCCCTGCCACTGCACCTGCATGTCGGGGAATCATTTTAAAGCCTGTCTTCGTCTTCCTCTACGAATTTGGTCATAGAATTTTCCCACTTTGATGCTCCACTGTGGCAACATCTGTCTGCATTTTGACGCTTTTATGGGCCAGGCCATCAACTGACGCTAATTCGCATCCATCTGAAAATAAACGAAAATAAACGTCAAATCAGCGACAATTTACAGCAAATCTTTTCGGGGGAGGGGAACAACAATTAAATCTTCTTGAGCGGCGTCACGGCAGGCTCATAAAACATCCTTGCGGCTGTCATTTGTCATTAAGTTGCAACTTGAGAAGGAAAACAAAATGCGTAACAAATATGAACAAAAGTTTAATTGGCCAATTTGCCATCATCTTGGCTATAAAAAATGGACATCCCAGTGCCCATTCCCGTGCCATTGCCCACTGCTGCAACTGTTGTGGCAACTTGAGCCGCAACTTTGAGGCGAAATCCGGCAGCAATAGATCGAAAGATGAACCCGCAAATGGAGCAGCGGAGGGTCGTGGAAGAGACAATTAACCGCGAATGGCCCATAAATATGAGGCAGAGAGAGTGAGAGAGAGAGAGAGAGGTGTTAAAAAAAAGATGAGCGCGTGTGGCACATGCCACAAACTTTTTTTTCGGTGGTTGATTTCCCGCTGCAGGATGTCGCGCGATGACTTTGACTTTGGCTTTGGCTTTGGAATGGCTTTGTGTTGCGTGGGTCAGGATTGACCGAAATTGCGGCCACCCCCCTCCACCCACCACCCTCCTCCTTTGACTGTTGCTTTGACTCATATCGTGGCATGAAACAATAAATGTGCCGCACACTCGCGGGGTTCAAAATGCAGCCATGAAAATCCGATTATTACATTTTTTGTGCGAATTTCGACAATGCCTCACAGCCGCTCCCCCTGCACATTGTGTGTCCTCTCTGCCACTCATAATCAATTAATGTTGGCAATTTGTGCAACGAAACGTAACCTCAATTATGTCCGCCCAAGTGGCAGCCAAACATTCCACAGGAGCGGCAGCAAGCGGAGGATTAATCGCGTAAAACAACAGCAAATTGACTAGCAAACCGAAAAAGGACACAAAAAACAGCATCCACCCACCAGGTGAACATTGCGATTGTCCAAAACTCCAACTACACTGTACACTGTCCACTGGCTTCCGGCTGCCAGCCAGCCTCCTCCTTCGACAGGGGCAATGCGGGACGGGGGCCGGATGCGAATTATAGCGAAAAACAAACATAATGCAGGGAGGATGCGGCGGGTGTGTGGGCACGGCACTAATCGAAAAAAATGTCGAAAGTCAAACACAAACACAATGACAAGGTAAATAGGGGGAAAAAGAAAATATACAAAAAAGAAATAATATCAAAGACCAAAGCAGAAAAGAATAAAAGCGAAAATTGCACAAATTTTGCCAATGAAAATCAATTGAATGGCAGTGTAGAGTCAGGGAAGGGAGTGAGGAGTGGGGAATAGTAGAATGAATCAATTGATAAAAATATATATTTATAGAAATATTTATGGCACTCCAACTGGGGTTCTGAAAAGCCTCTTGAAAGGATATTCCATGGTTGAGGGGCATAAAAATCAGTAAAACTCTAAGATTATAAAGAGCAGAATGTTAATATACAAGAATATAATTTTACAATAATAAATACATACAGATGTATATAATATAGTAATAGTTAATATAAGTAAACATTTTCTTTGTTAAATCTTATACTTTATATTATTTATTAGAGTAAAAAAAATTCTACAAGACTTAGTCCACTATTCGTGATGGCAGTCCGGGCAGCAACTTTTCTGAGAATTTATTTATCTTCGAATATATTCAGAATTAATTCCATTGGACTAACAGATTTACCTTACTGCAATATGCAACAAGAAACATAAATACATATGTACATATGTACATATGTACATATATTATGATACGGAGAATGGAAGAAATAAATTAATTCAATAGAATATCTAACAGAAACATTTAGCTCTTTCGTTAAACCTCAAATATCTCATACGAGTTCCTTCAAATCATTGAAGAATAAATTTCCCACCACAGATATTTTCCCAAAAACTAACACTAGAGTCGCCTGCTCTGCTCCCCCTTTGGTTTCCGCTTTCAGCAAAAAAGCCCAACAAAATCCCTTAACATAAATTATCCCAGCTAGCCCAGTAGTCTGGCGCCATCTATTGTTGCATAGCTAAGACTCTATGGTGCTGCAGGGTGAGGAAAATTAAGAGAAACGGATAAACGAAGAGAAACTATGGGCCACGTTCTAAGGGCAGCGGCAGCTCTTAAGCTGCAGCCAGAGGGGGTGCGCCCAAATGGGGTGGCGGTGGCTGTTAGAGCTGGACGGGGAGGTGCGCTGCCAACTCGTTGCAAATCCTTCAAGAGTGGGAATGGGGAAGGGGAAGGAGGTAGGCGTGGGCAGCAGCTGCGGGGACTGCCTGCGCGATGACTGAACGGCATGGCCGCCAATGCTAAAATGGAAACCTGAACGTTGCCGTTGCCGAGTCGGCATGGCTGCTGCTGTAGTGTGTGGGTTTTCATTGTTTAGCCTCACGCACACACACACACACACTCACACGCTCAGCTGCATAGATACATAGCACACATAGAGGGAGTGCGCATGTGCCGTTAGAGTGGAGGCAGCGGCTGGGCAGAAACTGAAACCAAAGTCTGCCGACGGCAGCCACACATCTCATAGATACATTCTATAATCATAAATTGCTAAATTTTGAAATGCAACTGGAGGGAATGGGGGGAGGAAGGCACAAACACACAGACAGAAAGACAGACAGACAGAATCGATCGGCACTGTGGCAGTAATTAATCATTTTTTATGGATTATTTATGGATTTGCCACTCACTCCAATCCACTCCACTCCCCTCCACTCGTTCGCTCACTAATTACCATTTTAGCATATTTCGCGGTGGCATTTTTAGCTGCTGCAGTTCATGCACCTTTGATCCTGCCACAGTCTGGCACGCGCCACACAAATCGCACTCTTCTCAAATGGGACCTTGATAGAGTCCCGAATGAGACACTCGCTGGCCAATAGACTTCTTCTTGCCACAGCCCAGCCGGAGGAGGAGTAGGGAAAACCTCAAAAAGAGGGGGGCAACCGGGAAAGAAAAAACCAACAACAGCAACCCCTGCGCCCGTTTTCTTCTTTGCTTTGCACTACTTTTTTGCGGCCAGCCTGTCCTTGCAGTCGTCTAGCCTGTTTTCGATCCTTCTTCCTTCTACACCGAATGTTTGTCTGGCTTCGCTGTTGCCTCTTCACCCGTTCCTTGCTGCTTTCTTGCTCTGTTTATCCTTGAGTTCCAGGCGGCTGTCTGAGGCAATATTTGCGGTGCATACATTAGTCTCCGCTTCGCCCCGCTCCGTTTCGATCCCAAGCAAAAGGAAAGAGGGTTAATCCACGCACACATAGAAGGAGCGGCATTCGAGATTTAAGTTGAAGTTGAAGCAAGCCCAAGCCTGGGAGTTTCTCGTTTTAGTTTGCTCAAGATCATCAAACAGAAAACATCAGCAGCAGCAAAGTCCTCAGATTCTAGTCCTAGATTAATATCTCTCACTCTCCTTCTGTCGCTCTGGCAAAGGGACACATCCCCCTGAGACTTGCCTCCAAGATATGCCCGAAAACCCTTGACTAATTCAATAGCTCCTTCCCCTGCCCCTGCCCCAGCCCACAACCGTTGGGCAATGAGTCGCCCCAGACAAATATTTGCAACTAGCAGTAAAATGCAAATTGAATTCATGCCCCATTCTCCGCATTCTATGCTCCCTCCGCTTCCCTGCAGAGTGGAAAAACCATTCTAATATGGCGTCTTCGGTGTGGCCAAAAAGTCGCAAGTGAAGGAAGGGAACGGGATACGGGACACGGGAGAAGGGACAGCGTACAGGGAGGCTGGCCCGCATGCCACTCTTGGGATAGTTGTGACTTTTGTCTGCGCAGGCATCCAGCCGGAGGAGAGCGGACGCCGGGACTCTCGGACTTCAGACGAATGTGGGATTGGCTTTTGCCACCAAAGGGGTGGGACTCATGCCCCAGCCCAAGCTACTGCTCCTGCGATTGGTGTGAGCAGCAATAAAACTTATTTCCCTTGCAGATTTCGCTAGAGCCGAAACTTGCAACGTCCTTCGAGCAGGAATTGAATTAGTTTTGGGCAGGCGACTCGGCCAGGCGCCAGGAAATTGAATAGTTTCACATGTTAGTTGGCAAATAATTTGCCCCAAGAGAAGGGGCTACAGAAAGGGACAGAGAAAGCGAAGAGAAGAGAAAGGAAGGACCCTGTGTGCGCCATTCTCCGGCACTTTTCAATTTTCTACGTTTATGTTGATTTTCCATGGCCCATTGTTTGCGTCACTCAAATTTCGAGAGCTGCTTTGTTCATCAAAGTAATTAGTGAAACTCTGAAGTACTTTCTCATTTCACATTTGAGGGATATATGTGTGTACGTACGGAGGTCCTTCCATCTCCTGTGCTGCCCGTTTGTGTGTTCATTATGTGGAAGGGAAACGAGAATGGGAACTTGCAGCCAGCTTATTTGATTTCTGCATGTAAATTAGTCGACTCCGGGACATTTGTTGAATAAATTGAAGGCATGGCAATGGGTGTGGAGTGGAGTGAAATCCTTATAGCTGCTCTGGCTGCTGCAAGAAGCCCGAAAACTGAAAAGCTATTTACAGCAGAAAAGCCAGGAAAAACAAAAGCAGCCAAAGCCAAGTACCCCAAGCTCTGAAGGAACAGGATCTGGTCGGTGTGTGTGCCCTCGAGTGCTCTAAGCAAAGCGTGTAAAACGAGCGCATGTCCTTAAATAAACGCAGAAGGAGCAGCAGGAGCAGGAGTAGAAGTAGCAGCAGCAGCAGCAAGGACTGTGGCGCCATGGCGCAGATTATAATTTCAAAAGAGACGACAGGACATGCAAAACGGTTGAGTTGAGCCGAGAGTTCAGCGGCACTGCCACAGGAGGAGACGTAACCACGCAGGACGAAGGGGCCAGAGCAGCACGAAGGGACAGGCAGCAGCAACCTTCATTATGAAAGTTGCTGTTTTCATTATTTTCCTCTCCAAGGATGCTCCAGCACTCCACTCTCCCCCCCGCGACTGCCGCAACAACAACTAATCTACATTTAAAGCGCGGCTGGTGGGGCAGGGGGCAGGGGCACGGGACAGGCGGGGTAGGGCTTACGGGTTGGCATGTTTTATTTTTGCACCCTGAAGGCATTTGCCGAAAGGATTCATCTTACGACATTAGTGACCTCGGCAACTGCGCACAAAACATGCGGCAAATGCGGACATGAGGAGTGGAAGAAGGACACCAGTGGCAGTGGGTGGCTGCAGCAGGGGCAGGAGCGACCCGTGGAGGCAGCTCCTTTGTTGTGTGTTGTTCCTAGTGCAAATATAAGTTTATCCATAATGGCTGCCAGCGGCAGCAGCAACGGAGCAGAGGCTGCTCTGTGTGGCACTTAGCCTGTACCTTGGGGTACAATCTGCCACAAATACTACCCGTTCAGTGCACACACCCACACCCACACCCACACCCTGTCTTCTGTGTCGCTTGTTCCCCTTTTGTGGGGTGTCAAAGTTGTGGCAAGGCAATGGCTCTCTCTCTCTCTCTCTCTCTCACACTCTGCCGCATCTTTTGCTGACTGGCGACGGCGTCACGTAGACGCCTGCAACTCCGTCTGCTACGAAACTCCTCATTTATTTTACTTAATTGTCAAGCGGGAAGTTGTGAAATTCTCTCTCAAAAAGGGTTGTCAGCGACACAAACCCCCACCCAAAGCACCACCCCTGCTCCCTGCTCATTCTCATCCTTAAGTAAAAATATTCGTTCCGCTTTTGCTTCAGTGCTCAACCGTTGGGCTTGGCACATGTTCCTTCTCCTTCCATTTTGCTTGGATTCACATCTCAGCGTATGGGGGAGAGATCTCTTCTCTCTCTTTCGTTTCTTTTTGTGGTGGCACATTCCAAACCATTTCATTACATTTTCTAGATGGAAAACCCATCCAAAATCATTGCAGCACCAGGCAGCACTCCCCTCCTGCTGCCTCCACGTACTTTTGGTTGCAACTTCAGCTACAGTTGGCCCCAAAAAGCAGCGCTGGCAGGCACCAAACCCACAGACACAAACAGAACTACAGCCACCGCGAACTACCATATGAGAGGTACACTAAAACCGCACAAACACACACACACCCCCACCACACACACACACACAAGTAGATGCACACCCACATACAGGACTACAGGACTACCCAGAGATAGACAAAGTTTTGTGGAACAGCTGCCCGATGTACAATATAAATGTGGTTTTCATATTTTTGTGGTTCACTTCGGTGAGTCCTGGGCTGAGTGGGATCCACAGGATCCTCCAGCAGCAGCCAGCAGGCAGTCGGGCTGCCTGGCCGTAGTTGTAGTTGTAGTTTCTGGCGCCAGCAGAGGGGCCGTGGACAGGCGATTCTATAATGAAAGCCATTCATAAAACTTTAGCTAAATACGAACATTCATTATAAAATAATTTCGCCGAAAAACTGTTCAACAGAAAGGTGAAAGGATGTGCAGAGCGGGGGTGGGGGTGGGGGTGGCGGTAGGTGGCTGCCAACGGAACGGCAAACTCTGGTTTTCGGCGGCAGCAGCAGCGGCTCCTGTGGCGTGTGGCATGCAATTTACATGGAGAGTGAAAAAGTTATGCACTGAACTGAAACATAATAAGCAATCTATGAGGGGGAGAGGGTGAGGGGCGGAGCCGCTCCCTCCCTTTGGATGCTTTAGTATCCTTCTGTTTTGCATTTTCTCCTGCTCCTGCTTGAGTCTCCCGTTTTGGGGGCTGGCATCACCATATTTCCGCTACATTTGCGTACTCCAAGAAATTGTCACAATAAATCTTTAGCTGCAGCCCCAAAGGACAACACCGAGGGAGGGAGGGAGATAGATCCCTGACTGAACCCGGACCTCCATCTACGCAGCTACGTGACTGGCCGTAATGAACGAACGAATCCTCCTTTCGGCAGCACTAATCCATTACTAAATTAAACATTACACTAAATATAAATAAATAGCTAGACAGCGTGACAGCAAACAGACCGAAAGGCAGCTACCGTCTCCCGCTCCTTCCTGCTTCCTTCTGCGGCTGCTGCTTAGCCTGAGAGTCCTTCCCCAGCTGCCGCCGACAGCTAAGAACCCTTTCTAATTTGCCTAAAACACAAAACAGGCAGAAGCTGAAGCCTGAAGCCTGAAGCCTGAGACGGTGGGGGTGGGGAGGCACGAAACTTCTGTCTGTCAAACAATAAATCATCAGGGCCCGCCCGGGAGGAGGTGGTGGCGCCTGGCGACAGAGTGGGAGAGGGAGAAAGGGAGAGCAAGTCCTTTAATTACACCGTCCAACGTAGGCTCAAGTGTGTGTTTTGAAACTAAATCTGCTCACCCTGCCCCACTCCACGTGCTGCTCTTCCGTTAGACGCCCAAAACAATTAAACCCTTTTCCGTTGTGTCTGCCTTCTGTTCTGTTCTGCTCTGTGCCGATCCCGATCCCTGCTCCATTTGCCAGGCGATTCCTTGATGGCCTGCCATTTTTATGCGGCCAAACACAGAGAGAGAAAGGGGAGAGTAACAGCATTTAAATTCCAAGAGTAAGCTTAAAAAATTAATGACATTAAGAAGTTGGGTCCCCGGGGGCTTGCCCTTGCCCACGGATCAAATTGCTAAACCAACACGAAAAATTCATTCATTTCAATTCCAATACAAAGGGAAAGCGGGGCAGCCAGGAGCCGCATTTCTTATTAATGCTTTTTGTTTTATTCTGTTCTTTGTTTAGCTTCAACCCTGGGCAGGTCAACAGATCGATGTCGTTGGCGGCGCATCATTATTTAATCCTTTAAAGCCGAAAACTGAAGCTGAAACTGGTCGAGTGCATTCTGCTTAATCCTCCTCCGCTTTTACTCACACACAACATTTTTAATTGCACTAATTGCAAAGTAAATTTTCTAGTAAATTACCTTTTTGCCGAAACTGCAGTCAGCCAGCCAGCCAGCCAGCCAGTTAGCCAAAGGGATGTCTGCCAAAGGACGAGGCACGAGCGCACAAAATATATATTTTTAGAATTTTAATAACATGAAAACTAACCTGCAGATAGGAAGAGGAGCGGAAGGGGATGGTGGTGAAGTGGAGGAGGATTGGCAGTGTGGCAGAGGGAGGAGCGAGGAGCGAGCGAAAAAGTTACGTGTGTGGGCTGGACGTTTCTCATAGTACGAGGCGAGTACCTACAAATCATATTCATAATTATTATTTTTGAAAGCGTAAACCAAAACTTTGCTTCAACCCAAAACCCTTGCTCCCTCTCCCCTGCCCTCCCACGCGGCAGATGAAGTTTTGTACCCCAGAGATGCGCAGTGCCTTCCCCTGGCAGCTGCATTAGAAATTAGAATATGCTTTGCACAAATATTCCCCTGAGAATGGAGTGAAGTGCAGGGCATGGTAGTGGGGTACTGCAGCAGTCAGAGTTTCTCATAGTTTTCTAAATGTTTAAATGCCAAAATGCAAAACAACCAATGGATGGACGCCGGAGACTCCGGAGAGGGCGGAAGAGGCTTCCTTCTGGCATAAATGGGAAAAGTTCCCATTTTGCCGAATCACAGTTGGTTCCCTCCATTGTGTGGAGTTCATTAGCAAGCGAACTCTCAACTGTCGACCTCTGGCAGTGGTTCGGGTCCCATTTTGGAATAGGTCGAGATCGTAGGACGCACGCGTGCTGGCCACACGCATAGGGGTTGATGTTGTGTCCCAAATGAGGATAGGATAGGCCCACAAAAGGGGTGCAGTGCACACACCCCAATTAACCCCTGACTTCTGTCCATGCTGTGACTCCCTTGACTCTCTTATCCCGTATCGGAATTGAGTGCTACACCAATTAGCAGCGAGGAGATCGGAGCAGAAGAGTCGGCCATCCCAGAGACTTTGCTTAAAGTTAGTTTAACGATCCGGAGATCATGCTGTGGATCTTCTCTGGATGCTCTTCCAGCATCCTTTTATTCAGCTGCAAACTCGTTTGGCAGCATTTTGGTTCCCAGGCAAACGGACAACAGCCTCCCCATGCCCAAAGCCTGCCACCCATCCATCCCTTGTCAAGGTTATTAACCGAAATCGTTTGTTTGTGCGAAACTCTGGAAAAAATAGCCAAAAAAGGGGAAGCGGGGTGTGAGGACTGTTCCTGCTGGTCAACAGGGTGAAAGGGTCGCATGAGGTGAGGCGCTTCTCGATGGTCAGAAACTAGTTTGAAGACAGCGCAAAGCTGCCAAGATCTTCCTTCGCGTCATCAATTGTTGCGCCGCAAACAAAAGGAAGAATATTGCCTGAAAAATGAATGTTTTAATACCCAAATCCCCTGATGGAAACTGGTTACCCTTGCCCATCCACTGCATCGATCGACAGAGACAGCTCCTTGGCTCGAAGCTTTTGCCTGCCGCGTCGCGAGGATCAGTTGGAATTTGACTGCGAGCGCGTTGTGATCTCTGAGCGGCAGAGTTTGTGGTGCACTCCGAGGAGGCTCCTTTTGCTGGTGAGTCTCTAAAACGCTCTTTAAAGTGAAAGCGTGGCAGCAGTCGTGGAGCCATTTAAGGGACACACTTTCGCAGCAGGAACGGCACAAAAGAATGCGGAGAAAGCAGCGAAAAAGATTGTTAGGTGGGGAGTGGGGGGAGAAAAAAGGGTTACAAGGTTACTCAAACGTCCTTCGCCTTCGCCTAAAAAAAAGCCAAAGCCAGAGTCACAGCCACAGCGAGACTCAGACAGAGGAAGAGGCCACAGCGAGAGAGACCAGAGACCAGAGACCAAAACAAAACACGAAACGCAACAGCAGCATAGAAAAAAATGGTTGCCGCTTTCCTTTTCCTTCCATGCCACATGCCACACATCGCACAACCCACAAATGCCCACAGCCCCCTCTTCGTGGCATATCGCATATTTTTTGCCGCTTCCTCCGTCCCTTCGTTCCGCTCTCCGCTCTATGCCATGCCCGTAAATTTCGCAAAAAATATATTTTCTAACAACCCAAACAAACAAATGGCAGAGAGAACATGCAAAAAAAATTTAACAATTCCCCAACAAAAGTCGCGCGAAAAAAATCAGGCAAGCAGCTGCAGGACCGCCACCAACCGGTGGGTACATGTGTGTTGTGTTGTTGTGTGTGTGTGTTGTGTGTACAAGGGAAATATAGAAAAAAAATATATACATTTTAATTGTGAATGGAGCAGCCGTTTCCCCTTTTGGCTGTGTCTGTGACACCCTCTTCCCGTATTCGTATTCGTCCTCGTATTTGTTTGATTAGAATCCTGAGGTGGATTACCGGCCAGGGAGTTTTTTAATTCGATATTAATTGCTGTCGATCCGATTTGTTGTCAATGCGGTTGTTGACACCATTTGCCCCCTTAATACTCGCAGGATAATCATAGCTGAAGCTTAGAAGTGAGTTAAATGCATGGAAAAAAGTGTTCACTATGAAATTGATTGATGCAATCATTCAATCAAATGAAAGGCTAGCATTTCATTTACTTAATAGGAAAACAAATTGAAGACTTGATAGAATAATCTCCAGATTCCAAGGAGGAGTCTTTCCCCCCTTGGAAGGCTTAAAATTTGAGCTTGAAAATATTTTGCAGGCCAAGCATTTGACCAAAGGAATGCCAGGAACTGCTGCAAGTCAGGCAGGGAGTAGGCAATGGGCGGAGCAGGAGGTTGAGTGCCAAGCCTGAGTTGGTTGCATGCACCAGTGGACTGTGTGGAAGGTTGAGACAAAAAGTAAGCAGCACAAAACTGCATCAGTGCCAGCAGACGGCAGACGGCAGGCGGCAGACAGACAGACAGGCAGAAGGCGGCACCCGATTGGCTTTGGCCACGCACACAAAATGTGCATATAGAGTGCAACTTTTAGCACCAACCGAATGCAGTTGCACGCACACACGTGCACCCACTCAACGATACATATACACACACACACACACGCAACACATGGACACACTCGCATACTAAAACACCGCGGAGAAAGGAGAAAGCAGAGCAAAAAAGAGTGTAGTTCTGTGTGTGTGTGTGTCCAGTGAATATTTGTTGTACATAGCCATGTTGCATAGGTGCTGGCATGGGGCAGGAGCGCTGCGAAGGGAAATCAAAAACAGAGACAGAAACCAGAAACGAAAGCCGAAAAACAACAACAAAAAGCAGCAGCAAAAATCCCAAAAACTTTTGTAGAAAAATGCACTTTTTCTGGGTGTGGCAAATGGCAGCGCCGAGTGGCTGCAGCAGCATTGACTGCAACTGTGGCAGCGACTGAGGCAGTGGCAGCGACAGCGGCAGCGGCAGAGGTTGCATTAGAGCCGAGGTTCAAAGCTGCAGCCAGAGTCGGAGCCAAAGCCAAAGCCAGAGCCAGAGCTGCAGATGGAGTTGGAGGCAGCCTGCAGAGGCTGTTCCTAAGCGGCGGGCAGCTTCCTCCACTCTCTGTCGCTGCCACAAATGCAGTTGCCCCCCAGGTGGTGCGGTGCGGGGTTCTACAGGAGGGGGCAAGCGCACTTTTAGTTGGTGCAAGCAGAATGCATTTTTACTCCCTTTTTCTACACGCTTTCCTGTACATAGCAGAGGATGGATCTATGTATTACTGTGCGTGTGTGCGTGCGTGTGTGTGTGTGTGGCGTATCCCTATTTGATATCCTAAAAAAGTACACAAAATTTGTATGCGCCAGCAGAGCAGCCAGCAGAGGCAGCAGCAGCAGCAGCATCATCAGCACCGACAGCCGCACAAACACGCCCATGTTTTATGTACAAGAAGTGGTCCTGCAGGAGGGCAGGAGTGGCAAAAGGGAGGCAGCCCTTTACATGCGATGCGCAGCTTCACTGTGTGCGTGTGTCCATGCCTGTGTGTGCGTGCTTGTCCATGCAAAAAGGAATGACAAAAAGAAGCGAGAGGCAAAACACTAAAAACTAATGCGCGAGAAAGAGAAGCACAGATATTAGAAAAACGCTGCACACAGACACATGCACGCCTGCCCGACACTGGTATTGGTGAGAGCGAGAGCGACATCCTTGCGCAGAAACAGGCAGAAGAGCGAGCAGTAGATGCGAGAGCAGGAGCGCGAGCAAGAGCGTAATAGAGAGAGAGAGAGAGAGAGAGAGCAGAAAGAACACACACACACACACACACACAGACTGGCTTCTAAGTGGGTGGCAGCTGACTTGTTAGACGCACTGTGGCAGGCAGGCAGGCAGCAGCTAGGACAGGGGACGAGGGCTTAAATCGATCCAAAGGCCGGCCAGGGGAATTGATTTTCAATAGATCATATTCGTAGAAGCTGCCACTAGTGACTGCCACTAAGGTTAGACATTGGAATTTGTCTCTCCCATTTGCTAGCTGCTTCTTGGTCTTTTCTTTTCTATGTACACGATGGCCCCTCCAGTGTCATTCGGCTTTACACGGCTCGGACCGACTCCCTTACCCCGCCTGAACATTAGCCAAGGAAAAACACAACAAAAACTCCCCAAAATGCTGTCGTTATCCTTTTTTACTCGCATTTTATCGTATATGAACGCACATAAATGGATATCATTTATATTCCGTGTAGATGTAATGCAGGTCTCTCATGTTTCGCCTTCCCCTTGAGCATCTTGTGGGTATCTTAGAAAGTTTGAAAGTTAGAAAGGGATAAGATTGATGCATTTCGTAGTACACTTTTCATGCATAAAGATCGCCCTTTAACCACAAAGATACATCTGACAGATCGATTCGTAAACTCTCAGAATATGCCATAAATTTGAATTGAAACACAGATCAACTCAAAGAGTTCCTAAGAGTAGAAGCATCCGCAGATATATTTCATTTTAATCTCCTAAACTCATAAGGAGAAAGTCATTGAATTTGCTGAAGAGCAGCCACATATTGAATTATAATTTCCACTCCTAGAGATACACATTAAAGAAGGATCTCCTATTGCCCCACTCTTTGGATATCCATTGCCATATTTCACCATATTTCACAGCATTGAAGCCCCCAGCCATGATCTATGTACGTTCCGCGTTGTAAGGAAAGCCAGCGACTGAATGAATGGCCTGCAATTTAATTTCCCAAATAAATTAAAGACTATTCAGAGCGACAGATTAAAAGCGAGAACGCACTCCTGGACCTACACTCCCCTGCACACAGCTCCAGTGTGCGAGTGCCAGTGCGTTTCCCTATGACCGGCATTGTTTCTGCCTCTCCCGTTCCCTGACCCACTCTCTCGGCCCATCTGTGGCGTCTCTGCCATAATAAACGTAACTATAATACAAAATAAACACATAACCGAAACAATCTAAATATGGCGAGAATTTATGTATTGATTTTCATTAATAATATTCTCCTGCAGCCGCATTCTGGCCATCGTTCCATGCCATGTCCCCCGCCGCTCTGCCCACCGCTCTGTCGATGCTCTAGTCTATTCTCCTCTGGCCGTGGCATTTTTCCAATTTGGGCCTCCGCTGGATGCCGGAAAATTGAAAATTTTGCCAAAACAAAACAAAACACAGCACACAGCGTACCGCGTACCGCGTACAGAGGGTGCACTCTGGCCGCGAGCTGGGGAGTGGGACGGCGACGGGGCCAGAGCCCGGGCAAGTGCATCATTTTTCATCAGCATTTTTGGGTGTGCGACGATATCGGCAAACAAACAAAAACCATTTCGGCCATAGCCATGGGGCAAGCAGCATTCAGCTGCAGCTGCAACAGCATCAGGAGCGGGATGTGGGATGCGGGATGCGGGAGCGGGCGGCAGCATTGGGTTATGCATCATAACTATATGGAAGCATTGGGGGGCGGTTCGAATAGGTTCTGGGCTACATAAATCTATAGATTGCAAGTGGAGGTACATGGCCTTCTGCTGCTGCCGTTGCTGCTGCTGCTCTTGATGCACCTTTGATATGCAATTTATGCATGTCATCTGTGCGCTGCGTCTGCGTCCATTGTGCCTCGAACGAGGGACCTAAACACAACAACACCCAACCCGGACTCCAACCCCAACCCAAACCCCAGCAGCAGCCGAGCATCCTTTAGCACCCACATGGAGCTGGCAAATCCTTTTTTGCCTGCCAATTTATAGGCCTCCTCCCACACTTTTCTGCCCCAGTGTGTGTGTGTGTGTGTGTGTGCATTGCGTTTTTCCGGCTTTTCTATTTGCATTGTTGGCCAGCGGATGGGAGCATGAGGACGGGATCTGCCTGCTGCACTGCCTGCACTGTTTGCCCTTTGGTTTTGTTTTGTGCATCCTCTGGATACTCCACCCTCCACCCACTCTTCGCTCTCCTCCCCCTGCAGCACGGTGGGGATTCATGTTTTTGGCAAAATGCATTTTCATACGCCACGTAAGCCAGAACCCGAAACAGTGCGCCCAAAGCGGCTGCCAACTCTCTCTCACTCTCTCGACAGCCCCCAGCACCCAGCACCCAAGCACGCACATGGAGTACGAAGAGAGGAGTGTGGAAACGTTATCCCGGCATTCCGACCCCACGGGCACCACATTCCACCACAGCCCATAGCCGTCCCATTGCAGCCCGGAGCAGTGCAATGCACTTCTATCTAATCAAAGTTTTCGGGGCCAGGCTGCAGCTTCATTTGGGGGTTGATGTTATGCTTCACAGCCATTCCGTTGCCGGTGTCGTTGCTGCTTTAATTACACAGGGTAGCTCGAGGAATGCCAAAAAGGAATGATCATATGAGGCATCGAAACTTCACAATTTGCAGAAGAGTCTCCTCATGGTTCCCTCTGTTGAAAGATAAGTAAAAGTCCAACTGATTCCCCATTCTATTTCGCTTGTCGCTGGGTATCTGCATAGTCTCTACAGCTCTTCAATTGCTTTTAATTGATGCATTTTCCGCACAGCAAAACACAACCAAAACAAACACTCTCATAATGGTCGCTTTGTAATTGTTCGAGCGAGGGTGGAGCCCCACGTAAATTTCTGCCGTAAATTTCGTATTTATCTAAGCGCCCGCTGCCTGTCGCTGCCGATTGATTGATTATCCTTTGAACACAGAAGAGGCTGCCCGCTGGGAGATGGAATGGGTTTCCATACTGAGTAGCCTCTGATCCTGAAGCGTGGTCAAAGTGTTTGCCTCTACCGAATGCACCTTTAAGTCGTTGGCTCAATCCTGCCCCAAAGGATGCACTGCGCTAACGAACTCTGAACGTGGAATCCTGAAGAGGGGCAGGGTTGGGGCCTGGCGGGGTGATCCATTTTTTCACAAAGCCCTCGCCAAATGCCAGCGCGACTGCAGTTTTTGTCCTTCAGCCAGAAACTAATAAAAGCGAATGGAGGGGCTGCAGTGCTCTCCCTCTCGGGGAGTGGGGTGAGGCTATTGGCAGGGGGCTAGTGGTGGGGCATTCTTCAATTTATCGATTCCAGGCGCCGGTCCCTTGAGCGACTCTCCAACAACAACAAAAACAAACAACAAGAAAAAGAAATGTCGAAAATTCCGTGCGCTAACTGCAGTTGCAACTGCCGCTCCTCGTTCCTCCTCCCTACCCCTGTCCCTGCCCCTGCCCCCTTATCACGGGGTTATATATAACTGCATTTTGCTTGCACCCCCCCCCCCTCCTCATCCCCTTTGCAGTTGCAGCTGCAGCTGCAAAACAAAGCAAAAGAAACAAAAAACAAATCAGGGCCCAAAGAGCAAACATTCGTGGAGCAGCGAGCGGGGGGTGGCGACACGGGGCAGTGGCAGCCATGGCAACAAACTGCGAAAAAAACTGCACAAAAAGCCGGGAAAAACATAAGCAACGCGCAAAGAAGTAAAAAAATATTCCAAAATGCATGGCATGGCCACCATTTTGAATAGCAAGTGCGCACACAGCACGAACAACCCCACCCCAGCCCACCCCTACCACGTTCCTACTGCGCTGCTGCTTGGGCAAAAGGAAAAGAAAAGGCAGAGTCCCGTCCCGCGGAAGAGAAATGCATTGGGCCCCGAGTGCAGTTGGCAAGGAAAAAAATTGCAGCCATCGTTGGTGCTTCCTGCCCCAGTCCCGCAGTCCGCAGTCCCTCCCCATCTCCACCAGCTGCAGCAGCAAGGGGGAGTGGCAGGGCACACAAAACGACAAAATCAAATGCCGAGGAGAAATAAAATTTCATGCCGAAAAGCAAAACAGCTAAAAAAGATTCCAAAGAGAGCGACAAGAAGTCGAAGGTTTTCCAGCAGCAGCAGCAGGAGAGGGGGAATGGGTAGGGGCAGGGTGGAAGTTTTTTCTTGCCACACTCGTGCTTGTGTCTGCCACAAGGACAAGCGACCAACGACGACCGAGTGCTGCAGCTGCAAGAGTGAGTGCTGCACGGGACATGGGGCAGGGTGGCACGGAGCATGGGGGCATGGGGCATAGGAAAAGCCTATTTCAAAAAATTGAAAATGCAAAATTTCATTTGTGCAACGAGGGGCAGGAGCAAGCAAGGCGAGCCAGCCTCTCCTTTGCCAGTGTGTGTGTCTCCTGCCTCCAGGATGCGGCGAGGCCTGTCCAGAGGCAAATGCAATGTGCGGCCGCCTCCTGCCTCCTGTTTTTGCTGCCCCGTTGCTGCTGTTGCTGTTGTTTTGGATGAGCCCCACGACGTGAACGTTGCCGGGCCGACAAAGCAATTCTTCAGAAATGAAATGTCCTGGATCTCTCCCTCTCTCTCTCTCTCTGTCTCTCTTTCTGCCTGACCTGCACCCAACCCTCTCGAACTGCCACTCTCCAACCCACGCCTGCATTGCATTTCAAAATGGCAACGTTGCTGCTGCTGCTGCAGCAGGAGTGAGTAGGGTGGTCGTCCTGTGGACCAGCAGCAATGGCGACAACTGTCAGCATCATAAGACTGCACATGAGGCAGCATCAGGAGGCATCAGGAGGCAGTTGGCGCAAAGGCAGTCGCAGGATGAGATGCGACAAAACGCAAACAACAAGTTTGCTTTTTGGCACTGCAGTTGGGGCACACACACACACAGAGGGGAGAGGGCAGACACTGAGACTGGCATGGGAGGCATGGGCTGCATGGAGCAGACAAAGCAAATGCAATCAGCAATGTGTTTTGCTTTTGTTGTTTTGCTACAGCACTCGCACTCTCGCACTCCTCGTTCTGGAACTCAAATCCAGGACACGTACGAATGAACAAATCCTTGGAGAGAACTAGACAGGGAGCTGGCACTGAAACTGGCTCCGATCATGGCACGATCCTCGCTACTGAAGATTGCTCAAGAGCAAGAGCGGAAGAGCAAAGAGTTCCTCCAAAGTAGAAGATCGAAAGATGAAACCCTGCCTTAGAGGCTGCCTCCTTCGAAGTGGTTTTCCCTCAGTGCATGTGCATAGGCAAGTGCAACAGCTTGTCGCACAGTGTAGCTACAGCGGGCACTCCCAGGCAGGCAGAACTCCAACGGCGAGGCAGGAGGGCGCACGACAAAGCGAAAAACTCTGCAGTTCTGAAAAATAGAAAGTCGCGAGCAAAAAATGTTGCTATTTGCCTACTGCCGCTGCTGCTGCTGCAAAAAGTCTGCAGCAAGTGTTGCATGACGCCAAAGGGGCGGGGCAGGGCGTTGCGGGTACGAATCGAAACACAGTGCAGCAGCAGCAACAGCAGCAGACCAAGTCCAAGAGGACTCTCGCACTCGCACTCGCACTCGCACTCGGCGGGGGGAATGGGGAAAAAGTGAAATCAAAAACTGCAGCAACGCTGTGTGAAGGGATCAGGGAATGGAGGCAGCCGTGGGGGTTGGGGCATCTCTCTACTTCAGTTCCAAGTGAAAAGGCAGCAAGAAAAAATGCAGCAAAGGCTGCAGTAAAAATGGCACAAAACGACGCCGACAGCGACTGCGAATCCTCATGCCAGCGCCGAAAAACTAAAAACAAAGCAAAACAAACCAAGGATCCAGCATGCAGGATCCAAGAGAAGGACGACGAATCAGTGGGTGAGAGCCAGAGCCAGAGACAGAGCACCCTTCCAGTCGCAGGATGCACATTGTTAGGCCCGGGCAATGGAATTGGATTGGACATTGGACATTGGACACTGCCGCCCTGTGCCTTTGCCTGTGCTGCAGCGATGCCAAATCAACAGACTCGTCGTCGTCGCCGTCGTCGTCGAGACGCCAGCCTCAGATGGGAGTAGCAGCAGTCCTGCCGCTGGAGCTGGAGCTGGAGCAGGAGCAGGATGCACGATGGCGACGCGCTGAAGCGGGTGGCAAATGCAATTCATACAGTGCAAAAAATGCGACTCCGCAGGCACACGAGGGGTGTGCAACTTGAAGATGTGCCTGGCATTTCTGCATTTTGTATTTATTGCACAAGAGGCGCGGCCTGCGAAAAAGAGTTGGGCGATGGGCGATGGTGTGGCACGGAATGGTGGATGCGTGAGTGGTTGCAAAGGAAAGCTGCTGCTGCTGCTGCTGCTGCATTTGCCTCTGGCTCGAGGAGTGTGTGTGTGGGTTGCTGCTAGTTCTGCAGCACGTACGTACGCGGGACAGATCACAAAAAATGGGAAATCCCGAGCCCAGAATCCACGCGAATTGTTAAGCTTGGCAATTTTTTGTGCAGCGTCTCGTCTGGCGGGGCAGTGGGCAGAGCGGAGTGGCAATGGCAATGGGGCGGGGCGGGGCATTGGTAGAGGCCTTAATACTGTGGCATTTGTCTTCGAGTCCTGAAACAACAGACGTTGCCATTGGAGACGCTGAAAAAATGCATAAAACGTTGCAACAAAAGTGGCAGCAGGGCAGGCAGGGGACAGGGCAGCAGCAGTGGCAGGTGCAAGAAGAAGGAGTGGCAGGCTGCTGCTGCTGCTGCTGCTGCTGCTGCAACGTTGATTTGATGAACATTTCGTGGGGGCAGGCTAACGTGACGATGTCTAGCCCGTAACGTGCCGCATGGCGTGCAAAAAAGTGCTCACTCAGACGTCTGCCTTCAGGGATTTGAGACTTGCCTTCCATTTATGCCACTTCTGCCCCTCCATCTTCTGTGCCCCCTGCCCAAGCGGCAGTGCAATTTTTCTTCATTGTAATTTGGCGAGGGACATGAGGCAAGAGTCGGCGTGGAGTGGGAGAGTGCACTGATTCCCATGTAGTTCGTGGCAGGAGCAGGCAGGAGCAGCAGTGTGGCAGTGGCAATGGAATGGACGACAGTTATGCGGCTCCGCGCATACAAATTATGCGAGGGGGCAACGGGGCAACGTTCGTTTCGCGGATAGAAGATGAAATGAACGAATCCATGGACTCATCCTGCCCCTTGCCCCTTGCCCCTACCACGCGTTCCATTGTAAATTTGCAATTTTTGTCGAGTGCTGCTCGATGCTTTGTTTGGGATTCTTCCTGCAGGAGGCAGCGCGAGGAAGCAGGAGGCGGCTCGTCGCGAAACAATTTTTGGGCAAAATGCATTTTGATGTAGTTGCCACCGAGTGTGGGCACCAGACGAGACGCCGCCGAAGCAAAAGAAAAGAAAATTCGTGGCCGAAAAAAAGGAGGGAACATTTGGAGGCTTTTAGTCAACTCCATAGATGGCTCCATGGTAAAGGCAATTGCCGCCCCGGGGTAGCCTTTTGTTAGTGCCACAGCCTACTAATCTGGAATGCACTCTCCAGAGAACGGAGACAAGTGGCAGGAGGGGAGCGTGTGTGAGGGAGGAACAGGAAGCACTCGCATGGCAAATTTTTCCATTATTTCCATTATGGCTCGCTCAGTCACTCAATCAAAAAACTGCAACAAAACAAAAAGTTGCACATGGAGAGAGGAGAATATGATTCTAACGTTGGAATAACTTTGGCCCCCCCGTATCCTCCCTCTCCTCTCCCATTTCGATGAAGGATTTACTTAAGCCATATTTTATCACTCTCTCATGTGGCAGCTGCTGCTGCTGCTGCTGCTGCAAGTTATTCAATTATTTTAATGGAATATTCTGTTCTTTCTGTTTGCAGATATTTTACACAGATACGGAGATGCCGCCCCCCGCCATTTGGTGAGTTTTCGTTGAAGCGTTTAATTGAATTGCAAATTGGAAAATGCGCCACAAAAGAGCTTAGATCTTGGAGGGAAATACAGGAAAGATTCTACATCGATTCTCCATCGATCGTGTAGATCGTTTGCCCTGCACTGAAATGCTCTTCAATGCCAAATGAAAGCTTGGGCGGGCTGTTAATCGAACCAAATAGCAAAGTAAACAGAAGACTCACTCCCTATCCCTCTTCCTGTGTATGTGGCAGTGTCCGTCATTAGGCTCTGGCGGCTCCTAGTGACGACTCTGCTCTGGCGACTCTTGCTGGCTGCGCTTTAGCCCAAATGCAAAATTGTCAAATATTTACTCGGGCAATTTAGCGTGCGGCAGGCGGGCAAATAATTACAAAAACGTACAGAAAACAAATAACTAATAGAAATGAATGTGTGCGGGCACATGGCACATGCCACTTGCCACTCAAAATAAACAGCACAGAGGGACAGAGAGAGAGAGAGAGAAAACAGAAAGGGAAAACAGCGAAAACGAAAAGCGGCAAGAGGAAATAGGAGTCGCTTCCCGCAATGGCGAAACAATTGAACGAAAAGTGCAAAGCAAATAAAGGCTGCAACAACATCATGCAACTGCAACGGCAACTGCAACAGTGGCATGCCTCAGGGTATGGCATTAAATTAGAAATTGTAACATCAAATGAAAGATTACCCACAAAACTGCATTCACGAGGCAGAAAAGATGCAAATTGCAGCTGAAATCCACTCTGTTTGTGCCACTTGCCTCAAGTAGAAATCCGATCACACGGCCACAGAATGCAGAATGCATTTTCTTTGCGAAGATTTTATTTTGTGGGGAGTGGGCAAGAAATCTGAGCAAAGTCATTTGCATTTGCATGCCATTTAGTCAAAAGAAGCAGCCGACAGCAGACTCCTGCAGCACCTCAGGGTACGGGGCAGCACCCCACACAACTTTGAGTTGCATTTGCATCGAAATGGCTGCCTCCTCGCATCTCGCAATGCTCCGCTAGCCATGCATGTCACTCACATAACCAGAGGGAAGTCCTGGAGAGAGGCCGGGCTTGGGCATGGCCTGGTATCACATCGAATGGATGCGCTGGGGCAGGATGGATGGATGGATGGTAGCACAGGGCAGGCCATCTATCGTCACAGCATCCGTTTGTTGTTCAATGGCATTTTTTGGGGCACAGCAGCCAAAGCCAAAAGCGAACCTACCAGCACTCCCCCTCGCTCCCTCCCGACTGCCGCTGTGTACATAGCACCCATACAGTGGAGTCGCTCGCTCCCTCTTCGTTCGTCTATTCATTTGAAATGCAATTTCAAAATTTTTTCCACAACTTCTTCTGCAGTTCTGTCGGCTGCTGCAGCCATCAGCCTCCTGCCCGCCTACTGTTTCCCCTACCTTTCCACTCCCTTCAGGGCCCCCCTGCTGCTGCTCCTGCTGATGCATGGCGAAAAACTGCATTTTAGGCTCTGGCTCTGGCTCTGTCTCTGGAACCCAGACTCCATTGCTGCGACTCGGCTGCTCCCGGGCACTCGACAAATGCATTGGTTTCATCCTGTGATGATGGAGCACCAGGACTCAGGACACACACGCACACACACACCCCCGGACATTTGATGTACAATATTTTTAGTGCTGCCAGTGCTGCCCCTCTGGTGCGAGGCTTTTTCCGAGTTTCAATTGGGGGCTGCAAAAAATTGCAATCTAGGCAAAAATGCAACACAAAGCCAAAGGCAGGGAAGAGAGGCGCTCGCAGGGGTCCCATCCTCCCACCCCCCCCTTCCTCCACGCTCCATGTATTTTTTGTCGAGTGCATCTATGTGCAGCATGTAGGAGACGCGTCTCTCTGTGTGTGTGTGTGTGTGTGTGTGTGTGTGTATGTGCATTCATTTGGGCGCTCCCTCTGCTCTCGCTCTTTTGAAAAAATGCAAATTTTTTAGCTGCCATCGCTGGGCATCGGGCTCAAAATAGGATGGCAAAACATTTTCTGCATTTTGCAATTTCAAAGCCTGGAAATTTCGTTTGGGAAAATGCATTCGGGACCCAACCAGTCTGCATGTGTCTGCCTATTGCACGCCTCCTCCTGTCCTACCCCTGTCCTCCCCCCATGCCTCTTGTTGCATGGCAGATGGATTGGCAGGGATTACAAGCCCCCCTACACAGCCTACTGGGCGTGGCTCCGCCTCTCTCTCTCTCTTTTTGTAGGTTCTCTAATTCTCGAAACTTAAAGCTTTAAACGCCACTGAAAATGCTCCCCAAAATGAAGGACTCACGCAATTTCCACAATTAATTGACCGGAACAATTTCATAAAACTAAAAAATCCCAATCCTGCAATTTCCATGCGATGCTATAAATTATCCCCAGTGTCCCCCCCCAGGACCACATCATCGGCCGAATGTCACGTTCTGGCGGCGGCAGCACCCCTGAAGCATTACGAGATGCGAGTCCAAGGCAAAAGGTTACACCCAAAATGTCAAAAAGGGTCGCAGAAATGTTTTGGCAAAAGCATTAGAAATGATCCGCCTCTGTGGCAGCCCTGCCTGCTGGTGGATGGGGGGTGGGGGACAGCAGACAACCCAGGGGCAACATAAATTTACAAGTGAAATTAATGACGTTTAAGAAAAAGTCCACAAGTGAGACAAGGGGCTGGGACGGGCCCGGCCTGCCCAGCAACCCTTTAGCGAAAATCTTTCTAATTAAGAAATATCCAAACAGAACAGACCAAAGGCTGCTGCTGCTGCTGCTGCTTACCTCGTCAGCCATTTGCCAAAGCCAGAGTCCTGCCTCTAGCAGCTGCCTCACTCATACCCGCCAGCATCTTGTGCGCCTCCTCCTGTGTGTCCTTACAGCCTGCCAGTGCCACACGGTCGTCTCTGCCTTTGCCTTTGTGTGTGCATAGAAATAAAATAATAGTAAAAAGTTAAAATTCTATTCAAATTGTTTGCCAGCTGAAAACAATGTAATTTCATTTTATTTGAATATAAAATACCCCCTCCCCGGCTCTTCCTCTGCCTCATCTTCTCTCTCCATCAATGAGCATTTTCTCCATGTTCATTCTCCATCTTATACCAGCAGCAGGCATGAGGCACCAACTGCATAAAAGTCGTCTTTTGTCTGAAAGAACGAAAGAGAGAGAGAGAGAGAGAGCAGAGATACCCTTTCCTCCTCCTGTTACCCCCTGCTTCCACTTTTCATCTCGCTCTGGCAAGGTTTTGTATGATTACGTTAGCAACTTTACCGCAGTTCCTCTACTCTGCTGCCCCTCTGTTCCTGTTCCTCCACACTGAACGAAGTGAACCCTCAACTGGAAACTCAGTTCAGATAGTAGTTTGCCAACGCTGCAGGAACTCTGCCCCAGCCCGCTCTCTCTTGCCATGTTACGACTGCGGTTTCTGTGGGTGTTGTGGGTGTTGGCCATGGCCCGTACAGTACCGTTGGAGAAGGAGAAGGAGAAGGGACTGTGGACTAAGCTTGGGATATGCTGTGGATGCTTGGATTTTATTGAAACTTTTCTTTGGCCACAAACGTAGGAAGGAAATATTTGAAATTCTCCCATCAAACTCTCTCCCAGCCACCGCCTGCTGCTGCTGTCTGGTTGGTTCCTGGCTGGAACGGGGCAAGGGCTGCTGGACTGGAGGTTACGAAATTGTATAATACAGCAAAGAGGTCACAGTGCAGCGGGCGGAGCAGGGAGGAGGAACGGAGGAACGCAGATCTAATCGAATTGATAGAGTCCTCGAGTATTCCAACTTCCTTCAAGCGAAAGTCCTTTTGGCATCCATCCCTGTGGCAGCTCCTTGGAATCCCTTCTTTAAGCCCCGAGAAATCCACCCTTGTGAACACTGCCACACCCCTTTTGTGGTACTCCTCCTTCCGCTTCGGGGACGTGCCACAACGTACGCAAATTGCACTCCAAACATTTTGCGTTTAATGGACGAGAAGGCGGCGGCAGTCACATTCACATCCAGAGGGTCCTCGTCCATGTTATTATGCAAGAGACAGACGCACACACACACACACACACAGACACACAGCAATGCACACAAGTGCACAAAAGATGTGCACGTCCTTTGCAGTGCTCAAAGGAGAGCAGAGCCCACAGGGGATGGAGGCATGCGGCATGCGGCAGGAAGTATGAAGTCATTTGAATTTGA
This sequence comes from Drosophila subobscura, assembly GCF_008121235.1. Taxonomy (NCBI): domain Eukaryota; kingdom Metazoa; phylum Arthropoda; class Insecta; order Diptera; family Drosophilidae; genus Drosophila; species Drosophila subobscura. The sequence goes on along the minus strand of NC_048533.1, from coordinate 4,393,832 downwards.
ATTCAAAATTTTCTAATAACATTTCAGTGGAAACAATCTAATAACACACGGATAGACACACACAGCCAGACACAGATAGAGACAGAGAAAGGAACGAGCCACCCCCCACACACCAGAAATATCCAAAAAGGACGAAAACGAAAGGAACACCGCCCACGCAGGACGTTCCTTCTCCTCGACACCGCCCTTCTGAATGATGCAAAAGCAAAAGTGTAGACGCTGCTCCTGTCCTCCCGCTCCTGCTCCTTCCATGTCCTTCGACATTGTCGTTGTCCTCGTCAGTGCGCAGTCCCCCCGCCGCCCGCCTCCGCCCTCACCGTATCTTGGCAATAAAATAATGACTCAACTGAACTGAAAACTAGAAATGTGAATTGTAAATGGCGCACAGGACACCCAGGACACACACACACACACACACAAACGCAGGCAGGGACACTTCTGGGCTTCTGGGTGGCTTGTTCCTTCTTGCACGTAGCACCACTTCCCCCCTCCCATTCCCCATCCACCGACCACCGGCCACTGTCCTTTGCTGGTCCGCTCCGCCCACTCCGTCTTTTGTCTGCGTTTTAAATTGTGCAATTTTATATTTGCAAGTTTCTATGTGCCCCCAACGCCAACGCCAACGCCATTGCCCCATTCCATGCCATCCCTCCATCCCCTGCTCCATGCCACAACCCTTGGCTTTGTAATTGCCACATGCCTGCGACTGGCCTTGTCCTCTGCTCTCCACTCTCCACACTCCACTCTCTGCTCTCCTCTTCTGATATTCTGGCCATCCTCCATCCTCCAACAGCATCATCATCCCTGCTGCTGCTCCTTCTCCTACTCCAACTCTGCGTAAGTTCTTCCACTGGCGTTTTAGTTGTAGTTTTAACTGCCTTTCATTTACTTAGCCATGCAGATACTCGCACTCCTACTGCCAGATACAATCCGCACTTACCGTACGAAGAGTACATTCGGTATTCACATTCCATTCCGCTCCCCTTTTCAGTGCTATTTAAAACATAAAATCATAGGGCAGGATCTTCTTGAAATGGAAAATCATTTCGGAGCGGCAAACTATTGTATTTAACGTGTGAAATTCAGAGAATCTTCTCCTAAAAATCTTCCTATTTTTCCTAAATTTTCGGGTAATCTTCCGGGTACTTTTCTTCCTACTGAAAGCGCATTTATAGAGTGTCTCTCGCTCTATTTCCAGCGATTTCCTAGCGAATTTCCTAGCTAGAACTTCCCCCCGATGACTAGCTTTGGATCTTTCTGCTTTTGCCACTCGACATGTACAACTGCAGTCAACTGCCGCAAGTACAGCGGTAGCACTGCCACCGGACTTTATTATACATGACTTGGCTGCCAGGACAACAGCAGAAGTAGAAGTAGAAGAGCAGAGGGGGGACAGCAGTAGCAGCAGCAGGGGTGGGGCTTCTTGTCAGGCAAAAGGATATGCTGTCATATGCATTTATTGTGGCACTTGGCATAAGTTTCGCAGCAGCTGCCACATATCTACATCCACTTTTGCTTAAAGTTGGCTTTAAGAGCGGAATCAGTATCAGAAAGGACAAGCCCCCCACACACAAACAAAATGAGAGCGAGAGATGTATATTTATCCTTTTTATTTCTGCTGTTTTTTTTGCTTTTCCGCTCGTAATAAGCAAATTAATGAATGCGTGGAAGTGCAAATTTGTTTGTGAAAAGGATGAAAAGTATTCAGCAGTCAAAAGCGGCACAAAGCAGTGACACGAGCGGCAGTGGCAGTGGGAATCCTGTGAGGCAAAGGCGACATCCCAAGAGTCGCAGGAGGCGAAGAGTCGACTGGGGGATTGAAGGGGAGGACTCTGGAACGAGTGGGTGGCGGGTAAATTGCTTGTAAAATGTAAGCAGCGTCTAAATTAACTTTTGTTTGCCTTTCCCATAAATGTGGAGTCCTCGAAGGGGAGTGTGGCATGGGTCTGCGAGGGGGGGTTGGTGGAGAATAATTATGTGGCGCTGTCTTATTTTAATATTTTCCAGCTAAAGGCTGGCGGGAGTCCAGTGAAAGGACTCGCCTCTTCGCTTCTAATAAATATGCAAATGGCGCATTTAAATACAGAAACGAGTGAAGCGAAGCGAAGTGTTGGTGAGGAGAGGCGAGGGGCGTGGCGTGGGTGGGTTGCAAAGGGGGTTGCTTCCTTTTTTAATGTCATTTCTTAATAGCTTCGAATAAATATAAAATCTGAGAGGCGGGAGACGCCACGGACTGCCCAGAAGATGCCGTCCCGCAGATAACGCGCATACGACACGTAAGCCGCTTCGTGGAGCGTTGGACACGCCGCCTGGGATGCTACCAGCTGCTCGCTCCTCCGGCTCCATACGGATGGTCACGTAGTCATTAAAAAACACACACACACACCCACAGACTATGCCCATGCCCCGCCCCTATGTCTCTGTGTCTCCTCCTCTGTGCCGTCGTCCAGCTTCCATTTTACGGCCAGTGACGCCACAAACCCGAATTAGATGTAGGCGGACACTCCCTCTGTCCCTGCCCCCCTTCCTGCCACAAGGTGCAAATCCTTGAGATCCTTGTCTGCCCCTGTCCCTCACTCTCCTCCTGCCCCTCACTCATTTTGCGGCGCGTGTTCGTGTGTGTGAGTGTGGCCGGGGCCCTCCGTAAATATGAAAATAAATAAATCCTAAGCGTAAGCCAAAGTTTTGATGTATGCCCCAAGCAGTTAAAATGTGGCATGCAGCACGGGCACGGTACGGAGGCGTACTCTAAATCCTAGGAGCGCGCTCCCAAAAATCTGTGGGATTGTTTGCCTGCCAGAGAGACAGAGAGAGAGAGTGAGGCAGGGGGAGGGTCAGTCAAAGTTATTTTAGGGCCGCATTTTAAGCTCTTTGGCAACGTTTGTGTGTGTGTGTGTGTGTACTGTGCGCATCCTGGCAGCCGAGGGAACGTGCTACAGCCTTATCTTCAGCGCCACCGTTGCTCCTCCAGTACGCTCCAGCCACCTGCCTGCTGCCCGCTGCCCGCTCCTGCCTGATGCTCCCGGTTGGACGTGGGATTTGAGGGACTTGAGGGTGGTTTTAATATTTTAGGTGCTTTAAAGTTACATAACGCAAGGATGAGCCTGATGGCCATGTCCTGCCCGCTTTATGTGTGCTGGGTGCATGGGAGGGTGGCATTATTTATCAGCAAACAGGAAATTAACAATCCTAAAGCGCAAGCAAAGGCCTCAAAGGATCGACCCGAGAGTTACTCCTACCGCAATAAGAGGAGAAGGAGCCTCCTCTTACAGGAGGAATCTTTCAAGTGAGATAGAGAGAGTGGCCTTCAATCCTTGAATCAAAGCAGCAACAATACACAGCATTTACCCAGCGGATTAAGGATTAAAGATCGGGCATCAGGGAAGGGGATTAAGGACTGCATTTTTGATTATCTTTTAGCCTTAGCAGAGAATTTGTTTGCTTGAAGGTGAGCGGCGACATCGCAAAAGCGATTGTAATTAATTAGAGACAGTTCGCTGGTCGGAGAGAGGAGCAGGAGGAGAAGGAGAAGTAGGAGCAGAAGGAAAGAGAGAGCTAGCGTGAGCTTAGGGGTGGTTGGCCTTCGCTTTCCTTTCCTGCAGCTTCTGTGGTCTTTTCCCCTAAAAAGTTTCGTACATGTGTTGTGTGCTGCTGCTCCTGCTGCTGCTGTTGGTGGACGGAGGTCAGTCCGGGTTCCCTTATCAAATCCACCGCAGCGGCAAAGTTACAAAACTATTAACTAAAATTTTCTATTAAAACTTTTCGCTGAAACAAAAACTTTGCCCCAATGTTGCCGCCCTCCCCAGTGCCCCCGCAACGCGTTGCTTTGGTGTTGCTTTAGTGCCCACAAGCACACAAGAGTTTAATTTGTTGTAAACTTTTATGTCCTCGGACCTGAAAGTAGATAAAGCGGAGATGTACGCTGGTACGCTGGGGTTGGGGTCCGCTCCGGACCGGTCCATCGTCTCCTGTGGCTTTTTTGTCTTCGATGTCGCAAGGACACCAAAAACACAACACACAAAACACATTTTGTTTTAACTTGTTTCTCAACTCATCTCATTTTTTCCCTCTCTCATCTCATTGCAGATTTCCAACAACGAGGAAACGGCGGAAGGATTCCAGTTTCCCCATAGATGCCACGTCCAGCACTAACCTTTCCCCCTAGCCCTAAGAAAATGCTTCCTAGAAAACCCAATAGATATTTGATACTTGTAGTGTTTGCTTTTGGCTTTAGTTAAAAGTTAGTTCCTCCAACGATTAATCGCTTGAATAAAATGCTTTGAGTTTATTGCAAATTTTATTGCTTTGTTTTGTTTGCTTTTTAATGATTTTGCTTACTCCCAAAAGCCAAAGGAGGATCGAAGGATCGAAGGAGCAGCAGCAAAGAAAACATCAAACGGAAACAGGTTGGTTCCCTTCTCTTCCCTCTTCCTTTTCCACCCTTCAAAATTAACTTCAATCACCAAAAATTGTTTCTAATCCGTGGGAAAAGTTCCCGACTGGCGCCATCTGTGGCTTGTCGCTCGCACCACTTGCAACCCTTGCCACACACGACACACGCCGAAGGGGTGCTCGTGGAATGCTTTCTAACATTTCAAATCAGAAAGCTCTCTTCTGTGCGCAGAGCTTTCAACACGCATTCAAAAGAGTTGAAAATGCCAATTAGAATTCTCGAGCACTACTTGGAGGGGAGAATCCTTCATCTAGGGGATTGTTTCCAGCTTTGATTTCGCTTTATGCTGTAGTAAATCTTTTCAACTAAAGACGAGCATCTAAATCACCTTTCGGCTGAGTGAATCCCCACAGAGGAGTGGAAGTCTGAACGAGTTTGTGGGCTTCCTACTGCATAAACATTAGGCAGATATTCCAGCCACATCCTCTCATCTGTAGAGTAGAGTACCATAAAAAAATTGGTAGACAAGCACTTCTCGGTGGGTGGGGGGAGACCTTATCAACGACAATGCCAGGTCGTTAGGCTTGCATTCAAATTTCACCTGAAGGAGCAGCAGGAGCAGTGGAGGCGGCATGCAATGGAATGGACTGGTGGCGGCACAAGAAGCAGCCCAAGGGGGGAGCCTGCTGGGCATAAGGTGGGGTCTGCTTTCAAAGGACCAGGACCAGGACACGAACACGAACACGGACCATGGCTCGCACCCCAGAAGGGCAGAAGAGAAGTTGGGTCTGGTCTGGTGATGGTTTTAATTTTATGACTCGCCAGGGTTAAAAACTTGTGCACATAAAATGGCCAGAGACATGCAAATAAAATGAAACGCCACAACAATTTTCGCAGACACAGAAAAGGGGCACAAGGCAAGCAGCAGGAGCAGGAGGAGTAGCAGCAGGAGGAGCAGGGTTGTGGAGTACGGAGCTGGAGCATGGCCATGATTTGTTACAGATTTCCTTCTGGCTGCGCCGCTTGCAATTGAACAGCTTACGGCTCAATTGCTAGCAGGTAGCAAACACAGCACAAACAGCAACAGAAAACAGAAAACAGAACAAGTTCATGTGTGGCAGCGTCTCAAACAATGACAAGGATAACACAGGCTCTGACACAGGCACGCACAGACACACACAGCCCAAATAGAGAGAAAACAATGGGTAGAGCTTTGCTTGCACCTGAGGCAATAGAGAATCAGAGGAGCGGAGAATATTAATGGATCTGTGCCATAAAGACGACAGCTGGCAGACACGCAACAAGAAGAACAAAGAACAGAGCACAGCACAGCACAGCAGAGCCGAAAGGCAATGACAATCGGCGTCGCATTAAGTCGAGCAGAATAAAATGTGTGTGCAGCCAATTGGTGGCATGGCAGGGAAAGGGGTGCACGGAAAGGTGAAGAGGGTTACGGGGTTACGGAAATTTGGTGTTGCCAAAAGTATGCAAACGGAACAAAGGTTCAACGGAAAAGTTCATGACAGCTCACAACAAAAAAAATAACAATAGAAAACTGCTTTTTCGAAAGACAAAAGACAAAAAGGAAAACCAAAACCCATAGACGGCGGCCATTGTGAAAGCAGCCACCTCACACCCCACTACCTTGCTCCCCCCCTCATCAGCTTGAGCTACAGCTACAGCTACAGCTCCGGCGAGCCAAGAAGGGTTGTTTGCAAGGGTTGGTTTCAGTTGGTTTCGCTTGCCACAAGAAGAAGCCGCACACAACATTTGCCATTTGCCATTTTCCAATGCCGCATTTCCCGTTTGCATACTTTTAGGCTTGCGCCTTAAATATTCCAAGTGGGGAAAACCCTTCTCTGTCTCTGCCTCTGTCTCCCACAACCCACATTTGCTTTTGCTTTTGAAATGAATTTTAATTTCTTGTCTGCGGTGCTGCCTACCCCCCTGCAGTCGCTCCCAACCTCATGAATGAACAGACAGACAGGGAGACTGGCAGGGAGACACGAAGAGAGTGAGCAAAACAAAAAGCAAAAGAAAGCAAAATCAAGTTGAATTAATTTCGAAAATCATGGCCGCTGCCAGGGGTGCACACCGTGCACATCGCATCTCTCCACGCCGGCTACTGCCATGTTTGAGTTGCTGCCTGCCACTGACAGGACGGCAAGGACGTGCGAGTGGCCTGCCCGTGTGAGGACTCCCCTTTCGGGTGGTACGTATGCGATAATCTGCTTGCAGACGTTCCCTGCGATGCGTGTCTCTTGCTTGACTCCTGCCGAAAGGTAGCAGGAGGAGACGGTAGAAGGTCCTGTGCCGGTAGTCATCATCAACAGCAGCAGCACCGGCACCGGCATCGGCATCATGGGGCATCAGAGTGGCATCAGGCGGCATCAGGCGGCGTCAACCGCAACGGCGAGTACGGGGCAAGGACTCTGTCGTGTCACGTAGACGAAAGTAAATCCACTTTCACCCTTGTTTCGCATTCCCCACGCCACCTCGCTCCCTTCTCCTTCTGGCCATTCCGGCTCATATCCTGCTGCCCCTGCTTTTCGTTCCACTGCAAAATGGCTTCTATAATTTGCCTTCAACTCTTTGCCTTCTTCTCCTTCGTCGGCAGTGGCTCTGTTGTAGTTCACCGCCTAAAGCACGTCCCAGCCCATGCCCCCTTCATGCAGCTGCCATTTTCCATTTTAGGCAGCCCCTAACCCCACCACACCCCCTGCGTACACCCACAGTCTGCATAATGGATGCGCCGGAAGCTTTTTACAATTTATAAAATTACATTTGGGCTCATTAATTTTACTTATTGTTCGCCCTGCTTCCCCGCTCTTTGCCTCTGTTTTCTGTTTTCCGTTTTTCACAATTTGTTTTGGCCCCCAAAATGGTTTTCTAGCGTATTTTCCACATCACACCGCTGTCGCTGGCGCTGGCGCTGGCGAGCTGATATATAGCCAGGGTCAGGGGTCAGACAACAGCTGATAAATGGCTGAAAGTTGATGCTCCGCAACGAGAGGGAAGAGCCTCGCTTATTAATTATCCTTGAGCGCAGGCTCCTCCTTTTTCCAAGCGGCTTCTTAGCCACGTTCCATGGCAATTATCGACATTAACAAATAGTCCAAGAGATAATGAAAGCGCTCTGTTTTGCACATAAATCAGAGACACAGAGAGTGGAAAGAGAATAATGGAAAAATGAGAGAAAATTAAACAATTTTACTCTTTGCAGGAGCATTAGTCAACAAGGAAAGTTCTCACTAGATTTCTGATAATTGTATTATTTTTATTTGAAAGTTAACTCGATTAGATTCTCCTCTTTCTCTCTCTCCCAAAATCGAGTAATAGTTCTCTCAGCATTTTTGTATTTTTTCTATTTTAATTCCAAAGTTCATTTGCTTAAGTAAGTTTTCTCCCTGCCTCTACAGTAAAACTCTTCCCCTTAAACCATTCCTAAAAAGTTATCCCAAGATCAAGAATACGTAAATTAATCTCCCCGCCGAAAACTATGCAACAAAATGTGCAAAAGTTGCTGCCTCGCCCGCGGGGCTGCGTCAGTTTTGCTCTCGCTCTCAGACTTTAATTTGAAATTGGATTTGGATTTGCTGAGCGGCAACGAAACGGAACGTAACGCTGCAGTGAATATAATTTAATATTTTCCCACTTAATAAATGGGAAATATTTCGGGAACCGCAGCAGTTACCCAAGCCCCCGCCCCAACTCCACCGCTGCCACCAGGCAACACACACGAGGCCAGGGCGCCGACTACTGCTGCTGCGGCGGGCCACTCGCACTAATTAAACAAATATTTAATTATAAAATATTTTACTGCAAAATGCAAGCAGACGCATAAAATTTATAGCTAAACTATTATGCGACACACACATCCTGGTGCACCCTTTCTGCCGCATCCTTCGGGAGCCCTTCCCAAAAATCCGCATCAACAATATTTTCCAACTAAAAGCGGGGAAAAGTTTTTTAATTTAATTAAATTAGAAGCAATTAGTGGGAAAGCTAATAAAAGTTGTGCCAAAAACTGCAACAGCGAGCAGATCGAAGGAGAGGGAGGGGGACAGGAGTGTAACCAGGAGGGAAGGACAAAGGACAGGCCAAAGCCAAAAGTTGGGCCTCAACTTTGGGATTACATTTGCACAGGGGGGGCAGAGCTCTCCTCCCCGCCCTTGAGTGGATGTTTGCCTCATCAAGTAATTGGGCAAGGAGAGCTGCTGCTGGAGCCGCCACAGTAGTGATAATTGAGTATCACTAAGTGTCATTAAGTGCTCCGGTTCAGAGGCCTCTGCCTTCGATGTCCTTCAGTGCGTGCATCCGCACACGCATCCACACATCCTTTGAGGCACAGGCTCCACGTCTCCACTCCTTGTGTTTGCCTGGTCGCCGCTTGGCAAATAACTAAATGTGTTTTACTAAACCACTTACTAAACACTCAACGACTGCCACGACACAGCCAGGACACACAGCCATGTTCCCTCTGTCTGTAGTTGTAGTTCTTCTCTGCTGTTGCTGTGGCAGGATGCGGATGCGGATGCAACGTGACCAAGTGCGGCAGAGGCTGCCCCCAGTCCCCAGTCCCAGTCCCAGTAGCAATAGAAAAAAGAACAATGGCAGATGGCAACAAAACAGCCAAAACACACTCCATGCTGAATGGGCAGGGGCATGGCAGGAGACGCACCACAGACGCGTCTAGTCGGGAGTGCAGGCAGGAGGGAAGACAGGCGACAGGAGATGAAGGAGCAAAGGAGAAACAAGGGGAAATCGTTTTCATTTTTCATAATGCTGTTAACTATAAAATATATCCTCTCCTGCCTTTGTCCCTCTCTCTCTCTTTATCTCTCTCTCTCTCTCTCTTTTTGGTCTCTCTGTTCATAAAACACGCAGCACGCAAAAATATAAATGTTAAAAATAAAATGTGAAAAAGCAAACAACACAAAATCAAAGGCAGGAAAGCAGCAGCAGCAGCAGCAAGGAAAAACCAGGAAAAATCCCCCTCAACACACACACACACACACACACATAGACAACTGTGTGTGTTGGGGTTTTTGGTATGCTGCTCCGAGTTAGCCTTTTTTTCCCCCTCTTTTAGCCCCTTTTCGTGCTGGAATGGTGATGCTGCCACTCCTGCTGCAGCTGCTGCTGCCGACGACTACGACGACGACGATGTGGCAGCAGCAGCAGCAGCAGCAGCAGCAACAGCAGCAGCCAATGGCAGGCCAGCAAGTAGGTGGAGCTTAAAAAAAGACAAAAAATTCTCTGAGCGAAAAAAGCAAAAATGTTATTTAAGTGGAGACCCAGGGAGGAGGGTGGCGGCAGGTGGGTGGCAGTTGTGGCAGGGTCAGGTGGGTGTTGCGTTGTGTGGACTTTTTGCCACGTTTTTCTATACGAAGCAACCGGCTGCTGGCAGCAGAGTCCTGAGCCACAGGACCTGCGTCTGAGCGACTTCGCCGTTCAGCAGGAGGCTGCCCCATGGCACGGGGAAAGGCAGAAATTGGTGGGGCAGGATGTTGGTGCTTTTCTTGCTTTGCTTTTGGGCCGTGCATTTTATGTGATTTTATTTTATTCAAACTCTCGCGTTTGCTCTCTTTTTGACTCTCTTTTGTGGCTTTCTCTCTTTCTCTCTCTCTCTCTCTCTCTTTCTGTCTCTTTGTGTGTTTGTGTGTGCACTCGGAGGGTCTAGGTAGGAGGGGAGACGACACTGCAAAGGCAGATTGTTGGCTTGTGCATTGAAGATGCAGTCGAAAGAGAGAGAAAAGCAAGAGAAGACAGCCAGAGAAAGAGAGGAAAAAAGTTAAAAGATTTACGAAAATTAATTGATTTCAATTACACTTGATGGAACAATTAATAATAAACACATAGAAGGACTTTAGGAGACTAATAGTAGATGAATTGACTGGTATTGGAAATGGTATAATAAAATGTTGAAAGGTTAAGAGTTGATGGAAAATTACCCGATTAAAAGAAGAATTAAAGAGGAAAACATTTCCTCCGCGACATCTTCCTCTTTAGAGAATTCCCCCCGAACCTTAATTGATTTCAATTACAATTGATGGAACAATTAATAATAAAAAAATAGAAGGGCAGAGACTTTAGGAAACTAGCAGTAAATGCATTGACTTCAATTGGAAATTGTTGAATAAAATGTTTAAAGGTTTAAAGTTGATGGAAAGTTCCCCAATTAAAAGAAGAGTTAAAGAGGAAAGATAGAAGAACTCCTCTTACATGCCAGCTTGAACTAGTATCTGGAGTAGCACAACCGAACCTTTCGCGACATCTTCCCCTTGAACTTCACCTCCAGCTCTCGAGATCTCCAGCACCATGTCGTTGCCCCATTTGGTGGCAGGGCAAAAAAGAGAGCGAAACCTCAGCAAACAATCTCCAAATGCTGCGTAAATTCGCAGCGAAAAGCAAAGTAAAAATCGCATTTTGTCGCAACTGTACTGCCTTTTTATCCTTTTTTTCATGTGTGTGCGCTGCTGCTTGCTGCTGCGGCTGTTTTTCTCTTTTTTCGTTAATTTTGTGTACACATTCGCATCCTTTCGCATCCTCCGATGCCGCCGTTGCCCTCCCGCGCCACGACGCACAACGACGTACGCGACGATGACGACGACGACGACGCCAATGGAGAAGGAGAAGGAGACGTGGAGCACTGGCGATGGCTGCCACTGCTCCAAGTCATCCTTAAATGTTAATTTTGAATTACGAAATGTCAGAATGTCCCAACCCCCCACATGGAAGATGATAGGAGAAGGGCAGAGGGTGTGTGGGGATGTGAAGAAGCGTGAATAATTTAGGATCTTTGGAGCGGCGTTTGAACGCAAAAAACAACCCGAAAAGCAGGCAACAGAAAAACAGATAAACATCCCAGGAGCGAAACACTGCGGAAGGCAAAGGATGGGAAAGGTAGGAAGGGACGCAGGACGCAGGCAACGTAAGAACTCTGCAGGGCAGAAATCCTTAATGCCCAAATAGAGCTTACAATAAGTTGAACGACAGCGAGAGGGGTGCGTGGGGGGTTGAGTTGGCAGAATAAATGAGCCACCCGAAGGGGGTGGACGGGATTTTCTGTATGCAGCAATTTCCGTTTTTGCGTTTGTTGTTCCCGTCGTTGTTGTTGTTGTTGTTGTTGCATGTTGCGGCATTTTATTTTCTATATGCGAGAGAAAAGCGTCGAAAAATGGGGGAATTTTGCGAAAGCAGAAAAAGGAAAGAAAAAACAAAATGGCGGCTCTTGTTTCTCTTTTTATGCGTACTAAAAAGCGCCGCCCCAGTCCGACAGCAGCAAAGAAAAATGCGAAAAACAAAAAGCAAAGAGAGAAAGCAGAAAAAGGAGAAGGAAAAAAGAGAGAAGCAAAAGAGCGTAGAGAGAAAGGGGAGTGCACGGGCGGACGAGCGGACGGGCAGACGAGCGGCTGTGAGGATGGAGGAGGGGAACAAAAGGATGAAAAATGTCGAGGAGGAAAAGCTCATGATTTATGATTTAAATTTCGGGCGCGTGGTGTGAAGACCAAGAGAGTCATTCCTCCTCTTGGCCGAGGAGTATCTGCATATGTGTCTGTGTGTGTGTGGGTGTGTGTGGGGGTGTGTGCTTGTGTGGCTGCTTTTGATGTGTGAGCGCCAGGAGGCAGAGGGGAACATGGGGTCCACGGGCGACAGGCGACAGCCGCATCCTTCTTTAATTGCCGCCACCGCTGCCACGCCTCGAATGCTGCTCTCCTCTTTCGCTTTTGCTTTCGCTGTCAACTTTTCAATTGAAGCTGTTTGTTTTAATTAATTACATTAATAAGTTTTTCTTGTTTGCGCCGCTTCACGTTGTCATCATTATCGCCACTGGCTCGGGATGTGGCCTCTGCTGATGCCTGCGACTGAGAAGCGGAGGAGGCAGCAGCCACTCGCATATAGATAATGGCAATCAGGTAATCTGCCCCATCTTGAACACACAGACACACACACAGAGGAGTCCATTGCAGCCGCCAGAAAATGGCAAGTGGAAAATGGAAAAGCCATTAACTGCAACGGAAGACAGACAGACAGACAGACAGACAGCAGCATTAGCCGCGACATTAAAACGGGTTTACTGCGGCAGCAACAGCAGCAGGGGAGGAGGAGAAGGTGGAGGGAGGGAGCTACTGCTGGAGGGAGGCATGGCAGATTCGGCGGCCTTTTGTATCTTTGCATCTAACGGCTACAAAGTGAGAATTCGCTTGCCACTGTAGGGAGTGCCGCAGAGGCAGCTGCCGGGCTGGGCCGGAACAAAACAAAGCAAAGCGAAATGTGCGGCAAATTTGATTCCTTTTTGCCATTTAATCGGTTGCATCTGCACACGCACACACATATGCACAGAGGGACACACACCGATACTCGCGTGAGATTGCATTTATTTCTGTGGCTTTTATGCCAAATTGAAATTAAATTTAAAGCACAAAAAGTTTCTCCAAAAAAAGGTATCCTTGTTATCCCTGTCTTCCTTCCTTCCGCCCCTTTGTGCTTCGGCTGCTTCAATTGGGAATCCAAAATGGCCGCCACAAAGAGGAAAAGTTACCCTTTATTTTTGTGCTCCTGCTTATTGCTGCCTTAAGGGTTTGTTTAGCTTTCCACCCCATTCCAATGCATTACGGAATGCCCAAGCACAGCCCACTCCACGGGCAAAAGGGGTGGCTTTTCGGCAGCTGCGTTCTTGCAATTATTTAAAGCTTTAAATAATAAAAGCGGTTGGATGGATCCTCGCTAGCAGCTGCTCTGCCAAGGATCGAGCTACCGTCAATGAGGATGTAATTTCAGCATAGGACACGGATACTCCTCTGCGCTTCACTCCCCCCCTCTTCTGCCTTTTGAAGCCCTTGATTAATGGAATTTTCTATGGCAGATTGCATAGCAGCAGGGCTTCGCTTCCATCACAGCCATTCATCTATCCATCAGATACTTCAGCGCCGCACAAAAGTCCCTTTGGAAGACCATATATTTATCCGCAAAACTCTATGTGTGTGTGCGTGTGTGTGGGTGTAAGTGTGGGTGTGGGTGTGCGTGTGTGTTGAGGATATATATTTTCATTTTAAATGCACGTTGCGTATGCCAACGAGCGAGCCTCAACGTCAAATTACAGACGACATTACATAAAATATCCACGCAAATACGCGCTTCTCCCTCTCCCTCTCTCTGTCACTCTATATCCCTCCCTCTCTCTCTCTCCCTATCTGGGTGTAGCTGTGTGCGTGCGTTCGTCGTTAATTTAAAATTTTACCATTTTTAGTTTAAGCCGAGAGGCAAAAAGTAGGGGGAAAAGTTTACCACAAAGTGCCAGCCAAAACGAATCTAGAGAGTCCTGCAGGTGGGCAAGTGGAGTCCTGCGAGGGATCGATAAGCACAAGAATCTCTGGGAACTGCTGAAATTTCTAGGAAGAATTCAGTTTTAAATGAGACATAAAAGAGATTCCGGAATTAAAGCATATTTCAGCTTCGTTTTGGTATTTTATTTAATTATTTTTAATTATCCCAAAGCAAGAGAGACCAAACAGAGTGGGAGTCCACCCATTGATTTCCCCCTCAATTACTCATGAGACATAATGACAACGAAGAACTTCAATGCCTGTCTGACACTGACGTAGGGCGCATATCCGGTCCCAGTTGCACGCACAAAGCGCACACACACACACACACACGCGCGCAAATACACAGGACGATAAAGGTTAGAGAGAGCGAAAAAGAGAGAGTGGGAGAGGCAGAGGGAAAGGCAATAGATGAGGGAATGTGGCAAACAGCACTGGGCTGGGACTGATGGCCGCAATGGCAAAATATAAAATACAACAAAAAAAAGCGCCAAACCCAAAAACCAGTTGAGTAAATTATATACGCCAACAAAAAGCAGCAGCAACAGCAGCAACAACAGCAACAACAACAACAGTAATGACAGTGGCTGTGGCTGTGGCAGCAGCAGCGGTAATGTAGGCCCAACTCTCTCTACGATATAAAAATGTATATAAATATGTACATTTGTACATATGTATATGTATGTATATACTGTACATCCTGTACATTTATTGGATGGTGGGTTAAAAAAAGGAGACCCATGTACTCGCACAGTAAATTATATTATATGCGGCGATGTGTGCACTAAATAAGGTAATTTGTGTGTGCGGCCGCCCAGCGGCAGCCCAGCGGGCAACCATTGGGGCAGCCAGCAACGACAGGAAAAACAACATCAGTGGGCAGCTGGAGCCAGCAAAAACAAAAACAAAAACACCACAAAAAGCAGCAACAAAAATTCATTAAAATGAAAAATGAAATTCAACCTTTTTTGAAGTGTGATGGAAAATTTTGGTGTTGTTTTTGGTTTTTTGTTTTTCCAAAACGTGGATCCTGGGACAGCCAGGGGCAAATGGAACGCAGGAAAGCCAAAACCCAAGGGAAGCTTCAGCTTCGCCAGAACAGGTTTAAATTTTCGCCATTTTCACTCGAACGTCAAATAATTTTTCCACTTGATGTATGCGCCTGACGCTATGCCACTTGGCACTTGCCTCACGGCGCCCCATTCCACAGCTACAGCTCCAATTTCAGGCACCGCACAAATAAAGGGGCCTCCACTTATCCTTTATTCTACATCCTCAGCATTATTTGCATATGTCGAGTGTGCTGCCTCGTTCTACACTGTACCTGAGGCGTCTGCTTTGTCGGAATCTTTGCAGTGAATAAATATCTTAAATTTCTCCTTGACGGACGTTAGTTGGGGATTTAATCTATGATTTAAATAATACGCCATACCATATTCGTTTCACTTTCACATTTCCCCGTCGCTTTATTCCTTTACAAAGCTCTCCCTTCGATTACTCTTTCCTCCATAAAATATCCTCCCCAAAAGGTTGCGACAACACGCCCCCCATCCGCCTTTGTTGCAGCTGCTGGAACGTAAGCAACGTAATCGTAATCATCGATTAAATGTCAATTAAACGGCTGACAAACAGCTGATTTTCGACTGCTGCCATCCTGCAGGACAGCAGGACACACACTCCCCTCAAACAAACACACACACACACACACACCCATGTGCAGTGATGCACTGGCCGTGACTTCATAATGTAAACATTATAAAGTGTCAAAAATAAAAAATAAAATACGAGCGGGGCTGAAAATAAAAACGAAAAAAAACTTAAAAAATTCGCGCCTGCAAAAGTGGCACGCGCCAACAAAAACAGAAAACGGAAAACAAATTGCAATTAAATAAAAATAAAAATGCGAAAAATATATAAAATGAAAGCGCAAAATGAAACGAAATAAAAATTTAAAAACCAACCAAAAAAACAAAAAAAAGCAACGAAAAAAGGCAACAACTCAAATGGCAACAATGACATTGACAATGTCAATGAACGGCCAAAAAAAGAGAGCAGAAGGAAACAAAAAACACTCACACAGAGGGAAAGAGATAAGCATGTGTGTGTGTGTGAGTGTGAGGAAAATAAACAGCCAAAAAAGAAACGCGTGGAGGGGAGAGTGTGGAGGAATGCATGCCACGTGCCGGGACACAAGCAGGCGGCAGTGCAACCGGCAATTATCATAAGCAGCAGATGCAACAGTCTCTCTCTCTCTCTCTCTTTCGCTCGTACATACGTATAAGTGTATGTGTGTGGCTGGCCAAAAAAAGAATAAACTAAAAATGGACGAATTCACAGCGAGAGGAAGGAGAGCGAAAGGCAGCGGCGGGGTGCAGGGGAATGAATGCGGCCAGACTGCGGCTGGTCATTCATTTTTTTCACACTTGCAGCGACACGAAGGAGGGGCAATGGGAATGGGAGTGGGAGGGCAGCAGCAGCAGCAGCATTGTGGCAGACTGGTGGGGCAGGCATTTAATTTAATGCCAATTACGTGTATGAGCCGCATTAACCGCACACACACACACACACTCAGGCACACACCGAAAAAAGGACGAAATTCATCGCCAGCCGACAAGTATGCAATGGATGGAAAAGTGCAAAGAGAGAGCGTGAAAGAGAGGGACAGAGAGTTTAACAGTGCGACCGGGAGGAGAGAAAAAAGTTGCAAAAGAGGATGAGAAGCAGGAGGAGGCAGAGGTGCATCCAACTATTGAATGATGAATGAAATTCAGAGATCTGCACAATTTACTATTCGAGTTCGTACTCCCACACCACCCCGCCTGCCACTGCCCCTTGGGAACGAGAGTTAATTTCTGTTTTTCGCTGCACAGTTCATGCCACACTTAATGAGCGTGGGAGGAGACTGAGTGGCAGTGGAGCGGAGAGGGAGATGGAGTGTAGTGCCTGCCGCCTGTTGGGCATGGTGCATGCAGGCGGATGCGGCAATGACAACGCCAGACTCTCTCTCCGGTTGCTGCCCCCAGAACCTGCCACCAACCGCTTGGACCTCAAGCCGCGCGAAGAGTCGCTTAACACAGGGACAAAGGGACAATGAGGGCTGGGGGTTAAAAATACAAAAAAAACGTCGAGAAAAATGAGCGAAAATCGCACATACGCCCCGTCGGACAGAGTCGGCTGATGCAACGGGCAAACCGGCAAAACCGGCAACCGGCACCCAGTCATCTGGCAGGGCAGACAGCAGCAGCAGCAGACCTCGACAGTGTCCTCGTCCTTCACCTAGAATTATTTTTGTACATTTTTTTGTGGCCCCACCAGCAACAGCAACAACAACAACAACAACTACAGCCTCTGTGGCAGCAACAGCAGACGTCGCTCTTTACATAATATGCAATTTTTATTTGGGTGTTTCCCGACCCGAAAAAAAAATAAACAGCAAAAAAATGGCACTGCATTACGCATGTATCTGTGTGTGTATCAGCATCAACAGTGTGTGTGTGTGTGTGTGGGGGGCTTGGGTGCCACACGGTTGTGTGTGCGTATTCCATCAATGCACACGCATTAATAAGCCCTCGTTCCGGGTCCTGCATCCGCGATCCACGCATCCGAAACTGAATCTGGGCGCCGGGTGCCCACTCCACCCCACTGATATGCCAACGATGTCAGGCTGCCAATGGCATCGAAAGCGAAAGTGCGAGGATTCCCCAAAAAAAAAGAAGGAAGAAAACTGCAATGAGAGGCAGGGAGGAGGCAGGAGGAGGAGAAGGAGTCGCCCGAAAAATAAATATAATTGCAGGCAAAAAAAGGCCAAAAAAATGAATAAAAAATTGGTGGAAAATGGAATGGAAAATGGGGAAGGGGAAATCGAATGGAGCGTCCGAAAATGGAGAGCCGTCGACATTAATCGACTCGAAATTGGTTTAATTCATATTTAAATGGAGGCCGCATGGATGCCGACAAGTGGCCTGCTGCATGGTGCAGGGGACACGCAGGAGGGGGGATGTGTGTGTGGCACAGATACACAAACAAACACAGAGATACCAGAGAGGGACAGAGGGGGGGAGATGGAGCAGGAAGGGGGCTCGGAGGTAGAAGCAACAGTTGCGTGCCGCTCGCCCTTCTTCGTGTTTGTTTGTTTTTGCGTGTGTTTTCCGTTCAATAATTCAATTAAGCTTTATTTATGGCAAAATCAAATTTGACCGTTCGTTCAACTGCTGCCTCCCCCTCCGGCATTGCCACACACAAGAGCTAATGCCACAGAGGAACAGAGCCGCACACGGGTGACCCTGCCACATAGATAGAAAGCCCCCGTGGGTGACCCACAGCCAAAGCCAAAGGCAGGGACAGGGGTCAGCGCCACAGAGTTGGTGTGGCAGCTTAGGTGTGGCAGGTGTTCCGTGTGGAAATTATTATTGTCCCGAATTATTGTCCAAATAATTGAACAGAGGGCAGGCAGTGCCCTTTCTGCCAGTTCGATTGTTGCATTGATTTATGTTTCATAATTTTACGCCGAATATTCCACTAATTGATGCAACACTTTCGCTGTGAAAATATCTATCTAATGGGTTTGTGTTTTCTCTTTCGTTGCAGGACATCTCTGGCGTGACTCCGGCAATTTTCTCGCTTTAATGTTGAATAAATAAAGATTTTTCTTATGAATGTTATTTGCCGTTTTCTTTTTCCATATTATTGCATCAGCAGCAAGAGGATTCTTTCCCCCCGGGGTCCTTACTCATGCCATTCCCGGTCCGAGTTGAGCTCCTGCTGCCGCCTCTGCCGCAGTTTTAATCAGCAAAAGGCATTCATCTTGTTTGCCAAACTAATTTTTTATCTTGCCGGGCAGGCATCCAGGCAGCCAGCACAAGGACCAGCCCGGAGTCAGGGCGGATGTCCTGCTGGCACGTCTTTCAGGCAGCGAGACAAGGCAATGCTCTCAGTGGCTGGACCCACTCCAGGTCCTCGTTCTGGTCCCCGAAGAAATGCACACAGCACGGGCAAGACAGAGAGGGAGAGAGATGTATAAAACAGGACAAACAGGATGTGCGGCACAAGTAAATGGTGGAAAGTTTTAACGCCCTCGTCCTGGTCTCGAAGCTCTGGGCTCTGGGCTCTGTGCTCTGGCTCCTGGGTACTGCCTCCTGGCTGCGGTGGCAGCTGCTGCAGCTGCTTCGCATTCGCATTTATTTAACTAACAGTAAAAAATTACTTTTTACCCCTGTCCTGCAGCCAGCAAGGATGCCCAAGCATCCACAAGTTCGCTCCCAGGGGGAATTCGCCAGCGTCCAGCTCCTGTCCAACAAAGTTGTTGGCCCCAAAATGGGAATGGCAACCCCTTGCAGGGAGTGGGAGCTCTGGGGTAGTAGTGGGTGGCTGGCCGAGGACATTCGTTATGCTTAAGCAAAAGAATACGAAACTGTACTTGACAGCCACTCTGCCCCTCTGCCACATGCCCCATGCCCCATGCCCAATGCCTCATCCTGCTGCTGCTGCTGCTGCTGCTGCTAAAACTAATGGCAAAGGGAACCCCAAAGGGTTTCTATATGTTTGGCATATGAAAAGAAGAGAAATATAAAAATAAAAGCAGCATCCATCTGCAGCAAAAGAGCTGAAAAAAAAACAAGAAAAGTAATGGATGCCACACACATACACACACACACGGTACACGGGACTTCTTCGAGGACTGCAGGGGGGTGTGTCTGTCTCTGTGAGAGTTCCTGCTCGTTGGCCCAGCCTCGGCCTTTGCTTCGTCCTCGGACTCGGGGTTGTTTACCGGCTGCCGGCTGCTGCTCCCTGGCTGCCTGCCTTCCCTCCTGCCTCTTGCTGTCGGCTGTCGGCTGTCGTGCTGCAAAAGGAAAATGGCGTCGCCTTAATTTATTTTAAGTGGTTGATGGTTTTAAGGATTCACTTCGAGCCAAGGATGCAGGATTCAGCACAAGGAAGCAGAGCCCAAGCAGAGACCAGAGACCAGAGACCCTTAAAACCGTTTCTCTTTCTGGCTTTCCTTCTCTCTCGCCCTCTCTCTCTCTCTCTCTCAGTCTTGCTGTGTTAGAGACCACAACAAAATACTCAACCCCAAGCTGTGCAGCCATTGTCCTTCGTCCTGTGCTCTGTAGCTCTGTGGACCTGTGTGTGCCCTGAGCCCTGGCTTTGTCTTTTTCTATAAACCATTATGCAAATATCCCCTGCCTCAGTGGGTGCTTGCCCCAAAAAGGGGCACACAACCCTTGCCTCCCACTCTGCCACACCCCCCCTTGGCGAAGAACAAGTCAAAATTTATGGGCGACTTAACAATTTGCAATGGACTCCAAGGCAGAGGCAGAAACCCAAACAAAACTGCAAAGGAAATCACGAAAAATGTGCAAAAAACGATTAAATATAGGAGGCATGCAACAGCAACAACAAGCGGCAGCAGCAACATCCTGCAGCCACATCCTCCTTCCCGCTGCAAACGAAAGCAAACGAATGCAAATTAAAATCTTCCCCTTAAGTCGCTTGGGCTCCAGGATCCACTGACCAGGGTACTCCTCCTCCTCGATGGCAGCCATAAAAAAGTATGTGCTCGTTCACACAGACGTTTGTTCGTTCCACTTGTGCCACATGCCCCAACCCCGTACTCTGCTCCCCGTTCCCTGCATTTTATGCATAGGGGAGTCATTATATTGAATTGAACGTTAAAGCGCTGATAAAATGTGCAACAAAAGAACCAACAAGAGATGAGAGGAGCGAAGCTAACGGAGTACATTGACTCACGGACGGCCTTCTGTGTGGCATTCCATCCTCTCCTCATCCTTCTCTGCATATAGGTGGTGCAGTTAAGTGTGCCGTTCTCATCCTTTATGCCTTCTTCCTTCTTCTGCCTTCTGCCTTCCCCATCGTCATCATCATCGTCAAGCTCATCATCGTCGCCATCGTGGTCCTCGTAGTCCTCTTCGCTGCTGCTGCTGCTGGCAGTCGAAAAGCCAGTAAAGCAATTGAGGCCTCAGACACTTAAAATGTAAGCCAAAGGCCGTACCGAGTCTGTGTCTGTGCATCTGTGTGTGTTTGTCTCCCTCCCCACTGCATGTCTGTGTGTGTGACTGTGCAACGGTGTTCATAGCCGTCAGCCATAAGATATTTCCATAGACACGCAGACACAGGCACACGCCTGAGAGCCGCCTGGGAGCAGAAGGAGCAGCAGGAGAAGGTGCAACATCGATTGAGTTGCTACGCTGCCAGACGCCAGACAGACGCCTCGCCAGACCTCAGACAGATAGGAGGCGCTGCCGGGTAGACAGGCCGAGGAAAGTAGGCTTTTCCAGCGTCGCACAGGGTGTTCATGGTGGCGCCAAAGAATGCACAGGAATGTACTCCACAAACTCCAGAAATGGGAGTGGAGCACCCTGTCGTTCCACCTGTCGTATTGAAGTAACTACCAACTTCCTCGATGGCTTCGCTTCGTGCCCTGCCCTCCAGCTCTACTCAGAGCCAGCCAGAAACGTCTCTTCATATCCTGTCACAGAGAGGCTGAATTTTTTTTCCCTTTTCCTGCTGCTGCATCCTTCCTTCCTTCCTTCGTTTCTTCTGCTGCTGCTGCTGTTGTTGCTGCTCTTATCTTCGTTTAACTTTCTACCATGTTATGGCCCGTTATCTCTGCCTCTCTGTGTGTGTCCTGTGTGTGTCCTTCGTCTCTGTTTGCATTTTTGAGCAAATCAAGTGAAATTACATTTTTCTATGCGATGCTCTTAATGTTATTTGCATACGTATCCTCCATATCCTCCTATCCTGCCTGCAGGCTACAATATTTACAAATGAATGCAGTCCCCTCCTCCCTGGTTCTCCCTCTCTCTCTGATACTTGGGTCCTTTGGTCCTTGCTTGGTCCCCAGAGCATCAGACAAGCGGCAGTTGAGCCCCTCCACCCGCTGCTTTCAGGAGTGGTAGGGGGAAAACTAACAACGTTTGCGAAAATTCTTTCATATCCTTTTCAACCATCGTTACGTGCCCTCAAAGTGCCATTTTGTCACTGGGTCCTTTGGCTCTCCTTTCCCTACCCCCTCCCGCTGCCATCCCCTGCTGTCATTTGCATTTTCTTCTCCTCTCTCTCGCTCACTCTCTCCCATCTTCTTCCGCTTCTTCCTTCCTTTTCTGGCATTAATATTTGTTTTCGTTTGATAATTTTCTTTTGCTGCCTTTTATACTTTTAAGTGCACATCCTGCTGCTAGTCCTTGCTAGTTCACCTCCACTCCTACACTCCCCCTGCCCCACCCAGTTGGTTCTTTCTCCCTTACTCTTACTTACTCGTCGCTCTGTCTCTGTTCAGCACATCCTTGCTTCCTTCTTGCCTTCATCTTATTGGACTCCTGCTGGTGGAACGAAAGGAAACGAAAGCGCAAAAAAAAGGCAAAGCCATGCCACATTTGCCGCATTTAAATGTGCTCCGCCCCTTTTCTATTTAAAAAATTCAAAGGATTTTGCTTGGCTTCGCTCTCGTCCTGCCTCCGGCACCGTCTGCTCTCCTACATCCTGCTCCTGCTGCTGACTCTTTCTTTTAATTTATTTTATATATCGCTGCCTCCTTGTCCTGCGCGCTACGGCTGTCGCCACGACTACGGATGCGAATAGAAGGAAGGAGAAAGAGTCCCAGTGGCAGTGGCACTTGAGGATGCCTTGACTCTTGGCTCTCTCTCTCTCTCTCTCTCTCCTTCACCAATAAGATTCCTCCTGCTAACAAGTCGAATGAGTGGGTTAGCGGGGGTCCAGCGTCCAACTCTACACTGGGGTTGAATTTTAATTGAATGTTGCCATGGAATTTGGTCAAAACGAAGCACGGGCAGAACAGCTTTCGAGGGATCAAGCATCGAATTGATCCCGCACTTCAACATCAAGCTGTTTAGCATTTCTGCCAGGACACTCATGACAATCTTTATTCTAACAGATTTCTGTGCTTTCAATTTTTCATCTTTAAATTCCAATATTTAAATTCTAATATAAATTTGTATTTATTGTTTTTCTGATGAGATAAAAAAATGTAATTTTAATAAAATTTAATTAAATGAAATTAAATACAACATAAAAGAAGTCGACATTTTTCTATCATTTTCACTTATTGCCTACATAGGCCGATAAATGGCCGAGAATTTGGAATGGGCTTGGCAGGGAAAAGGATCATTGAACCTCGATTATAGCTGCATCCGATAACAGGACGCAATGGAACGCTCTAAACGGCTCTCAAATAGTTCATAAAGCGAAAAAAATATGTTTGGTTGGGACAGCTGCAGTGATTTGAGCTCCTACCCCTATCTCGTGATGAGATCGATAAGTACAACTGGAATTGTCGAAATATCCTAACGAGCTAACAAATTAAACACGATCAAAAGCTCCCCGACATGAAACCTAAAGGCAGCAGCGCCTCTAGTGGCCAGCAGCTGAATCTTAAACTTCCGGATAAACTTTCGGGCCAAGCACCGTCGCTAGGTGTCGCCACAAAGAGATTGAAAAATGTAGATACCGTGTAGTAAAATGTTGAAGCTGTACATTTGTTCTGGTTATTTTTTCTCGATGGCATTTATTGCATACTTTTGGAAGTGTTTGCTGAGGGATCCCTTAAAAGTGAATCCTGTGTACGTTGGGAGGAGATACGAAAACCAATGCAAAGCTGATTGGAAAATTTAAATGTTTTTGTATATTTAGACTGTTATTAAATCTGGAATTCAGCTACGATTAATCATAAATATATCCCTATAGTCCACCATCCCGTACACTGCCACAAACGTTCATGTCCTGTTCGTGTCACGCAGTGCAGCAGCAGAGGCTGCCAACAAACACCAACCCCCCGCCCGTTGATGGGCAAAGCCCACCCTTAAAGAAAGAGAGAGAGAGAGAGAGACGGCACTGAACAGACAATCCTTTGACCCATAGTCCAGGGTCCGATTCCGTGGTCCTGATGCTGCTGCCGCCGACCAGTTTCACAGGCAAAGAAAATCCTGAGAAAATCAGAGAAATCCACGCAGCATCTTCGGGTGCTTTTACCCTTTTTTCGGTGGCTGGCCGTGCAGTCGGTTCAAAGGTTACTGACCATCGGCACCAGTACGCAGTCCGGTCCAGGACCCGTTCTTCCAGCAGCAGGACCAGTTGCAAGATGCAAAGTGAGGCAGAGACTGATGCTGTGGCATCAGAGGCCTGGGAAAGTTCTGCCTCTGCCTTTGGCTCTGACTCTGAGTCTGCCACTGCCGTCGCGTCGTCTCGTTGTCGACAGGAACAACTTGTAGACCAATTAAATGGAATGCCAACACAAAGAATACTTTTTGTTGTTTTTCCCGTTCTGTTTGGGCCGTTATAAATAAATGCATGCCATGCCCCCCCTCCTACCACCTACCACCTCCTGCCTCCCATTCGATTGCCTTCCCTGTCGCTCCTGCGCTTCGGGTTCCGGGAGAAACTTTTGGGGCAAGGAAGCAAGCGAGCAACTTCTACAGAAAATATTCTAATGAGCTACAAAGTTCCACACTCCCCGCAATGGATGGATGGAGAGGAGAGCAGCGGATGGAGAAATGTCCAATGTCCAAGCTTCCTGCCGAGACTGCGACTGCGTCTATGGCAGGGATGGGGATTGGGAGTGGGATTGGGGCAGGGGCAGGGGCCAAATCAAATGGATTTTCAAGTGAACGGATTAAAGCGAAGAATTTCCCAGAATTTTGGCGTTGGAAAAGCCAAAGCCAAAGCCAAAAGACAAGCTGGCTGCAAATTAGGGAATTAATATTAATATGAGTCACAGGACTCCTAAAGCAGGGACAGCGGCAGAAGCATCCTCCTCATCCTCCTCATCATCATCATCTCTGGTCCTCGGCTCACGTGTCCTTCTTGGTCCTTGGTCTCCTGACGTGTCTCGCAATCTCCCAATCAGATCCACTCCGACTCTGCTTCCCCTGCTTCGGGCGACGCGACTAATTAGTTTTGGGGCCTTTTTCCTAGCGGAAGGACATCACATCGCAGCCCCCACCTTCCCCCTTCACCCTTCGTCCTGGTGCAAAGTTTGTTATGCAAAATGCAGCGTGGCGCGTACCTCTCAGTCTCTGAGCAAATGAAGCTCCATTCAGCTGTGTAGAAGAGCTGTAGAAATCGCTCCGACGGTGGCTGGGGCGCTGGCTGCGGCTCCAAGGCAGCGTTGAGGCAGAGATGATGGCCAATTGCCGGATAGGAATATTTGATAAGTTGCAGCGGGGAGCTTCCCACCTCTTCCGCGCGCACCTGAAAGCCAGACTCGAAACGGTGCATAAAGTATCATATTTAATATTTATGGGAACCAACGCAAATGGCCCTTCGCCCTGTCCCATGTCCCCCCCTTCTGTGCCTGTTCCTTCTTCTTCTCCGATGACTTCCCCGGAAGCAAGTGGCGCAGAGAGGCAGACGGTTGCATGCAACCAACCAACCAACCACTAATATCGAACTCTTGGGGCGCTGGGGGCCAGCGTAGCCAATAAATCGAGTGCCTGCTAACAGTGTCTCCCTCTCCCTCTCCCTTCTCCCTTCATCTCCTGCTGCTGGAAGGATGTTGTTGTTGCTGGCCTGTGGCTTCGTTTGGTTCATCGTTTGGTGGGTTAGTGGCTGCTCCTCCGGTGTGGCTGGATCGTAATTATAATTCCCCGAAACTCGTGAGCAAAATAAATTAAGAAAAGCAAAGTTTGGCCTGCATCAAAGTTTGGCTCCAGCCAACATCCTCCCGAGAGCAGGCGGAGGCCATGGACTGGCTGCGTTCCACTTTTATGCAATTTCCCACGAACAACAGCAGCAGCAGAAGCAACAGCAGCCATGTCCTGGCAATTGCATTTTGCGCCTGCATGCAAATAAAATTGCAACAAGGACGAAACTTTTATTGAACTTGGGAGCTTGTGAAATTGGAGGCCCCCCTCCTGCCTGCTGCTTCCTTCCTCGCCCCTCTGAAGGCACATTTTTCCATGCTGCTGTGCTGCTTTGCTGGTGGTAAAAGTTAGCTCTGAAAACCAAAGGAAGTTAACTCTGGAAATTAGTAAAAGTGCAGAAAAAGTTGATGAATGTGCGCTCCGAAGGAGGCAGGAGCGCACTCGGGTGCCATGGGAGCCAAGAGGGGTCGACTGCAGTTCGCTCCTGTGCTGTCGAGTGGCCACAAAATGACGCCCGTGGCGGCTGCAGGGAGCTCCAGAAGGAGCAGCCCAGAGTAGGACAACGACGCAAGGAAAGGCAACACCCCATTGACATTTTGCCCAAAAACTTGATGTTGATGTTGAAATTTTTCATTCAAGTTGCATCAAAAAATAACAACGAAAAACACACAGCAGCCAGGCAGAAGCCAGGAAGGAGGCAGGAGCAGCAGGGGCAGGCAGTGAGGAAAACAAACTGTGAGGAAAACTCATCTAAAATGCATAAAATTTGAGTTGATGAACTGAAGGCAGGAGAGTAGAGTGGGGGCAAGAGGAGGCGATGAAGCAATCAACATCAAGCTGCTGCTGCTGCCAACAGCAGGGCAAGAGGAGAGGCAGCCTCCGATGACTTATGGCCAGGACATGAACAATGGTAGGAGGCGGAAGGCAGTAGCATTATGAGAGCAGAGGAGAGGAGGAGGAGCTGGAGAACTTATTGGCTAATGCGAGTGAAGCTGCCAATTGAGGCAAAAGGCAAGGCAAGGCAGAAATTTCTGAATAATTCAAAAATCAATTTCAAATAGAGACACAGACAAAAGATGGACAAGAATCGAGGGAAAAACACATTCACAAGTGCATGAGGGATATACAGACACGCACAGGACATGGGTTGTGGCAGAAGGAGCTTGCAGCAGCCAGGACAATGGCCTGCAAGAGTTGCACAAACAATTGAATGGAAGAACATGGCAGCTACATGGCAGCTACAGCTACAGCTACAGCGAACAACGAATACAAGAAGCCGTTTAGAGCCTCCAACCCATCCTTACTTTTGGCTTCAAAATAAATAAATAAAAGCAGTTAGAAATAAATGCAAAAGGATCTCTGGACGACAGGCAGAAGGACATGTGCATAGACATTCAAACAATGGAAGCAGAGCAGCCATGGAAGCGTAGCCAGGACGAAGAAACAAGAAATCAAGAGCAAGAAATGGCTGCCACAAGCAACCAAGCAGCAAGAGGACGTAGACACGGGGCAGGGGAATTCAAAGCGTGCGAAGGACAACGTCGTCCAGACACTGGAGGAGCATCATCACTCCTCCTCCTGCTGCTGCTGCTGCTGCTGTCTGGCCAGAAAGTAAATATGCACAGACACAGCTACACGTACTTATGTACACACACAGACAGACAGAGAGAGAGAGATTTGTCTTTGCTGAAATTCTTGTTTTATTTCGGCATTTTATTGTCGGTACATTCCTCTCCTGCCTTCGAGAACTCCTTTCGCCAGAAGATGTAGCCAAGGGGCAAAGGCAATGACAAGCGGAAGGACAACCAAAAACCCTCAACCAAGATGCACACACAGAGAGATGAGAATCCTGCCTCCTTCGTTGCCAAAATTAAAGTTTTCAATTAAAATTTTGCCATTGTTGTCATTTGGTTTTGCCTGCTGCTGCTGCTGCCTCTTCAGCCGCTTCTTGTGGCACTCGCTTCTCCCTCATCTTTTGCTTCTCTTTTTCCGCTGAGTTGCCATTGGATATATCCCACAAAACTTTCCGTTCCCTGGGGGCAAACAACTCAGAACAGAGTAGAGAGAGGCTGAGAATTTCAGACATTTTGCTAAAATTTGATTAGAGGCCTAATTCGTTTGATTAGTCAGCGCTTTCCCTCAGCTGACAATGGGACATCATTAATATTCATAAATCCAGACAGAAGGATGGATTGGCTGGATCAACGGATGCTTTCTCCAAAATGTGGATACTGTCGGGGAGAGAGAGAGAGAGAGAGCAGCATTAGCCCGGATTCATTCAGGATGTTTGCTTGATGGCTGCAGGCTGGCAGGATGGATGCCTCATTAATTAGCGATTCATTCATCAATTTTAATAAAATTGCAAACATTCAAACCGAACAGCAGCGGAGAGTGTATCCGCTGGATACACACACACAGCAAACGGCTACACGAGATACACTATAAATTGTAGTTTTTCACACATGAACAAGCTGCTTGCTGGTGGATAGGCTGCAGCGGGGGAGTGTCCCGAGTCCTGAATTATGATAACATTCATTTGCCTGTAAATTGTGGATGTAAATTTCCCAAAAGGCAAGCACTACTCCAAAAACTATGCTCAAAGAGGGTGCAGCGCCCCACGTTGGGTGGGGGGAGGCACACGCATGGACACACATAAGATCTGTGTGGGGGGGGAGGAGGAACTCTGGGGCAGGACTCTTGGGCCTGGGCGCTGGTCGCTGGGTTCTGGGGTGTTATTTTTGTACAAAGGATTATTTCGTCTCGACCAAACATGCAATTAATTATAAGCTTAAGGCCTTGGGTCCCTTTACGGCTCGGTGGCTGTGTTGCTTCTGTGCCTCTGGTGGCACTGCTACATGCTACACGGCCATGCTGCCCCTTGCCACACGAAGCACTAAAAGCGGCCCAGAAAACTTGAAAGATAATAACCTTAGCTTAAAGCCAGACAGAGAGAAAAGGAGAGGCACACAGACACAGAGAGAGAGAGATGGGGAAAAAGAGGGTGGAACTGGCAACCGAAAGGAACTACAACTATTATTTATTCCCAAAAGTTTAAGGCAACATCATTATCTTTTATGCACAACAGAAACCCATCCCAACCCCAGAGCAAGCGCCTGACAATGCACTATGGGGCATTTGACCACTTTTCCTGGCCGAAACTCATTTGTCAAAAGTCAAAAAAGTAATATTTTTTTAACGGATATTCATAGGGATAACATCAGTCCGTAATGTTACATACCCCGAAAATTAACAGTGCGCACCACTGTTAAGATAACAGCTGTTAAAGTCAGCTGTTTGCTACGAACAATATAAAGTTATCGGAAAACTGATTTTTTTATGAAGTTTAAAGTGCAAAAATTGCTAAATTTACCAATTTAAGTAAATTTTTTACAACATTCTTGATTCAGACATGTATTAAAAAGTTGTTTGTGAGTTTGAAATTAAAAAATTAACCTCATAATATGTTTAATGGCTAGTTTTTTAACAAGTCCATATTTATGACGAAAATTTGTCTTTACAAAGTGTTCGGTTCCCGCCGGAAGCAATAAACTGCATAGATAGAGTTTTCAATTCTTAATCCAATTTATGTTACTTTTTCTTGCGCTTTTCTGCGTCTTCGGAGATATTTAAGTTTTCGTTACATAACCTAAAGTTTGGAAATTCGGAGTTGTTTGCAATGTTGAACTCAGTGAAGAAGAAAGTTGTGGAAGAAGATGTTGATTTGCATTGCATTTAAGTGGTAATACCTGTCACTAGCTTTGAGACCGCTAAGGGATATTTGTAGACCCTTTGAAGAACTTTTTTTCACGGTTTGTCGATTAAATTGAACAATTCCACGGAAAAATTGAAACAAATCGTAAAAAACTGTGCAGATTGGAACAATTCGTGCTCAATCGTGCAATTATAATAACGTTGAGACATTTCCAGTATATCTGCACTGACGTGCAGTGCTATTGTGTCCAACATTCAACAAATTAAAGAAAAGAAGCTGCTTGCCGTATACAGGGAAGTCAATGTAAAAATCCGATTATCTTCTACTTTAAAATTTTTAAAAATCCGGGCACAACTTTTTTAGTTTAATATGGCATTGCTTTACATATTCCCATCATTATTTGTTTAATTAAATTTAAAAATAAAATAAAAATTCGATTTTACCCTGAAGAAAAGGCGGTGCCACGCCCATTTTTTCAACATACCTTCCTTTCACTATTATAAACTCATATCAAAAAACTAAATCAAAAAATAATGTTTCGTTTGGAAGTTATTAATTAATGCCACAAAATGTGGTCAAATGCCCCATAGTGCAATGTCCTGCGAAGGATGTGCTGTTCCTTCCTTTGGCTCCTTCAAGGCAGTGTACACACACTCTTTCGTTAAAAGCCACTCACACACACACACACACACACACACACACACACACACACACACCACACCCGCATAAAAGTTGTGCTGCCGCCATTCTTCCTGCTTCTCTGTGTGCGGCAACAACCCCCAAAAAAGCTGAACAGAGGGTGGCTGGGAATCTGTGTTTAGTTTCAGCAGAAACACACAAAACTTTTCTACACCATCAGCTCTCAAGACATAAAAACTTATCGCCTGCCACAAGCCTACCCTTCCACCCACTACAGCAGCCCCCATCCCCGAATGGCCTTGAGTTTGCGTAGGAATCCAACCCCCAATTTGATAAATTTCCAAGCAGAGGCAGCTAGAGGCTTGCGGCAATGTGGGATTGTGGTTCATGGTTTTGGGGCAGTGGGGCAGGGGCATCCTTCACTCCCAACAATCTACATTATTCTATGCTTCAGCAGATCCTTGAGGGATCCTGCTATATTCTTGCCTTAACAGCATCTTTTGGACTGCATTTGCCACCCCTTTTTCGCATCTCAGAATCTCTCGCATCTTCTGGGATCGTCCGGTCAGAGGTCAATCTGGCACAGATTTTCTCACACATTTTTTGGGCAACTTTTCAACTCTTTTTCGCTGGCAACCGGACAGTCGGGTTTTGATTCTGGGACTGCCATCCGTGGTAGGACCCTCTCAGGCTCTGATATGGCTGTGGGAACGGATGCTGCTGGCTGTGTCCTGTCCAGTTGTGGAATCATCTTCGTGTGGGAAAGAGCATCTTTCGGGCAGCCAAAGTTTCAGGCTGCAACTCCAAGAAGCGACGTGAGTGAGTGGCACACAAAAATTATTATCCTCTTTTATTCGTAGAAATTGTAATCGGAATAAATTACCAAAAATATATAGCACAAGGCACAAGAAAAATAGAAAAAAAAGAGTCCCACACAGCCCGAAAAAGTCTGCTGCAAGCCAGCAACAATCTATATATTTTCCCTCCTATCCCCAAACCACTTTTAAGCTCCCCAACCCCCCCTCTGTCATTGCTGGTAGTTGCAGAAGAACTATTCAAACTTTCAGTCATGGGATAATACCTCCAGCAGCAGCCAGCCAGCGTCCAGCAGTGGCAGGGGCACGAGGCACGTAGCAGGATTTAATGTCCCGCAGTGGTACTTGAGAAAAAGTAGTTGCCACATTTGGTAAATGGCCATAAAGCAGGCGGCAGCAGGAGGAGGCAGGGGCAGGGGCAGGCCAGGAACCAGTTTCGGGGGGTCAAGCTAAGAACTTTTACTTTGCCTCTGAATAAAGTAATGGAGAGGAGACGCACGACCATCCATTGGCATACCCCCGTTTCTCCGTGCAGCATCTCCATCTCCAGGCTGCCACAATCCTTGAACGAAAGAAACTTTTGCCAAAAGCAAAAAGTTTGCTCAGCAAAAAGAAGCTACACATAAGAGTATGTGCATATATCTGTAGTATATGGCCATGAATCGTATGTACATATCCATTTATGTACACATATATAATGTAATGAAATAAAACGAAAACACTTTCGGCCTGGCACCCAATGAAACCCCCCAACCCAATCCCAATCCCAACCCCAATCCCCACACTCTCGAATCCCAAACTCTGCCTCAGACTCCGGGGCCATCGAGTGGTGGGCCTTGGCAAGAAAACTTTCTCGTGTCGAGGATTGAGGAGCAGCAGGCAGCAGACAGGGGGCTCGGGGCTCGGGGCAAGGAGAAGACAAAATTTAATAGAAAATGTTCTTGTTGGAATTTTCATTTATAAATATTCGAGAGTGTGAGAGGGAGCAAGAGAGAGAATGAGAGACGTACAGGAGAAAGGCTGCAGGAGGACAAGGCACCAACTATTTGCTGCAGCAAATTCCAAGAAGTTTTGGCCCCAAGCAGAAGAGTGCGAGCAAAACCAAAAAGGGAAGGCAGATGTCCGCCAGAAAGGAGCGGTGGAGGAGCAGCAGGAGTGGACTCTGGTGCATGGCTTATATTCCTAAATACATTCCATGTACATAACATTTTGTCGAGTGGTTTTTTGCAACTCTTTTGCTTATGATTTATTGCAAGAAGACTTCTCCTCAGAGTCGTGTACTCCTGCTCCTGCTCCTGATGCACCCTTGCCAGTCCAAGTTCTTGTGTCCTGCCGCTCCGTTTAAGTGGAAAGTGCTCTGAGATGTTGGGCAGAGTGGGGGTGTCCTGTAGCATATTTAGTATTACTGCTTCATACGCCATGGCCGAGTGCTTTTCATGTTCCACTTTTGATGTTGCTGCACGACCGCACGCATTAAGGCCTTCATTCCACTTGCCCCATGCTCATCCCGCTTCCGCGTCCACCCCCTTTTACGGCGCCAAGAACATTCGCCATCGCCAGGGCATCGAAAACTATTTCTGAGGCTGAGAGAATGAGAAAACGAGAGCCAGAGAAACTTTCCCCTCGTCAAAGTCAGCTTAATTAATGAACAGCCTCCTGCCTCCTGCCCCCTGCCTTCTGCCTCCTTCCTCCCGCCACTCCCCCCACACACACACACACACATACAGACATTCTTTAGCTGTGAGTGAAAATCAATATTCAAATGCCAGACTCCTTTCGGAGCGGAGGCCGAGGGCACATCCGTGGCGACATCAATTAGAGCACGTCATCTTGGGCTTCTGCCTTTTCCGCAGCGCCGCCTCTGAAACTTTGGCCCCTGCAACACAATCGAGAGGTACAGTACACACCCATACAAGTACGCACACAAGTGGCACAAGGGAAAAGCAGCAAGCCCTGTGGCAGCAGCACAAGAAAACGAAAGGCGTGGCATCGTCCGAGGGGTGTGGGATTTGAGAACTTGTTTCGACTGCCGCAGGACGAGAACGAGAGAACTCACCCCCAGAAATCCACAGGAAGATGCTGGCTGCTGGTCTGATGATGCCTCCTCCTCCCCCCTGCTCCGCCCTTATTCTAATAAGAAAACGGCGCCATTTTGGAATGCCAGCAATAACCAACCCCCGGGACTGTAGAAGGCGGAGGGAGAGCAGTCCTTTGCGTCCGACTATAAGCGTGTGCTTCTTATTTATGTCATTTTTATGCTAATGGAATTCACGTCCTTCCTCATGTGAGTGTGTGTGTGTGTGCGGGTACGCAGGGATTAAAGCATCTGATAAGAATCCTTCTACGTATCCTTAATAGACTTATGCGAGCAGCTCTGTATGTGTGTGTGAGCTGCCGATGTCGTGATGTTGGCAAATGGTGGCACGTCTTTATGGCTGTCAAATGAAATTAATCCATCAGAGAATCCACCAAAGGAAAGGGAAAGTAAAGACATTAATTGCTTAGAAGTAAATAGTGGCAAAAAAAGAAAATATCTGTGGGTTTAATCTACAGATACAGATTCCTTAAACTGCTCTTAAAACATGATAATAAATTTATAAGATAAATAAAAGAAAAAATCCTTCAAAACTCTGTAGAAATATGAAAGATTTGCTTGAACATAATTCAGTTAGGAATTTTTTAAATTTTTACCTTAAACCTCCATCGAATGGAACACTCCTAAACCAGATACGCAGATACAATAAGAAACCCAAGATACATTTACAGATACAGATACGGATACTCGTGCCAGGGCACACATTAGACACTTGTATCTTTATGTGTTTGTCTCTCTATGTGGCATGGATAAACTCTTTTGTAGAAGGAATCCTCGTACTTGCAGCTGACATAATTATAAAAGGAAACAAATGTGCCACACACATACACACACGCACGCACATGTAATGTAAAGGGATAGAACACTCTCCGAGGACACGCAGAACACGCAGGACACAGAAGCAGAGACACAGAAATAGCAACAGAAACAGAGACACATATCTAAAGGGTTCACAACTTGAAACAAAAGGATTTTCGTTTTGGTTAATGATAAAAATACAACAAAAATGGGTAACACACACGAAGCGGAGAACGGAGCTGCCAGAGGACGAAAAAGGACACACGCACACACACACACACACAGCCAGAGTAAACATCTAATGGGGGAAATAGGGAAATGTTCAAGTAAACCCAAAGAGAGAGAGAGAAAGAAAAACGAACCTAAATCGGGGCTTTAATCAAGTTCTGCCTCCTTCACCTCCAACTCCGAGCAACAGCAGGAGGTAGGCGCCCAACCACAGACTTGCCACGCCCCCATTTAAAGGATGACGACTAAAGGAGTCCCGAGGTGTTGTCCCCCCGCCAGTCGGAAGGATGGACAGACGCACAGACGGAAGGAGGCCGGATGCCTGTCGTCGTTGTAGTCAGCCCGAAACGGATAAATAATCCAAAAATTTCCAATTAATTTCCACATCAATTTGTTGTCGTAAATAAGAACAGGATCTCTGTGCTGAGGGACCACTTCTGATGGGAGTGGGGAGTGTGAGGGGAAGGTGACTGAAATTGCCATGCGAAGCATCAATAATGGCATAAAAATTGATTACATTTGGCAGCCAGGACACACACCAGCACCAGCACCAGCACAG
The DNA here is from genome assembly GCF_008121235.1 of Drosophila subobscura. Classification (NCBI taxonomy): domain Eukaryota; kingdom Metazoa; phylum Arthropoda; class Insecta; order Diptera; family Drosophilidae; genus Drosophila; species Drosophila subobscura. The sequence continues at coordinate 4,359,649 of NC_048533.1, read as the reverse complement.
CACACCAGGAATCCTTCTGCATAGTTATCCTGATAGTTGAGATCTCCCAAAAGTGTTTTTCGACTGCCCAGGAAATGGCAGAAGCTGAGCTCGAGTCCCCCAGCCCACTCCCGCTCCCACAACCATTTGCTGTTTAGTTTTCTTGGTGCCGAATATCCTTGAGGGTCCAGAGTGTACAGGACATCCAGCAGGAGATATGTAGCTGCCACATAGCAAGAGGCAGCAGCAGCAGCAGCAGCAGCAGCGGGAGGTAACAGGAGGCAACATCATTTAAACTTGCCCCGTGATGAGGGTGAATACAAAGTACAAAAAATGTTTCCGTTTCTTGTTGTCCTGTTTTGATGACTCTCTCTCTCTCTCTCTCTCTCTCTGTCTCTATCTCTCTCTGTCTCTGTCCCTGCCTGTCTCTCTGCCTCTGTGAAAATGTGTCTGTGCTTTTGGCCAACAACTAATAAATATGACCGAAAATGAAACTGCCCAAAAATTTCCACACAATCACACATTATGCACACCCCCCTCCACACACACACTCTTGCCCCACACCCCATTGGGTGGGCTCCATCGCACATTAGCCATATTCTGCCTCATATTCTGGTGCTCGTAGTCATAGTCCTTCCTTGTAGTTGTAGTTTTTGCCTATTTTTGGCTTCCAAGTTGACTGCAAAATCCGCAAAAGAACGCCACACAAATACAGTTGCACGCACACACACTCTGGCCATCCTTTGGCATCCTCTGGCATCCTAGCGTCTATCTGTGTATATATCTGTGCATCTGTCTGTGTGCGTGCGCATGCCAACTTTCGCTTCATAAGTGGTTGCCATCCCGCATACGTGTGTGTACGTGTGTGGATGTTGCCTGAAAAATGAACCCATCATGGCCGAAAAACTACAGCAGGAAATTCGGTTAGCAAGTGTCGGCTCCCCATTCACCAATGTGCCATGTGTGTGTGAGTCCATGTGTGTCTATGTGTGGGTTTAATGAGTGTCCTTGTTCTCATACTCTTCCAGTCACAGAAAGTTCATCGGCCCAGCCCCTCGATCGAGGGATAACCAAACGATAGTTATTTCAGATTGAAGAAGCCATTTCCATTCGAATATCCATCCATTTATTGTCTGGATTGATAGTTCCAAAATCTCTCTATATATCGGCTAACTCCAGGATCCTTACACTTCTCTCCTTCTGCATCGCTCAGGCTGCACTCCATGTGGATCAAGCGTATACAATCGTCAGTGCCATCTCTGGCGCCTACAGCAGCAGGCTGCTTCTCCATTCAACTCTCGTTTCACTCTGCTTTTTCCTCAAGTCAAATTATGGTAACATAAATGTGGGCGAAAGGCGCAGGACAACAACATGGATAAGGATACAAAAGGATGCAAAAAAGAAGCATTTGACCAACCAAAAATGAGGGTCGAGAGATAGCAACTTGTGCGAGTATTTTTAGGCGTCTTTTTGATCCAAACAAAAGGCCGCAGCACTCCCTCCAGCCCTGGCCCCGCACTCCCACACCCACACCCAATGACCCCCATTCTTGAAGGCCCAGGACTCCGTTCTGGGCGGGAGCCTATGCTCTGGAAAAGGCTTTTGTTGAATTTATTTTTCGGGTATCTGTGTGAGTGGCCGTATATATTGTATGCATGGGTGTCCGAGTGCGAATGTGTATGTGTGTGTGTGTATCTTTTGCTGACTTTTCAGGCACAGACACACACCGGACGAAAGGACACAGGACTTTGGACACTTTGCCAAGAGGATAAGGCTGATGCCACGCACAATCCTTCGTTCGCCTTTGCAAGAGCCTCCTTTTGTGTAGGCCCCCCCTTTTCGGACGGTGTGAGTGTGTTAGTGTGTATCCTGGCATCTGGTTGTCCTTCTTGCGCCTGTTGTCCTTAGCAGGCAGACCCTTGGCAGATCCCAACAAACCTCCTCAATCCTTGGCATCCCCTCAATCCATTTCTCTCTTTCTCTGTTTTTACTTGTATTTTATATGAAAACTTTACAGCACACAAATTTGCATATACAAAAGTCCTTCCCCCAACCCATCCCACCCCACACGCCTGTGTGTGTGTGGGGTATGAATTTGTGTGAGTGAGGAAAATGTATGCAAATTTCAAGTGTTTCCTCTTCGTTATGAACCCAACTTCAATGCAAAATTAACAGAAATATGTAAATTTTCTTTACGTCCAGTCGTCGTCGGGCCTCCCATTCTTCTTCCTTCCTTCCTTCCCTTCTTCTTCCTCTACTCTCCCTACCGCTACTTTCTTTTACATGATTTTGTACCTTATTTTAACTGCATTTACAGGAAACCCATAATGTAGCAAACGATTATGAATGTCAAAACGAGCGTAAAACAAAATAAACTATTTAAAAACAATACTTATTCATTTTTGAAAATGTTTATGTATTAAAATACAAATATATGTACATTAATATGTATGATGAAAAGGATTCTGACTTGTGACTGCTGGATGGCGTTCTGTCTCATTGGGTTCTCTTCTCCGCCAGATGTCTCATTTTGTTGTTGCTGTTCATGTTGTTTTTGTTTTCTGACACGTAATTATAATCCTGCACTTAACCTCACTCTTGCCAAAGTTACTCTTACTTCAGATCTTACTTCCACTCTCTGCGAAATTATACTGATTAACTGCAAAAAAGGAAATGCAAAACACAAGAGAGACCCTTGACTTGAGCACTGTATACCTGCGGTACTTGCTCTCCCGCACTTTCGCCATCATTCTCACTGTAATTGACTCGTGGCTTGATGCCGTTATATTTCCTTAGCTGCATCTCCGCTTGTATTCTGGACTGCTCTCACTGCCGCGCTTGCACTCCCGAACTCCCTCACTATCGCTATCACTTTCACTCTCACTTATGACTTGGTGCCGTTATATTTAATTTGCTGCCTCTCCGCCCATATTCTGGACATTATTGAAAAGCACCGCTAAATCAGCGCACTTTTATTGTCTTTGCACACACACAAAAAAAAAGCACTGCATAGGGGCTTGCTCTTTTGCTTTAAATTCTTTTGTCATTCCATTTCTCAATTATGCTCTGCTTAAACCTCACTTGATCATTTTTTTGGGTTTTTCGCATAACTTTTGGCACCTTTTCTTTAAACATTCTTCACTTCACTTTCACTTTTGACACATGCGAATTAAACTAACAAAGCAAACTTTTCCAATTAACCCTGCACTTATTGATCTGCAACACAAAAACGTGGCTCAACACAACGAGTACATTGATTTCTGAGCTTTGATATTTTCGTACGCCTGCAGGAACCATAGGTGCACTGATCGTTGTTGCTGTAATCTCTCACCTAAGCTTTCACAGCTTTAGCGGAAATGTTCAACTTGAAGAAAGCTTCGAGTGCTAAACAGCGGCTAACGATGCTGCTCTCTTCCTCGCACTAAAACTTCCACGATGATCAGATTAAGACAAAGTAAAAAGGTAATTAAAACAAAAAAAATTATGAATTTTCTGCATTTATTTCTGAATTCCATTTGTTTGCAGGGCGTAAGCACTGCCCAAAATGCTCATTCACAATAGAGAGCCTGCACTTCTCCCTCAGCTCTCCTTTTGTCATTACTCATGAGAGTGTCCCATTTCGGAATACTCTCACACACACAGATGTCGTGACCTCACCTCTAACCCAATGACCAGGGCCCAACCCCTGGGCCAAACAAGGGCTAACAGCAATTTGAATTTTGAATTCGGAGGAAAAAAAGTATTCGCAGCCGCAGCGCAACCCTTAACTTGTTGCTATGCCTCGAAATGTTGAAAGATGGCATCCAAAATGAAACTGCAAAATGCGAAAAGATGCGAAAAAAAAGGAAAGTAACGGAGACGGAAGGAACGTTTGCCGCCGGCTGCCGTCTGGGGCGGCTCGAAGAGAAAGGTTTGACCCACAAGCGAACGACGGAATTTGTGGAGCATTTGGAGCGGAGATTGATGCATCGTGTGGGGCGGGGACGAGGTGGAGCATGGATTACATGGAGTAACTGGGTTATAAACGTCCTTCACATGTCCTTTTCGCAGACCTGTGCAGGCCATAAATTTAATGAACGACAAATTCCGCTCGATTCTGCAGAAACTGGTTTCGATTGAATGCGATTCGGGAGCGATGCCACGGCCACTGTGGAAAAACAAGTTCAAATGAGGACTTTTTCCCATCAGAAGCCAGACAATTGCAGTTCAAATGGTCAAGGATGTTGCCAGGCGATCTGCCCGGCGATCACCCCAAGCCTAGGCCCAGTCGCTGGAAAACCAGTTCTCTGAACCGACACGGCGGCGGCTGCAGCTTTTTCGCATTTCAGCCCTGGACCGTGGACCCGACGCCGCCAGGTGTGCATCGGATGCTGCCTGATGCTGCGATCCGATCCAACCCCACCCCACAGAAACCAACCGAACCACCACCCGATCCGACAATGGCAATTCGTTTTTCCAATCTTTTGGGCATGGATTTTTCTATAATAAACTTGCGTAACGGGTTTTTCGAGGGTCTCTGCCTGCCTGCCAGCGTTCTCCTTTGTTGCCCAAAGGGACTGGACGGACTACGCCTTTGTCCACATCCGGGCAGAGGGGCAGACAATGGACAAAGCTTTCGCATCCTGCGATTGCGATCGCCCGATCTGCCTGGAATCTGCCTGTGATGCTGAGTATATAAGCCACGGCTGCTGCGGAGATTCAATCAGTTTCATTTCAATCTTCAAACGCTGAGGATCACCAGCAGCAGCAGCAGCAGCAGCAGGAGCAACAGTAGCAGCATCGCAGGACCAGGAGGACCACTCGGATTCCCTGGAACTACCGCCATGTCCAGGCGGCGCTAGGAAGGCTGTTTGCAAGCCGCACACATCCTTCAAAGCACCCACCGAAAACATCAACCAAAATTCAGTCGAAAAGTTGCCTATCAAAAATATTCACAACTAACACAGAACCGAAAGTCAGATTAATTTTTATTACACTAAAAAAAACACCTAAAAAGACAATACTCATCCAAAACTCCAAGAAAAACGAACAATATTTTCGTGAGAATATGGTTAAAGTATAAAACAAAACTAAAACTATAACAAAAACTACAACAAAAATCAACATAAATCAAAGACAAAACTAAACAAAAATCAGTTCCGAAAACAAAAAAATTCAATTTAAATATTCTACAAAATCAAACACAAATTCACAAATTTAAAGTTTACAAAATCAAAAAGAAAGTCTTAAAAATCGTTACAAAACCTGGAAATACATTGGAAAAAATATAGAGAAAAAGTTCATACAAAAATCCACAGTGTGAAGAGTGATAATAATAACGTTTTTATATCTTACAGGTAAGAAAAGATCGTAAAAGAAAGCTAAAAATAGATATAAGAAATGCCTTTCAACTCTTTCCTTACACTCTTTCCTCTCTAACTTATTTCCCCCCCAAACAATAGGATCCCCAAGCCGAAGCAGCAAACAGGAGAACAGCAGCAGAGTGAGAAGGCCACTATTATGGATCGGGCTGTAACCGCAAGACAACTCCAATCCAAATCTCCATCCCAAACGAGAAAATTGTTATGAAACTCAACAAAATTCTCAAGTGTTTACTGCTCATCATTCTCTACTGCAATGACCATTGGCCGCCACCCATTCTTCCACCGATTATCCACCGATACGCCACGAAATTAAGCCACCAATTGGTGTCACATCGCCACCAGAACCGCCACAAAATTCAAATCTACAACGAAATTCAACACAAAATTCAACTTAAAATCAACTCTAAGCCAGCAAACTGTAAGCCTCTTCAGGCACTGCCACGCCCATACGCCACAGCCATCAACAGTACAGCCACCTCCGCCCCAAGAGGAGGAGCATTGTGCCCCAAGCAGCAATTGAGGCCAGCAAATCACTCAGAGTCCAGGCAGAAACTGCAAGGAAGGAAACCAAAATTCAAGCATCCAGAAACACACAGAAAACCCAAATCGCAAACACAAGGAAAGCTCGGGGCAAATGCAGAAGGCGCCATTGCTGTATCGCCGATGATGATGACATCGAGAGCCGGCACTCCAAGACGAGGATCGAGCATCTGAGGGCGATATAAGGAGGCAAAAGGCAGCGACAGGCAGCGACTGAAGCAGCAGCAGAGGCAGAGGCAGCGACGTCTTTATCTAAGGCAGCGCTCCCCTTTCGAAGGGGAAAAAGTTTTCTACCCCGTTGACACACAGACACACACACACACTCGCACACTCGCACACACAGATACGACGAGTATCTAGATATTTAGCTGAATATCTAAGCAGCAGGGGCAGTGACTGCTGCTGCCCCATGCAACCCCTCGACAGGAAGGACACTCACACATACACAACCACCCCAAGCAGGCGCTCCTGCGGCGAATTCACACACAGGCGCACACCCCCCTAAGCAGCACTCACGCACACAATCGCAAGCCACACAGAGAAACAGAGAGAGAGAAAGAGAAAGAGAAAGAGAGAGCTCAACTTCAGAGAACAGCACACATCTGATGGCGGCACATTACATTTCATCGCAAGTATGTTTCGACTTTTGTTTAGACCCTAAACTTCTGCCACAGGTTCGAGCAAGAGCCAAAGTTCAGGACTCAAAAAAGGTACCAAAAATCCAAGGGGGAGAAAACCCTCAATCCAAATCCAAATCAAAAGTGAGAAGAAAATTCCAAATTCATTAAATTGAATGGCCTCTTGAGTGAGGCAAACATGCAGCAGAGAGGTAGAAAAAGCAGCAGGAACAGCAGAAACAGCCAGAAAAAATCGAAAATTTCAAAATCAATCCGAAAGTCAAAATCCCAAAGAGAACTCTTCTTCTACGGCATCGCAGAAGGCTTCATTTCCAGAGCCCCAGAGCACTATCACCCCAAACCCTAAACCTATCGAATCGAACCAAAATCAAAGAATCGTTGAGCAAAAGACCCGCCCCTGCCACAACCAAAAATCCACACACACTATGCAATAGTTTATCATTTTGTGTCGAAAACGCAAATCGAATCAAATGTAAAATTCCAAATTCGCGTTTCGTCCTTACAAATCCTTAGTTTAACCCACAAATCTTAAACCCAACAAGAAAACAAACTCAAAGAAAAAGACCGTTTCGAATGCCCCAGAGCTTCCAGGCACACACAAATCAACCACCGCTTTGGTCCTTCACACACACACACACACAACACACAAACAATTTAGCACACATACACAAGCAGGGGTGCGCTCAACACACACACCACAAAACACACTGAAACCCCCCACACACACACACACTTAAACACTGATACACACTCACACCCCTTTGGTAATAAAATGGCTGCAAAGGAAGCTGCTTCTACGATTCCCAAGAAGAAAAGAAACAAATAGCCACAGGACCCAAAAAGAAAAAGTCAGAATATGAAAACCCGAAAAACACCCGAATTCAAGTTTTATTCACACATTTCTTGGCGCTTTCAATATTTCGTTGATATTTTCATCAATAATAGCAAAGGCGTTGCGGCATTTTTTAATCCAAAAAAGTTTTATGAAAATTCCAAAGAAATATTTAATGCGCAAGAAATGTTGATGGAAATTTGCACAGCAAATCGAATCCACAACGAAACCAACGAACCATCTTTGAACTCCAACCCAACCACCAGTTAACCCAAAATGTCTCTTGGCCATTGACACAGCCCCCAGAATTTGACCCAAAATCAAGACAGGCAAGAAATAAATCATATGGGAAAGGTGAAATCTAAACGATTAGGCTAGTGAAATTTACCCACGTGATATATTAATTCAAAGTTTTTTCCCCACAAAGACTACACTCAAAATCATAACCAAATTCCTTTTACTTTATAGTTCAAAATCAGAATCAGAAAAAATATGATTAAAAATGATCGTCAATTATTTATCATTTAGAGATCAAAATCAAAGGGAAAATGTGAAACAACCCAAATCAGATTTAAAAGCCTCAGCGATCCAAATCAGAAAAACATAAAGGAAAAGCCAACCAAATCATATATAAAGCAACATTTTCTTCATTCAAATTCAAAAGCCTATCATTTAGTGATCCAAAGCAGAAATAATATTTGAAAGAAACCATATTTCACACCATATAAGCTATATAGCAAAATCATCTTCGAACAAATTCAAAATCAGACAGAGTATCAAAAAAACCAATTGAGAAAAAACAATCTTGCAAAGTTCCAAAACAATTTCAATATGTTCAAAATCCCAAATGCAAGGATTTCAATTCTACCAAATTCAAATTATAAATTCTTACATTTAAAACGAAAGTTCCAAAACGTTACAAAAGTTCATACTTTTAGAGATTTTGAGAAATTCATGGAAAATTTCCAAATCAGACTAAATATTCTATTTGGCAAATTAAATTAGATATCTTTTTCGCAGTTCAAAATTATATTTAAAATTAGTATTCCATTAATTAGACCTGTAGAACAAAAAAGAAAGAAAAGTCAGATGCAAAATTAAACATCAAGAAAATCCGAATTTACCTTAAAAATAAGAAAACAATATATACAAATTAATTGGTTAAATTCTGAGCAACATAAAGCAAACAACAAGAAAAACAATTTAAATTCACGACCAAAAATTATGAGAAACAAACCATAAATTATTTTTAAAAAAAAAAAACATGAAAGATAATCAAAATTAGGCTAAATTTATAATCAAAACCAATATCAAACTTAACAAAATCAACAAATTCAAGTTTTCTGACCAAAACCGTCCAAATTCTCCATTAGACTTCAAATTATAAGAATTTAATGGATATTGGCCATCAAATAGAGTTCACTTTCGTGCATCAACAGAATGCCAAACGCTGAAAAGTATAGAAAATTCGAATGAAATTCCAAACTTTATTTCACTTAAAAGTATTTCATTGGACTTACCATCAGAACAAAGCATACTTCTAGAATATATTTTCATATTCCTTCTGATAAAACTATAGAAAATAATTTCTTAAATTCGAAATTAGACACCACTTTAAACAACTCTTCAGCGTAATCAATTCGTTAGCTTACAAATTTAAAAGACATAAATTAGCATTCAAGACAATAAGATATCGCCGTATTTGAAACAAATATTATGACCTTCTGAAATATCTTTTTTATCTTTAACCTCCTAAACGTGCTTCAACGCAATTCCTCTTTGCTCAAACTTAAATTTAATGTATGGCTATCATGAAAAACATTTTTTCCTTGCCTTCTAAAAAGTATAAATTCATTTGTAACCAACTCCTTGAATCAAAAAACACGGCGCAATCACATATTTGTCACGGTAAATTAATAATGAAACTATATGAATGAGCAAAATCATAATTCAAACAAAATAATTCGTCATTCCTCAATTTACAGGCGTTTCTTGCCAACTTTATGAAAAAAACCATAAATATTTGTGTGACAAAAGCTTTATTTAAAAAAAACCAAATCATCATTCTAGAAAACATTTTTTAAATTATTTTCTAACAAGAAACAGTTTAGAACCATTCCGAATAGAGAATCAAGAGTGATTTAATGCTTTTAAAATAAACTATTTCTTTTGAAATGTAATCTTTTTAAAACTTTGGGCTTTAATGCTTTCGATAAATTCCACAACTTCGTTTAAAATATTACAAAAATATATTACACTTTTCATGTATCTAATTCTGATAAAATTGTAAAAGTTTAGTTTTCAAAAAACAATTCTCACTCAAATTATATTATTTATTCTCTGAAGTTTATTTAATTTAAAAGCAAACATCTAAAACATCAAAAACTATTTATAAAAAAGTCACAAAATTCTAATCGTCCATCCAATTCTGATCAAATTTTAAATGTTTAGGTTTTAAAACACAATTCTCGCTCAAATTATATTATTTATTCTCTGAAGTTTATTAAATTCAAAAGTAAATATCTAAAACATCAAAAACTTTTTAAAAAAAAAGGCACAAAATTCCAATTGCTCATATCGAAAACCAAACAAATCTAATTTATTTAATCTCAAATGGAAATCTCCTAAATCCAAAAGTAAATAGGCAACTTCCGAAGAGTAAAACATCTAAAAATAGATAATAGAAGAATCTCTACGAATTTAAACTGTCTCGACATTCGTATTAACATTTATTTATCTAAATTATTTAATTTTAGAAACTGAAACACTAGAAATCCAAAATTCAAACTTTCAACTTTCGGCTCCTCTCTGGCAATCATCAAAATCCGAAAATCAAAAACCAAAATTCCAACAAAATTATAACACAATTCCATCAAAATTGCAACACTGACCGGCCACAAAATTCAAAATCCAAATTAAATTTAAAGCTTTCCCAAAAACACTTAGAGCAGGTAATCCGACTATTAGCTCAAGACACAAAAGAAAATATCCAAAACTACAAAATCAACAAAAGAAAAGCGAAAACAAAAATACTAAAGATCGATGCTGATGGCTGACCAAAAGAAAACCAAAACGAAAAAATCCAAAATTCAAAACCCAAGCTCCAAACCAGCCAAACACCAAAAAAGAAATCCAATTGAAAATTGCCAAATTACCAAAAAATTATCAAAAAGAAAACAAAAGTCGCGACATTCGCAAGGAATCCTTCGGTGCATAGTTATGGCCACATTACGATGATTAAGTACACCCGTGGACAGTTCTGAAAACAAAAAGCAAAGCCAAAAACAAAACACGAAAAGCGAAAAAAGAAGAAAGAAATTCCAGCAAAATTCCAAAAAGGCAGCATTATAAATTACAAGAAATTGCGGAAGTTTTAATGCGACAAAATGTCAGGAGCAAAAGCAAAAAGGAACCCGCGCGCTGGCAAGCAAAAGACGCGACAGGGACAGGCCACCAAAATAGGACAAGGGCAGGACAGGGGGAGGCTGGCTGGCTGGCAAAATGCTGGCCAACTTTCTGGCCCAAAATCTTACAAATGGCGGCCCGAGAGCTCGAGAGAGGAGTCGAGTGGCAGGCGGCAGATAAATCACAGCGAAACAAAACAATTCCGCAGCTCTTCGCAGCGACCAAAAATCCACAAAAACACAAACCAGAATTGGTATCCGAATCAGAACAGAATCCGAATCCAGACCTAGAGACAAAGACAAAGAACACGCGATTTCAAAGAACTTTTTGCCTTGATGAAGGCGCAGAAGGGGTTGAAGCTGGTCCACAAAAAGAAACAGTTGAGCATAAACAGGCATAAACAAAATTTCATAAACTATAAAACCCCAAGCACTCCCACCGCAGTTAGCCCAAGATTCGACCGATGACCACTTTGATGGCCTCCAGGGAGAGGCCGCCTCAAGAGCATTACTTTCGCTCGAAGGCCGCCATACAAATATCACAAAGATGAAAACCATTCCGAACCATTCATTCAGAGCTATGAAAACTATCAAAACTTAACCCAAATTCAATTCGAAATCAAAATCAGCATCGCAAACAAAATGAAGGCACAACCAGCACAACTTCCAGTTTCTGAACTTTAAGTAATATTCCGAGACGAGTGTCACACGCACACGGCAGAGAAAGCAGAAACCCCCGCCCTACTCCAGACACACACAAACATACACCCCAGCTACCGTTCAGACCTTTCAAATTGTGGTCAGGCGAGAGGTTTCTTTGGCAAAAGTTCGAACCATCATCATCTGTAACATTCAGAAAAACTCCACCAGCATCAGCATCGGCATCATGCAGTTGAAAGCACATCAAACAAAACTTCAAATTTATATAAACTACTGGCAATAGTCGAGGTCGAGGCATAATTGCCATCAATAAATAAAATATGGCTGGGCAGGGGAGCCACCAGCACCAGCAAGAGCAACAGCAACAGACCAGAGCAACAGCAGCAAGAGCAGAGCAGACCCTGAAGAGACACCAATCCTGACAATCCCTTTCCCAGATACAGCCCCAAACTTCAGCAGCAAGCACTCAATGGCCACTAGACAGCAGCAGAGCAGAGCACATTTTGATTTATAAATTCATGGCGAAAGTTGCCAGGCCAAGCGGCAGCCGACGCCACCCAACCCACCAATCCACTCAATCGCCACACGATGACGAAACACATACACACACACACACCACCAACACCACCACCTAGAGACTTGGCAGCAAAGCAACAAGAAAATGCAAAAACCGTCTTATGAAATTACACATTTCCGACTTGTACTAACAGCAGCAGAAAGAAAAAAAAAGCACCCAAAAAACAACATCCAAGCCGAAGCCAAACCGAACATTTAGCAGCAGGTAGCAAACCCTACCCGTCCCCCATAATAACCAAAACGTACCGAAAGAAACCCCTTCTGTTACGGCGACTAACTAGCCGAGAAATTTAGTTATGCAGGGACCAGGAAAATCGAAAGTAGACATTCCATATTTGGCTAGGAAAATGCACGTTCCGGGCAATTTGGAAATTTGCAACATCATTGAGACGCGCAGCAGACGCGAGAAGCAACCACAAAAAGTAGCAAATGGAATCTTGTACAATAGTTCTATTGAAAATCATATATAAAAACCGACCCCCCTTCCAGACTCACGATCTATAAGAGATCCAAGACAGAGAAAGATATTTAAACAGGAGATATACATAGTGAATATATAGAAAGAGTGACAGATAGATAGAGATAGTTAGAGAACAAAGCAACACAAAACAGAGTTAGAGAAAAAACAACAAAGAGAGAAAGATAAAAAACATTTCGGACACAAGGTGGGGATACCTAGTGTAATTGCTTAGTCTTAAGAGTGCTGCACTTGCAACGGAACAGAAACCAAGTGCAGGACTGACTGACCCATGACCCACCCATTACTTTTACCGCAGACCTACCCATTACTGTCCCCACCCCCATATATTCTAAATGGACAATGAATACCCTTTGGGCAGCTGACAACAAAAATGTGATCAGAAATTTGATTCAGAAACGCATAAAGCTTAGGCCACTCTAGACCCTAAAAAAAGAAAAAAAAACAAAAATCAGCAACCTATAATTAAGCGTGAATCGTACAATGTAACTACACTCTGTATCCCCTTAGTTAAGCTAAAAATTAAATGCAAAAAGTATCGAAAAGGGCCCCAAAACAAAAACAAACAAAAACTAAATGTAGATAATGCCAATCCTTTTGCCTAAAATGTCAGTTCTTGTTTTAGACGAAACGATTGTTGCATTTTTTATGTGATTTTTATATAAACATTCATGTACACACAAACACACCCCAAGACACACACACACACACACGTATAGTTTTACATATGGTATAATTTATTTCGATATTCTCGCTACTATCATTATCTTCGTACAGCTTCAGATTTCAGTTCTAATTCCAGTTCTTCTTTCGACACCATAAATTGTGATAAGCAAAAGCATTCTGGAAGACAAAAAGCAAAAGCAAAAAGAAAACCAAAATCAAAACTGTGTTAATCCCCATCTTTGAAAGATCTATGACAAAACCACATACATGCATACACACATACATATATTGTTTCTCTTTAAGTAAATTAAAATATTCGAATTCATGTGACCCAAAAAGTTTACTCAAGTTTTGAAAGAAATTGCTTCATTTTGTATAAAAATATTACTTTGAAACCAAACAAAAAAGCACACACAAAACACACTGTATCCATTAGAAATATTCGTAAAATTAGCTAAAAATACTACGTACAAAAAACACAAAACTAAAACAAAAATCAATAAAATTGTACAAGCCAATTTGCTCAAATAACAAAACAAAACCAAACCTTCTAGAATTTTATTTCCTTTTCTACACAATTCCTAGGAGCAAATAGACTTTATATTTTCAGGATGCCATTCAGGTTGGAGGAAGCATTACTGGTCATTTAACAGCATTTATCTAAAGGAGAGTTGTTTGGCATTAACCAAACCAAAAGAGCTAGAGCTCTATAAATTAGCATGAATGTTCGTTAGACTAAAGTAGAACTTCGAAAAAAAAATGTAGTTATTTGGACCCCGCCTACCTCCCGCCCCCATACAAACTGGAACCCATTTACGTCGTATTTATTATAAAAATAGGTATTCAAAAGATTAATTTTGACAAAAAATCCTTTAAAACATTTTAGAACTTTTAAAAAATATATTTTATTGACTGATTGAATGATTGTTTGGTTAAAAGTAATTTGATTGGAATCGCTCCACCGTACAATTGAATTTCGCTTAGTACTTGTTTAACTAAGCAATAAATTGGATAATTTTCGTTTGAATTGTAATCTGTTTGAAATGTTTCATCTTTAGTTAGTAAGTTTTTGTCAATACTCTTTAAATTACAACATTTTATTGCGTCTGCTTCACGACTGTTGTTGGTCCAGACCTCCAGCAGCGGCTGCATGAGTGAACTTATAAGCATCTGCAAAATTTAAAATTGTTCGAAAAGGGGCAAAAACGGGCAAAAAGCATGAACACCACGTGATTCTATTATATTTGGTTAATAACAAGTAACTTTAACTTCTTTGCAGTGGTGTGCTGTGCAAAAGTAATATTCCACAGAAAACACGTGCAATTGTTAGTACCAAGCTAAAAAGACACACGAACAAAACATTGGACAATTAAATAACTACACACAACCATACAAAAACATGTACTAACAATTAATTTAAATACCTCGACCTGTTATTTCCATATTTTTACTTGTATATAAACTTTGTAATCGAGCTACAGTTACAGCTGTAAGTTGCTCAATTTTTCCCGCAATTTTTCACAAGTCAAAGCATCTCCAAATCAGCCGACTGGTACTAGGTAAAAATCTTCTAAAACCAGTTTTACGAATCAGAAAAGTTAAGTCGCATTCAAATATTTTACCCAAAAAAAATTACATAAATGCCAAAAATTCGGGCTTTTTACCCATAGTGCATTCGAGCATTTACGTGGATATCCAACACAACCATACCTTCATCTAAAATTATAGAACACATAGAAACAACATTTTCTATGACTAAAAAGCCGAAAACATAGTAGACTAAATAAATAAATAAATACAAATTTAATCTCTCGTTTTCTTCCTTAGACATCGTTGACTTCTTACTTGTGTTACTGGCAATGTCTCTGGCATTTTTTTTGGATCACTTTTCCAACATTTATGGCATAACACACATATGTACATATGTATATCTACAATTATAGAACACTTGCTTTGATGATTCATCTCATTCAAAACCAACATTTTCTATGACTACAAAACATAGTAGACACAAAAATAAATAAATGAAAAATAAAAAATCTGTAGTTTTCTTCAGTAGACATCGTTGACATCTCATTTGTTCCCCTGTCAATGTCACTGCCAATTGGAATTATTATTTTTTGACTCATAAATCATGAATACGATTATATGTGTCCTATAAATAAATCATAGGACAAAGTCCATATACTACAACAGAGGGAGCTCTCCTTCTACCCTTCCACAAGTTAAAAAAAGAAAGTTCCAATAGCTTCTACGAGTCAAACGATTTGCTTGTGAGTGTTGAGGTTGGTCGATATTCGTGATCGCTTTTATTACATTACATTATTGCATTGCCTTGCATTTTGGTTGAACATCAAATGTTCTGTTGGGGACAAAGTGCGAGTGCAAGAGAGTACGGAGAGTAAGGATAAGCAAACAGCGGCGGCGTGTGTTTAGCAAACAAATTCACATTTAAATGTTTTATTTCGACTAATTCTGTTGGTGCGTATCGAATGCATTTTAAATCGTTTTGTGACCTTGGCGAAAATAAGATAATAAATAACCGAAAGGGGAGCTTCATATTGAGGAGACGACTAATATCAACGTATGAGCGTGGACGCGCACTTGACAACATTGCACTCTACAAGCCGGCGACAATGATCGCTGGGTTCTCCACGGCAGCCTTTATCTTGCGCAGGAACAGCACGGCCTCGCGTCCATCGATGATCCGGTGATCGTAGGTCAGCGCCACGTACATCATGGGACGAATTTTGACCTGCATTATAAATGCATTAGCAATCCATCAGCAATCTGTACTGCAACTGCAAAACTTACCTCTCCCTTGACGGCAATGGGACGCTCGAAGATGCCGTGCATGCCGAGAATAGCACTTTGAGGTGGATTAATGATGGGCGTGCCCATCAGGGAGCCAAACACTCCTCCGTTGCTGATGGTGAAGGTGCCGCCGTCCATGTCCTCTACGGTGATGGCATCGCGCTTGGCCTTGTCAGCCAAACCGGCCAATGTAATCTCAATGTCGGCATAGTTCATGCTCTCCACGTTGCGGATGACGGGCACCATCAAGCCACGGGGAGTAGCCACAGCCACCGAGATGTCCACATAATCACGGTACACCATGTCCTGAAAGAGAGAGTGAAATTTGTTCAATTGAAAGGCAAAATATTACGCTGACGTCGGGCCTTATCGTTCCCACGGGAAGTTGCATAAACAAAGAATACAAACAAGTGACCGAGATAAGGCTACGTCACGGACTGATAAGCAAGAAGCTATGGGGGTTCTTGGGCGTGGGCGTGTTTACCGTGCCATCGATGACAGCGTTCACCACGGGCTGATCCTGCAGCGCATAGGCACTAGCCTTCGAGAAGATGGACATGAAGCCCAGCTTAATGCCATACTTTTTGACGAATGCATCCAGATTCTGTTTCCGGAAATTCATGGCGTAGCTGCAAAGGAAAGGCATTAATTCCGAGTGGCACGAAATGAGCTGTTCCTTAGCTTGAACTTTTTACCTCATGTCGATCTCGTTAAAGGTGGTCAGCATAGCTGTGGTGTTCTGGGCATCCTTCAAGCGAGCCGCAATCTTCTGCCGCATGCGGTTCATCTTGACGCGCTGCTCGGAGCGGGTGCCCAGGATCTGGCGGGTGCCATCTGCAGGCGGCAGCTTCACCTGGGCGAGTGCAGCTGGAGGAGGCGCGGCAGCACGAGGAGCAGCTGGTGGGGGACGAGCCGCTGGTGGTGGTGGTGGCGGACGAGCAGCTGGTGGGGGTGGTGGTGGTGGCGCCTTGGCAGCTGGTGCCGCAGCAGCTGGCTTGGGAGCAGCCGCAGCTGGAGCTGGCTTAGGGGCAGCAGGAGCTGGTGCTGGTGCGGCGGCACCCGCCGCCTTGGCAGGCGCTGCACCCGGCTTCATCTTGAACAGTTCCTGGCCGGGCTTGACAGTGTCCCCGTCCTTGACCAGAATGTCGGTGACTTGACCGGCAAACGGTGCTGGCACTGGCACCGTCGTCTTGTCGGTTTCAATCTCCATGACCGCCTCGTCCGCGGCAAACGAGTCGCCCACCTTGCAGGTGAACCTGTGGCGAGTGAGAACTTGTGGTTGACATTTGTTGTGCTAAGACTTGCTTTAATCTTATTTCAATAGAGACAGAACAACAGGTCTCCCGTCTGTGACTAAGTAACCTGTTGCTCGATCCACGTCAATGACCTGAAGCTGCTCGCGACTTACTTGATGTCTCCCTCGGCGATGGAATCGGCGAATGGTGGCACCTTCACCGACGTCTCTTGCCACAGTTGCGAGGTGGTGTGGAAGCCCTGCCATGTAATGGCCCTAGACAGTGACGAAATTTGTTTCAGTAGGCATGGCAAGCCGAAGCAGATTCTCGCTTATTGGCACTCACCTGGGGACTTCCTGGCAGCGCAGATTGGCATCTTGGTTGAGGAGTTGCTGCTGCTTGGCCACAGACACGGCAACTAGTCGGGAATACTGGCGTAGGCAGCGCTTCAGCTGTGGAGGAAAAGTCTAAAATCAATGATTGCACAACCAGGAGCAATGCGGCGCGTCGACGTCAGTCAGGGTACGTCACGTGTGTCGTGTCAGCTGTGGGCCCAGACCCGTGTCAGCCGGGCTGGGCAAACATTTTAGCCATTTTTTCAGCGGCGCACGCACACACACACACAATTACATAATCGCATTGGGAGAACTGCCCCTGGCCTGGCCCGGCCTCAGCAGCAACGGCAGTGACGAGCAGACGCGCTGCCTGCAGCTCGGTCTCCACATAGCCGCGCCCCTCGCCAGGAATCGCCTGCAACTCCCCCGCACCGTGGACCCTCCTACACTTACTTCATGACTCCGCACGGCGCGCAGGCCAATGGTTTGGACACTGTTTGGCAGCCGCCTCGTTATTATGGAAATTATACCCGTCATCGCTGCGACGTCGCTTCGTCTCTACTGGGAAAGAGTGTGTGTGTGTGGAGGACACTTGTCAATTTTTAGAAAAATTCTTAAATGAAACTGCGGTTAATGGAAAAGCAACGTTGATAGCCAGTTCCCCTGCGACCCTAATGCTTCTTATGTCATTCCTTATAAATATACCGCAGAATATACCATTATATACCGATATCCACCATCAACTTCATTTCGATATCAAAATATACCGCAAAGCGTACAACTTTTGTGATTCGATTGCGTTTCAGCTGTTTCCGATTTTTCGCTTGACCGTTCCGAACGTGGAATCTCTGTACCTTTGAATTATTTTCCAAATAAATTAATACCTGCGTTCAACATGAGCTCCAAATCCTTTTTCGTCGAGGATGATGCTGAACAGTCGAACAAATTGGCCAGGAAGGCCAAGGAATCGCCGTTTATGCTAGTGGGTGAGTAAACCCGAAAATCCGTGACGTCAGGTGGAAACTTTTCGCGCACGCAGGCTGATATAAATGTAGTGCGTGCAACCGAATTAGATAGATGCGTCTTGACCTTGACCATGTAATTTGTGCGTTGAGGTTAGCAGCCGCAGAGCAGCAGATCTGGGCAGATCCCCTTCCCCGTTGGGTAGTGACATAACTGTTAATGTTCCGCTGTTCGTCTGGAAAGCGCATGATGCAACAGTTATGGCTGGTATGAAATTCGGAAATGCAATAGAAACTCCTCGAAAGACAACGGGAAATGGCACTATTAGCACATCGGTGACGTTGATGCGCCAGCTGAACCTTGGCGCGTGCTAGAAATCTCATCTTTGTGTGTGTGTGTGTAGCCGTCTGGCAATTATCAGCAGACGCTAACGCTAGTCACCAGATTCTAGGTAGTGGGCAGTGGGTAGCAACAACAAAATCAGAGCCGTAATGGAACAATTCTAATCGGATAAACAACTTTCTGGCCACTCATTCACAGGCATTGCGGGATTCGTGGCGGCGGGTCTGATTGGAGCCTACAAGTACAAGCATCGTGGCACCATGAGCACCAGCGTATTCCTGATGCAGCTCCGTGTGGCGGCCCAGGGCACCGTCGTGGGATGTCTGACAGCGGGACTGGCGTACACAATGGCCAAGGAGTACCTGTTCGAGAAGGAGCCCAAGGAAAAGTAATGCTAGCCTCCACCCACTTAGTTAATCGTAAATGTAGTTTTAGTTGCTGTATTTTGTAAGTCGCTGACACACAAACCCCACACACTTATTTCATCATCCCCACCGTTTTTCTGTTTCTTACACTTTACCCCTCCGTTATTTTGATTTCTCATTTTAGTTCCAAGCCACTGACTAACTAAAGAACATTTCTGATTGTGCGGCCACTCAAAAACCCTTCAAACATCTGGGGACAACTCCAACCCTTGGCCAGCACCTTATCCTACACCTAAGCGATTTGTAACTCTATTTATTGCATCATCATAAGATTCACACCGACCGATTGACGATGGCTCTCCATCGGGAGGCCAGTAGCCTTGGCTGCGTCTTCTGGTGCACGATGTCCCCGATAAATTTAACTAGCTAAATGTCTTGTATACCTGCGTAAGATTGTGATAATGTTTGTTTAATTGTACGACAGTCAAAACGAACACGAACACCCTGTCGCTCCTCAGGCGACAGACGAAAATATGAATACCTCTCGCATGATATAATACGATTAAATAAAACAAAATAGAATGTATGCAAAAGTAAAAGCCCTGCGCTGCTCATTTAACATTTATAACATGATTATTGAACGTTTTATTTGTTTATATAACATTAAAACATTGGCCTGATTTATCACCGCGTTCTTCTGAACGTAAAACTTCTTTCCATCGAACAGAAGGCGGCGTGTCCTAGGCTCCTCGGGAGACTGGGCCTCTATTTCATTGTAACTTTCATTTGGATTCAACAACAGAAAGTGGGCCTAATGCATATCGTTTTAAAGCTTTGTCTCGCGCTTCCAGGGTCTTGTGGGTCCTCGATTTTAGATGGGCCTTAAAATGTTTCCTAAGCTTGAATCCTAACCTGCAGATGTTACAGCTGAAAGATAAACAAGATTATAGATTTATTGAAGCATTCGTGATCCGGTTGCTGGTACCTGTGTTCGCGGCTCATTGTGTGTTGTATTTGATGGGACCTGCAGTCTCCCCTGGTCACGAAGGACTTGCTGCAGTACTCGCAGCGAAATGGACGCTGGCTCTCATCCATGTGAGTTCTGTGTAGGGAAGTACTTTACATAAGAGGATCTCATAATGGTGCCGATGCTCACCTCTCGTGTATGCTGCGGGCGCTGCAGTATTGAAAATCTTTCCCGCAGTTATACCGACAGGGATAGGGACGCACTGCCGTGTGCTTTCTTTCGTGGGAACGGAGCTCCGCAGCCGTTGCATACGCGGCACCACATTGCTGGCACTTGTGGGGTCTGGTGCCGGCATGGCGCACCAGGTGACACTTCAGACTGAAGCGCGTGGCCAGCGACTGTCCGCATAAATGGCAGACATGTCTCTCCTTGGGTGGTTTGTGGTGACGACCCGTGTGGTTGTCCAGCAACACTTGGCTGTGAAACTTTGCACCGCACTTTGGGCATTCATGCGTCAATTCGGCACCAATGCAACGGAGGTGTTTGGTTAGTCGAGAGGCAATGGGAAAACTTTTCCCACAATGGCTGCAATCAAAGCTGCAAGGAATCGGCATTAGAAGGGTTTGGCTAGAGTTCAGGCAACTTAATTTACTTCCTTCCAGCAGGCACAACATCATGTAGCTGGTACAGGTGCGTCCTGAGCTCGATTCTGCTCGCAAATTGAAGGCCACACAAGTTGCACGAATGTTTATCGGCATCCATGTCATTATTGGCATCTTCTTGGACAATAGAAGCTGTCTCTCCAATGTCCTCGTCTTTCAGGTTACTCAGATCGCTATCACTCTCCTGTTGTATCTCATATTCATGGCGAATGGACGCTATCTCTACAACGTATTCCTCTGGTCCTAGCTCAGTATCGCTTTCCACATTACTTTGATAGATATCATAGTCGTCTTTCGGCAGTTGAGATTCCATCTCAAGCTCCAGCCGTTGCTGCACTTCAATGCAAACTCTACGGAAGTCAAAGGCAGCCTCTAGATCCTGCTCGCATTTTTGGCATAGGAGCTGTGGCAATTTCTCATCATTTCTCAGCTATTTAATTAAAACAAACTTGTGAAATTTCAATTACAATTTTAATTTGATTTTATACTCACGAGCAGGCCAGTTAATGTTTCGATTTTTCCCAGCAGACCATTGCTGGAGTCCTCGAAAACGTTTCTCGCTGCAGCATTGTGTATCTGCCGCGAACATGTTCTGCAAAACATCTTCATATTTATGCAAAATACTCAAACTATAACGAGAACATTGGCAAATAATAAAACTCCTCAAATCAAATCAAGCCGTTTCATTGACTTGAGGAAAAAGCAAAGCGCCATTCACCCAGAAGCGCAACGAAAAGCTTAGCCCAGGTTTGTGTCGCTCATCCCGTTAGTCGTCCATGGCGCCAGCCACTTGGCGTTTGTGGAGCTTGCTTCTCTTGTGAAGCGTCAAGTGGGAGGAGCGCAGAAACGACTGATCGCACGGCTCGCAGCTGCAACATAAATCGCTTGAAATACATTAAATTAAAGGACTTTGCTGCCTCAGCACATACTGATAGTTGCGGCTGTTGGTATGTACCAATTCGTGCATGCGACGTGTGGCGCTGGATCTGAACGTCTCGTCACAGTATTGGCACGAAAAAGGACGCTCGTTGGTATGACTCCTGAAGAAGTAAACATGATTAGTATGGAAATACAAACAGTGGGAGTTCCATGTACCTCTCATGCACAGCCTTGCTGCTGCAGCCGCGAAAAGTTTTGTCGCAAAAGCGGCAGGCATAGGGTCGTGCATCCGTATGCAGGATCCTGTGACGTCGCATTTCGGGCTTCGTGTAGTATCTGGCATGGCAAATGTCGCACTCGATTTGCTTGTTGCCCGAATGCCGCATAATGTGCAATTTAAAGTACGTCGAGCACTTGAACTCTCCCTCGCAAATGTGACAGATCCAAGTTTTGTTACTCTTCTTCCGTTGCCTGGGTTTCCTTTTGTGTTTCCTTTTGATGGTAAGAGTGGAGGATTGAGTTTCCACCGCGATGTGCTTATTACCGTTCTCATCCCTTTCTTCTTCGCCTTTATCGGGTGGAACGAGAGGCGGCGAGACATCCACATGGTTGTCTATGACTTCATCGGCGCTGACCAGATACTCCACAGCATAATCGTCCATCGCTTTATATTCGACATTGTCGTCCATTTCTTTATCTTTGATATTAACGGCGGCGAGCAGCGATGCCACAGCATCGTTGTCCAATGTGTTATCCTCGACATTAATGGCGGTGAGCAGCGGCTCTTCGGCATCGTCGTCCATCGTGTTATCCTCGACATTAATGGTTGTGAGCGGCGGCTCCTTATCTTTACCCCCACCAACAACAGCTTCGTTTTCCAGTGTATTATCTTCGTGTTTAACTGCGAGCAGCGGCTCATCGTACGTCTCATTATCCTCGGCAACCTGTGGCTCGCTGGCTATCTCTTTATCCTCGATATTAACGGCAGCGACGAGATCATTGGCGCTGTCAAATTCCTGCAGTTGGAGTTCGTTCCTTTTGTACTGCAGAAACTCATTGGTGGCCATGAACTTTGTCCGAAATTCCAGGAACCTCTCGAGGTCCCGCTTGCAACCTTGGCATATGAGCTCTGGCATATCATGTTCCTTCTCCAACTAAATGGCAAGGATACAGGATAAACAGGATGTTGGCCTCACTATTACAACTATTTGTTCGACAACTTACATAGGACATAGTGATGTTTTCAATTATAATGACCATGGGGTAGTTCTCCCCCTCAAAGAGTGGGGTGGCACTCGATTTATCTATGTGGGTGCCACAAGTGCGGCACAGCCGCTGTCGCCACTCGAACATCGTTTGCAAATAAATTCAACAATTTGTTGGCATTCAGAGTTGTCAACTTCCCGTTGGCTTCCAGGTGAATGGCAAATCAGACAAGACCAAGAAGAAGAATCCTAGACAGCTGCTTTTTGTTATTTGACAAAAAAAAAAAAAAAAGAATTAAAATTGAAAACTGCCAAAAATGAAGTTAGAATGCAGAGCTTGTGGCGAGCAGATATTCATCTCCAATCCGAAGAACCTCTTCGACAAGGAAAACTCGCTAATACTGCTGAGAATCAAGCAGCTGACGGGCATCCCGGTAAGACACGAGAACATAACATTTGATAACAAATTATTTGAATTGAAACTTGCAGTTTAAATTCGAAGAAAATCTACCAACGCATATATGTTCCTGTTGTTTGCTGGACCTCAACCAGGCAACAGTGTTCCGGGATCGTTGCCTGAAAACACACAAGCGTCTGCACCTCAAGGCAGCCAGAGTCCAAGATGCTGTGGAAGAAGCGCACGACCCACTGGATGATAATGTGCAGCCCGCGGATACCTACGATGATGACGACGTCGTGAGTGAAGAGTTCTCCGAGCCGGAGGAGGAACAAACCCATGTATTTCCGGCATTGGAAGAAGCCAATAAAATAACGAAAACAGAACCGAGTCCCAGAAGCGCTTATCCCCGCGTAATGGTTAAGCGCACCCGCCTCGCAGAAGGAACCTTGATAACTTTATCGGCTACCAAAACACTAGGCCCAGACCCCAAGCGGATAACCAGTGCAAAAGAAGCCCAGCGGATGGGGTCCGGTCAGCCAAAAAAGAAGAGAAAAAGGGCTCCTTGCTTAGAGAAGAAGTATGTGTGCGACCAATGCGGTTGGTCCTTCAACGACATAAGCAACATGAGAGACCACAAGCTGCGCCACTCTGAGAAAAAGTTTGTGTGCAAGGATTGCGACTCTTACTTCTACACGGCTGCCCAGCTCAAAATGCATGTTCGCGTCAAACACAATGGGGAGAAGCCCTTCCTCTGCAAATACTGCGGCATGGCATTCACCAACAGTCCCAGTCGTTGCCGACATGAGCGGTAAGCAATCAACTAGCATCTAGCATGTACTCCAAATGCTGAATTTGTGTGTTCCTGCAGGCGGTACCATTCAAACGACTTGCCGTTCGGCTGCGTCGAATGTGGCAAGACATTCATCAGCAAAGTGGGTCTGGCAAAGCACGGAGAACTACACAAAGGCGGAGGAACGGGAAAGTTCTAGTAGGTTTCCATAATACAATAGATAATAGTCAAAACTAATGACCAGCAATCCAACGCAACTTATTTTTCAGCTGCGACATTTGCGAGAAGGAGTTCAAGGAGGCCATTTTCCTGCGTGGGCACTATCAGACCAAGTATCATCTGACCAGGGCGAGAAAATATGAAGATGCCTGCGAGTACGAAGCGATTGACGAAGACGGATACATTGATTTCGATTTGAGCGAATCTGTAATTGATGATTAAAAATAAATCATTCACTTAATTTTTGGCGCCAAATTGAAGACTACGTGTGCAGGCACAGCATCTCAAATAAGAAGAATTGTACATAGGCACTAAATTGTACACATTTAACATATCATTTATCACATTTATAAGCTTTTTTATTACATTTACTGTGTATTTATCTTTTTTAACTCTGTTTAATTATGGCGCCCGCTTTTACCAGTCACACACCCACGCGGCCAATGCAACAGGCCATTCACATAAAATGGGCATAAATACAAATTAAAGCCAGAAATTTAATAAAACTATATTATTGGGGGTATAAATTGGGTGCCTCATAATGTCGCTGCGGTGTCGAACCTGCGGCGAGACAGTATACGGCCTAAATGCAACAAACCTTTTTGAAGGGGACAACGATATTGTGAGGAAGGTTTCATTTCTGACTGGCATCTGGGTAAGTTGGCACTCCCGACTGTTTTCTGTGCTAAAGTAGACTCCTGGCAGATGACCGACCAGCTGGATATGCCCAGGAGCATTTGCGCTTGCTGCCTCATGGATCTGAACACCGCCATCTTGTTCCGAGAGCGTTGCATCAGGACACACAATGTGCTGACGCAGGGCAGCTGCGAGATGTTCCCTTCTGATGATGTTGCTCTAAAAAGGCATCTAGACGACCCACTGGGGAATGAGGACGGCTTACCACTTGAAATAAAATGTGAGATGGAAGATCAACTCTCAGATGCCCAGCCAGATATAGTGGAAGCCCCGGCCAGATCTCAAGACACGGAAACACGCAGCAAACATTCCTCTAGACAAAATTCTTACGAAAACGTCCCGGCGGACACGTTGCACTCACCAGTGGCAGCGCCAGTCCCGTCTGTGGAGGTGACGGAAAGTCTTATAACGGCTGAAAACACAGAGCCTTCTGCCACGAAGGAAGCTGAGCGAAAACGTAGGAAGCGCCAGAATCGAGTTAATCAAAATTATATTTGCGATCAGTGCGGCAAGCACTTCAACGACAAGGGAAATCTGAATCTACATTTGGTGCGCCACACGGGCATACGCAAGTTTCAGTGTCCGGAGTGCAGCCACAAGGAGTACAGTCAGTTCCTGTTGAAGATGCACATTCGGGTGAAGCACAGAAGAGAGGCGCCATACGCCTGCAAGTACTGCGACCAGAGATTTGTGTGCAGCAACAAACGCTATCGTCACCAGAGGTAACTACTCAATATTTTGCAAAAAGACAGAACTAAATGAACATTTTGTATCTTAGAATCCACGAGGGGCTCAAGCCGGAGAGGACTGATAAACCTTATGCCTGCAATATTTGCCCTCACAGGTGCAACAGCATGAGCAACTTGAGGAAACATGAAGTGGTGCACTCTGGCGATCGTCCATTTCGGTAAAGGAAAAACGTTTGCCACTATCCTGCATATGGATTTAATCTTGAACTTTATTATATTCCCAACAGCTGCGAGATCTGCGATGTCGCCTTCAATCGCATGTCCAACCTGAGAACTCATTTTCGTTCGAAAACCCACAAAAAGAAGACTGAAGAAACGACAATCACTGAGGCCGAAATAGTCGATCCAAACTGAAATTGTTTACCTTAAACAAAGGATAAATGTACATTTTATCCAAAATAAACTTTGTTATATTAATTCTTGTATCTGAGAACACAAAACTTTGGTACATTTGTCAAAATTTCCTTTTTTATGTTAAGTATACAAAATTTAGAACAAGACAAACAGCTCCCTCGTCCGACACGGAGCATCCAGCCATGCAGTCATTGTGCTCAGCCCCTCGCTCAAATTGAAACTCCTCTGGTTTCGGGCACACCCACTCGGAGTTTTCCCTGTGTGCAATGATGGCTAGCCGGTCCACTCGGAGCACTGTCTGCGTGCATTAGCTCAGCTAAAGTTTCTGGCGGAGCTACAGCAGCCATGAGACTAATTGAACTTGCTGGACACATCACTGCGGGGCGCGGCGAGGAGTACTTACCGGCACAAGCAAAATGATGGGACATCCCAAAGAGTGTCGTCGAGCATCTGATAACATTCTGGCCCACAACCTGGGAAAGAATACACTGTTGGCATCGCTGGAGTCGCACCCAAAAACCTCCTAGTTTCGGCTTGCATTGCTGGAGTTCCAGTTAGTCAGCGTTCCATTGGCAAGCTACATTTTGAGAACGCCACCTGTCCGTGCTGCGGTTGCTGTCGTGGGATGCAAAATACAAGTGTCCGATGGCCACACATGTTCACCCAGCAGTGGCCAGGTTGCACGCTCGCTGCCGTGCCGTGTGCCGGGGGAGCACGTTAAAAGTTCACGTACAAAATTTCGAGTTACATTAAAGAATGAATGAAAATTATGATTTTATTTAACAGTTTTTCCGAAAGAACTAAGTAACTAATATAAACTCTATTTGTTTAACTCGAGTGTTTGTTTAATCCTCAGTCTCCGAGTTATCCTGAGCCTGCGCTGAGGCCTCGCTGGCGCGCTTTATGCACTGGTTGACACGATCCAAGAACTGATCCGCGACGTCTTGCTTGCCAAAGCGGCAGGCCAACTGTTCAACAACTCCCTCCATGGACGTCTTGCCCTCGGCGTCGGCGGCATAGTTGAGGCCATACCACGAGAAGCTCTTCTTTTGGCCATTCATGGGCACCAGCTTCAGGTCGCCGGCTATCTTCATGTTCAGCAGCACCTTGGGCACCAGCTCCTGTCGCATGAGCATGCGGAAGGACTGCAATTGTGGATGCTCCAAGATCTTCAGCTCACCAGTGCCTGCCACAAAGGAGATTTGTAGTAATGAAAGTGGATAAATAATTGGGTGTATGGAAACCTACCACGCTCCTTCCATTCTTTAGTGTTCGTATCGAACCGGTAGAGCCGCGAACGCTCGCCAAACAACTTAGTCTCATCCTCCTCTCCCGTCTTCACAACGATCTCATCGGGCAAGTCAACAATGGGCGCATAGTAGGGATCGTAGTTGTCATCGTTTGTGGCATCGCCATCGCCCTCGCCATCTGCATCACCATCTCCGCCCGTTGTGTTGTTGCCCTTGGGCGATTGAAAGTTTTTAAAGTCATTCTGGTGCGTGAGATTGTAGAAGCCGCCGCCGCTGGCTGACTTATTGAAGCCCATGGGAGTGCCCTGATTCTTCGCGGACAAGCTGGCAAAATCATCGCCACCAGCCTTGCTGGCCAAATCCGCCAAGCTGGAGCTACCCACAGCTCCACCACCACCACCTCCAGCAGCAGGCGAGGAAGTCTCCTTCGTGTCACCAAAAGCCAAAGAGAATACCGACTTTGGGATGTTGTTGTCCTTCTTCTGTTCGTTGCTCTCACCCGTCTCTTTGTCTTTGGGTGGCGTTGGCGGCTTGCCCAGATCTCCAAACGTGATGCCTTGGGTGTTTTGGCCAAAAGCGGGCACCTCAGAGGCAAACACAAAGCCCGACGATCCACCGCCAAATACCGAAGTGTTTGTGCCACCGAAAATGGTCTTAGGCGCCGCTGCCGGCACGGGATCCACTTTGGCTACGCCGCCGAAAATGGATTTCGTCAACTCGGGAGTGCCGCCGCCGCCAACTCCTCCAAATATGGACTTGGCACTCTGATCCTTGCTCTCGGCAATGCCACTGCCAAATATGGAGCCCAGCACATTGCCCTGGCTGCTGCTGAAGATCGACTGTTGCTGCTGCTGCTGCTGGGGTTTGCCACCACCAAACAGGCTCTGGCCAAAGGTGGGTTTATCTGAGGGAAGATTTTGTCAAACAAATTAATGGAATTCTTAAGGGTATGCCCATTGGCAAGACTCACCTGCGGCTGTGCTGCCAAAAACGAATGCATTCGATGGTTTATTCTCCTCTGGCTTGCTGGCAGGAGTAGAAGCCAAAGCCGCCGTGGAATTGGCGGACACTGCCTGGCCAAAGCCACTGAAGCCGCCGCTGTTGGCGCTCGCCAGAGAACTGGCTCTAAAGATGGATGAGCCGCCGCCCAACTGAGCAGCTGCCGGCTGCTGTTGCTGTGATTGAGCGAGCGGATCAGCGGCAGGCGGTAGCTTCAGGGCTGGCAAATGCATCGGCAGCGGAGGGTACACATCATCCGCGATGGGGGCGGTTGAGGTCTGGTGGTTTGCCCAGTCAAACTTCTCTGGATCGCAGCCCACACAGCCCGTGCAGCCAGATCCGACCGAGAGGTCGTGTTCTTCGGCCAGCGATTTGTTCTCTTGGGAAAACAATGGGGGCCTGCCGCGACTTGCTTCAGTAATGTCAGCTGCAGGCGGCGCAGCGGATGTGTTTGGTTCCTCAACAATGGCTGGGGCGGTGCCGTCGAGGGCGCTCTTCACCACCTTCAGGAAGTTATCGGCAATGTCCTTATTCTTGAAGCGCAGCGTGAAGCGCTCGTTGACGCTTTCGCCCTCGCTGTAATCGTGCACGACAAACAGCCAGGAGCGCTCGTCCTTGGGCTTGTAGGCGACGCTCGCGGTGAGGGCGTGATTGAGGCACACCTTGAAGATCGGCTCGCGTCGCATCAGCACTCGCAGTTTTCCGGTTTGTTTGTGGCGCAGGATCTTCACATTGCCTACGCCTCGCTCGCGCCACTCGTCCGTGAGGCGATAAAGCTTTGCCCGCTGCACATAGAGCACCTCCTCGTCCTCCTCGCCAGTCTTGACATCGACCTTGTCCGGCAGTGGGATTACAGGTGCAAAATGCGTCTGATTCTCCTCCTCCGGATCGGAATCATTGTTTTCCCCATTATCGTTGCCAGACCCGCCGGGGCTCTTTGGCTGCTGCTGTGCGGGCTTTGGCATCGTGAAGCTAAAGGTGCCCGATTCCAGAGACACAGGCGCCGCTGCCGACGTTTTGGGCACAAAACTGAAGCTGGCCGATCCAAAGACGCTCTTGGTGGCTTCGCCGTCTTTGCCTTCCCCTGCGACAGTTGGCGGTGCAGCAGCCGCTCCAAAGCCGAAATTAAACTTTGTCGTGGCCGGCAAGATGAGGCCCGACGTTGAGCCCAAAGCGTTGCTCTCCTTCTTGGGCACTGTGTCGTCCTTGGGCGCCTCGCAGGCACTGCAGTAGAGGGCATCCCCAGTGTTGCTCAGATAGCAACTGCCGCAGGACCAGCTGCCCGCCTTGGGCTTGAAGGCATCTCCAAATCCAGACGCTTTGTCAGGCAATGCGGCAGGAGCTGAGGATGTGGCTGCCACTGGAGCAGCTGGCTTCTCCGTTGACTGTGGCTTGGCTCCGAAAATGAAGCCCGAGGGGAGAGTAGTCGCTGCTGTGGCTGGGGCTGCCTCTGTTGTTGCGGGGGCAAAGCCAAAGGAAAACTTGCTCGCGCTGCTGGTGGATAGATTGAGAGCATTCGATAGATCCAAGCCTGCTGGCTGCTTGGGCGGCACTGTCGCATCCTTGGGTCCCTCGCAGGACAAACAATACAACTGATCCTGGCCATTGCTCGTGTAGCAGGCCTCACAGCTCCAGCTGCCAGCCTTGGGCTTGAAGGCATCGCCAAAGCCTTTGCTGGCTGTGGCTGCTGCTCCAGACTTTTCTTCTTTGGCAGCCACCGGCTTCCCCTCCGCCTTGGTGCTGGACGATTCAAGCTCTTCCATTTCTTTTTGGGCCTTTAGCACTGCATCAAAGAACTCCTTGCATGTCTCCGGTTTCTTGAAGCGCACGCACAGCGTTGTCTGTTCCAGCTCCTGATCGGCAAAGTCCTGGGCCGCCCAGGTTAGGGCCGTGGTCGAGTTGACGAGATACTTGAAGGTGGTCTCTGGCAGCAGCCGCTGATTGCAGCACGTTTTGTGCACCTTCTCGCGACGCATCACGAGACGCACCTGGCTGGGATCTTTGCGGTTGCGCAGCAGCTTCATGGTTCCCAGGCCACGCTCCTTCCACTCACTCGTCTCCTTGAAATAGCGCAACAACTTGGCCCGATTCTCGAACAGCACATCCTCGTCCTCTTCGCCTGTGACCACCTTCACCAGTTCGGGCAGCGGGATCACTGGGTTAAACTGCGCCGTCGGCTCGTACTCCTCCACGGCATCGGATTCGGTCTCCTCTTTGCCTGTTGCCTTTGACTGCTGCTGTTGCTGCTGTCCCTGCAGCGTGCTGTCCTGGAGCACTGCTGTGGTAAACAAGGTGTTGTTGTTGCCGCTCGTATTACTGTTGACGGCCGAGACGCTGCCAAACGACATGCTGCCAAAGGACAAATTGCCAAATGGCGAGGCCGTTGGCCCGGCTCCCTGCTGGCCAAAGCTGAAGCTGGCAAACGGCGGCACTGTCGGCGGAGCTGCGGCAGCCGTGGGAGTGGACGACACGGCAGTGGAAGTGGGAGGAGTAGCAGCAGCAGCAGCAGGCTGCTGTCCTCCAAAGAGAGACTTGGCCACTGTCGTCGATGAGGTTGGGTTGGTCGCGAAAGCTGGAGCAGCCAGAGCTGCCAGCGATTCCGATAGCTTCATGTTTGAGGGCTCAAAGGGTTTGCCGAACGATGTGGCAGGTGTGCTGGTCACAAAGCTCTTGGGCACAGCCGTTGCTGGGGCGGGGGCTGCAGCAGGTGCCTTTGGCACCTCGGGAACCGCAGCAGCTGCGGCGTCCGTGGTGGTTGTGGCTGCCTTGGCAGCCTCCTGCCGCGCCACAGTGTAGGCAATGTGAAACTGTTTGGCCGTGTCGGGCGACTTGAAACGAACGAGGAACGTCTCGGGCACCAGCTCCTCGTCGGCAAAGTCGTTGGCCGCCCAAATGAACGACTTTTGCTCCGTGTCCCCTTGGGGTGTGGCCAGCGACATCTCTGAATTGATTTTGTGGTTGGCACAGACCTTGTGGGTCTGCTCGCGTCGCATGAGAATGCGCGAGACGCCGGTGGCCTGGTTCTTCAGTATCTTAATGTTGCCAATGCCACGCTCCTTCCACTCGTGCGACACCAGGCGGAAGAGCTTCGCACGGAAACAGAACTTGACCTCCTCATCCTCCTCGCCCGTGCGCACTTCAATCTCATCGGGCAGCGCTATAATGGGCTGGAAGTCCGGGCGTGGATCGTAGTCCAACTCCAGGGAGGCATCTGCAGCGCCCGCACTCTTATTCGGCTCACTTGCGACACTCTTGGCACTCTCATTGAGCAGCAGGGCCTGGGCCTGTTCGGCCTCCTGCTCCTTTTGCTTCTCGGCAGCGGCCTTGGCCACCTGTGTCTTGAAGGAGAACGGACTCTCCGCATTGCTGGTGCCGAAGCTAAAGTTGAACGCCCCGCTGGAGGTTGCTGTCACGGCAGCTGTTGGCACAGTCACTGGCAGTGCTGCTGGCTGTTGCTGTGGCTGCGACTGCGGCTGCTGTTGCTCCGTGTTCTGCACCAAACTAGGCTTGATATGCTGTGCAGGAATTGTTACGCTTAGCGTCGGCTGGACGCCAGCGACTGTGGCTGGTTTGGGCAACGGATCGGAGCTGGTAATGACCACATTAGCCGGTGGCTCCTTCTCCACGGGCTGGTTGTTCAGAGCGCGATTAAACAATGATGGAATGGCCGGTGTGGGGGCCACTGCGGCTGTTGGCGGTGGAGCAACGACTGGAGCTGCAGCAACCAATGGCGGCTTTGCCTGCGGCACCTGAATGGGCGATGGCATGAATACCGGAGCAGATGAGTTGAAGAATCCAGGACCTCCCACTGCAGCGGTTGGAGGCTTGGGCGGCTCCACCGGCAGAAGCGGAGCAATGGCCGGGGCTGGACCGGGTGGCTGCTGTGCTGGAGCTGCTGCTGCTGGGACTGCGGACTGTGGTGGTTGGATCAGACTGGCAGGCGTTTGTCCAAAGCCACCAGCCGGTTCCAGGTAGGACCTGGGCGGCGCCACAGCGGGTGCCGGTGGGAATATTCCCGGTATGCCAGCAAAGTTTGGATTCTGTGCTCCTGTAAATGTAAATGACATTTCAGATGAAATTATAGTCAGGATTTATATTTCGAAAGGGTCTAGACAAACTTACCAAAGATATTCAGAGGCGGCAACGTGCCAGCAGCCGGCGGAGTGCGCATATACTGCTGCGCTTGGGCTGCATAATAATTGTAGAGCTGATTCTGGTTGAACAATGGACTGCCGTAGGCGCCCTGCAGGAAGCGATCCTGTGGCGACTGTATGCCCGGAACGCCATTGAAAAATCCACCCGGATTGGCAGTGGGTGCACCATAATTCGTAGACAGCAACTGCTGATGTTGCTGCTGCTGCGCTACTGCTGCTGCGGCAGCTGCCTGGCTCTGCTGATGCTGCTGTGCATCGAGCTCCTCAATGATGAGGAGCTCATCCAGACCGAGGGCCGTCGCTGGATCCACATCCCTGGTGGGCGTTTCGCGGTGTGTAATCTTCAATTTTTTAATCAAATCTTCGATGCCCGTAAACTTTTCGGTTAGGTTCTTGATCTCCTGCCGCATGTCCGTGATGCCGGTGCTGACATCGTCCTTAAGCTGGCACAGGGACTTGCTCATCTGATTGACTGTCTCCTCCAGTTGATTGAATTTCGCATTGGAGGCCAGCGGTGTGGCCGCTGTGGCCGGCGTAGCTGGTGTGCCTCGAACTGGTGTGTCCCTCGAAGCGGCTGGCGGCTCCCCGTGACGCCGCGAACGGTTGAGCGTGAGCGAAGCACCTGCATAGAAGTCCGCATCCTCGGCATCCTCGTAGCTCGACGAATTGTTGTGATTATCCGGCGAGGCGTAGACATCGTAGTTCGTCTCACAGCGATCCTCCTCGCAGCGTCCCACCTCGCTGCGGATCATCCCGTACAGCGGGTGCTTCACCTGGCTGCGTAGCAGCTGCTGTGTCTGCTGCAGGCAGTCCCTGCGGCGCTCCCAGTAGCGCGCTTTGGCATCCCTGTTGATCTGGCTGGAGTACTCCAGCATGCGGTACGCCTCCGCCTGCAGGTACGTGGCCATGGGCAGGTTGAGGCCGCGCACCTCGTCGATAAACTGCTGATACTGATGCGCCTTGAACATCTTCGAGCTGAAGTACGAGACAGCCTCCTCGGCGAGACGGAGCCGCTCCTGGAAGGCCTCCGTTGAGGAGGCCGACACGATCTTGAAGAATCGCGGATAGTGCTCATGGCCGCCTCCGCCCTGCTGCTGTTCGCGGCGCATCATGTTAAAGCCCTGCTTGTACAAGGTGTCGATGCGACGCTCGAGCACATCCCGATCCTGGCGCGAGCACAGAATGGCGCCCAGCTTGAAGAGTATGATGGTGTCGGCCTTGGCGCCATTCACGCCGCGCACCGCCTCCAGGCCCATCTGGATCTGGGCACGCTGCTCGCCGCGACTGCAGTCGGAGACTTGATTCTTGTGGGAGCGCAGAACCAGATCCCACCAGCCGCTCTGCTCGGGCGTGGCCAACTGGCTGAGCACATTGGCGTACGGCAGCATATGGGGTCGCGCCGAGGCACTGAAATTGCCCAGATTGCAGCTGTCGTAGGTCTCCCGCTGGCTGGCCAAGCGGCTGTGCGTGTGGATGACCGTGGCGTAGAGGAACACATCAATGTCCAGCTGCGAGAGCGATTCCTGCCCGCAGAAGCTCAAATCTTGCTTCACATCGCGGCGCAGTCCCTCGTAGAAGGCGACGCGTGGAGCGCTGCCGAGAGCCTCGCTGGCCCCCAAGGCCAGGTACACATGCTGCGCCAGCGACTGGGGCTGCAGGAGCAGGGCCTGCCGCTCATACGACTCGATGTCCGCCTCCGCAGGCCATTCGTACAGCGGCTCTTCCAGCTTGGGGTTGCGCACGAGATGCGACGAGTTCTCCTTCAGCTTGTGTTCGGGATGGGAGAAGAGCACCGGGAAGAGCTGGCGACGCCAGTTCTTGTCCTGCCACTGCAGGCGGGCGCAGGCCAGCAGCTTATCAGAGTTCTCAAACAGGCCAATCATTGGCTGATTGTTCTGTCCGCCCGTCTGAATGTTCTCCTTCTGGTCCATGTCATGGGCATTCGCGGGCTCGAGGCAGCCGAACAGAGTCCTGCCCAACTGGGCGCAACGAAAGGCGCCCTGGAGGCGCCACAGCTGCAGCAGTTTCTTCTGATCCTCGTCGCAGTGCTTCACCCAGGGCTGGGTGGAGTTCTCCGGCAGCGGCTTCGTCTGGTAGCCCAGCAGCAGCAGGGGCAGCGCGCTCTTCAGGCTCTTCACCCACTTGTTGTGGTTGCTCACGAGCTCCCGCTTGAAGACGAGCGCCACCGCATGGAGCAGCAGCTGTCCCGAGTAGTGGTCGATGCAGGATTGCTGCAGCTCTGGCTGCAATTGATCGGCCGACGAGGATTTCTCCATGCTGAACCTGTGCAGGTACTGGTCGAGGCGGAACAAATGGCTGCTGCAGTCGAGCATGCTCTTGCCCGACTCCAGGCTGAGCTGTGCGAGGCGGTCGAGGGTGAGGAGTGCCAGCTGCCAGAAGCGCGGACCCCACTTCTTGAGGTCCTTGCCCTGCTCCAGTTTGGTGAGCGTGGTCCAGATGATGTCATACCAATCGGTACACTGGCTGGTGCCACTCTTCTCGTCCAGCTCCACGCGGAAAGCATAGGTGAAGGCCTCCTCCAGTTTCTTCTTCTCCAGATAGCAGCGCATGAGACGCACCCGCACCTGTACGTCCTGTGGCCGTGCCTGCAGCTCCCTGTGCATGATCTCCTCGAGGGCGTTCATCTCCGAATTGGCTGCTGTGATGTCGCGCAGCGCCCCATCGCTCGATCCAACTCCTCCATCGCCGCCATTGGTGCTCTCGTGGAGTTTTATCTTCATGCGCAACTGGAACATCAGTTCGCTCTCATTCAATTGTATGCCGCCGGCCATGTCCAGCCAGAACTTGGCGCACTCCACGCTGAAGAGGCCCTTGCTGTTGCTGTTCTCGTCCAGCAGCAGTTGGCAGGCATCGTTGATCACTTCGGGCTGCTTCGGATTCAGCTGGATGCAGCGCTGGTAGTGCTCCAGGGCCAGCTTGGGGTCCGGCTGCTTGCGCATCGTGTAGCAGGCGGCAATCAGCTTGTGGGCATTGGCCTCGTCCTTCACCTTCAGATAGCTGTTGAGGTATTCGATGGCTTTCGGGTATTCCTGTATCTTATAGTACATGCGGGCCACCGCCATACCCTTGACATCGCGCTACAAATACGGAAAAGAAGAGCAGAAAAAAGGACTAGAATAAATGTCGCCTAACCTCACTTTGCAGAGGGTATCCCTGCAAACATTACAGAAAGCAGCCCAAGGCTAGCGGCTGGCATGTTAATATTAATATCCCATGCCCAATGCCATGCGACGATAGAAAAGCGCGCAATTTTCAATTGAAAGATGCATCTCCGAGCAGCCGTCGCGAAGTGACGCCGCACGCACACACTCAAACACGCGCAAACACCTTTACATACATGGCGCCAATGGCGGCGCCGACTATTTCGCAACATTGAAGAGTTTCGCAATGCAATAATTACCAAATGTCCGGGCGGCAATTTGCCAAGTATTTTGTGAACCTGCTCGTCCACCTCCTTTCGTGACGTCCACATATCTTATGTATAGTTATTTCACTTCAGTTGAGAATCTTTTTCACGACTTGCAAAAATGTGCTTCGCGCTTGGCTTTTAACTGGTCATCGGCTCGGTTCAACTACTTTTGCTCAAACAGGAAGTTGCCAAAACCAGAAGTGAGATGAATTCTAGCTCGGCAATTCCTAGATAAATACGCTTTACTGGTTCTTTAATCCAATCAAATCGTATTTTCTGTTATATACTTATATTAAAGAAACAAAATTGATGCAGCACTGCCAACAAAGACCGGGACCGACAAATTAGTGAGGCCGAATTCGAGCATTCACAATACCACTGAAAATCGTCAGATTTTGCTGGTATTTTTCCGCCATAACCAACACCAACATCAAATGTACTAGTATTCATTTTTAATTTTAAATGCAGTTTTATTTTACTTTATTGGTTACTTCATTTGTACTTTCCAGAAGAGCAATTTCCTGTCCGATGCCGCACTTATGTAGGGCAGCCTCTGGTGCCAGGCCAATCCTGCGTACGTCTTTAAACCCGTTTCGAACAGCAGCACTGCAGATTTTGCAGAAAAAACTTTGAGCGTCAAACCTGGGCGGCCGATGCTGGCCATGACCATGTCTGAGCTACCGGGCGCAAAGCGTACCACCCGACCACCATCCTCATGGATCTGCTTGACGTCGGCGGGCACAAATGGACGATTGAGGTCCCACGTGATGACATCGCCACCCGCCAGAGCAGAGACAAACAAGCGATTGCTCTGGGCCCAATCAGCGGACATCAGGGGAAACTTGGGGGACTCCACAGACAAAACAGTTTTCTTCTGCCTTACATTATAGAGATGGATAATGCCTGAAAGTATAATTTTGGTAAAGACTGTCCACCAAGGAGCGCAAGATATAAATGCCACCTCTCTTCTCGGCCACCAGGACCTTTTCATTGTCATCTGGATGGCTTTTTATCGACACTCCCGCCGAGGATAGGCAGAAGGTGATGACGTTCTCCGACACTGCAGCGGTGCTCCAGAACCGGCACGTAAAGTCATCGCTGACCGAGGCCAGAAACTCGCCTTCGCACACCCAGGATATGTCATTCACGTAGTCGGTGTGGCCCCGCAAGGTGTCCACCGTGTTGTACTGATTGACGTCCGTGCGAAATATCATCAGGTCCGTGCCAAGGGCAGCGCAAAACGTCACATTGTTGGGTGTGCTGTTCAGAGAAGTGTCCGGAGAGAAGGCAATGGCATTCACGCAGCGCGAGTCGCTTTCACCTAGCTCCAAGTCCTGCAGATGATGCCACAAGAACTCGCCGTTCTCCTCCTACGGAAACCATATTCGCTTTCTTTCAATTTTTAAGTAAAATGCAATCAAAAACTTGCCGGCAGTCCAACCACAAGCAAACAAATGCGTTTTTCCAGCGCCACGGCGACGAGATTGTAGGCAAAGTCATTCGCGCAGATTTCATAGCACTGGATTGACTCATTCAAGTCTATTGTGTGATCGGGTCCTGTGACAGTTCGCATTTCTTATTATTTGTATATTTTAGTGGAATAAATGCAACAATAGCCCGCGCCAAATGTGTTTACTTTGCTTTGCCACAATTTGATGCTAACGCCTGTCCGTAAAAATACCATATATACCATTATGGTGGCTTACAACACTAAATAGTGGTGGTTTTCGGTATATTTTAGTGATTTTTGTACCGAGCTAAGTTGGCTGCGAATTAGACTACTTCCTTTTCCGTGTTAGCTGTGAAAGAAAAAACATGCCGGTGGGTGCTAAATGAATCTAAAAAATGGTTTTAAACAAAGAAAATTCGCAAATGGCCCAGCAAAAACCATGCAGAGCACACCGCCAAAGTGCCTAGTGCTCAAGAAATGTGTGTTTGGAGTGAAAATCGCCGATGCCACCCCAAAAACTGTCTCGGACCAACTTCTTGTGCCGTTCCGTGTATTGGTGTTGTCCCCACGCGTGGCATGCGCTCAAGAAATTTGCAAACAATTGTGAAATAATAGGGATATTACGATTTCTCATGAAATTGTGTCTGTCGGAAACACAATTCGTGTCAATGCATTCAACTTAACCTAAAAAATGGGTGGCATTTGCGAATTTTTGTTGTTCTTTAAACGAATCGACTGCATTTTGTTGATGCGAGTACTGATCATATGTTTTCGCCTCCCCACCTACTACTTTCAGCTAGCAAAAGATTTACTGCACCCTCTGCCCGCTGAGGAGAAACGCAAGCACAAGCTGAAGCGTCTGGTCCAGCACCCCAACTCCTACTTCATGGACGTGAAATGCCCTGGCTGCTACAGAATCACAACTGTGTTCAGTCATGCACAGGGCGTCGTGGTCTGCGCTGGCTGCGCCACCATTCTGTGCCAGCCAACTGGAGGACGTGCCAAGCTGACAGAAGGTGAGTCTGCCCTCTGGGCCAGGAGAGGGTCTTGCTGCATTACTAACTGCTCCTTTTGTTGTTCCTTTCAGGCTGCTCGTTCCGCAGGAAGCCACAGTAAAATGGGACTCTTGGATGAACCACAAATTATTAATTTTTTAATAAAAACTAAAACGTAAAGAATCCACACGAAAAACTCACATCCAACTCTTTTTCATTCGAAAATGTGTACCCGCCCATCGCCTTTCTAGACGCCGCCGCTGTTCCGTTCCCAAGGGATTTGTGAGGAGCGCAGCCCCTGCAAGGCGATGCACAGCACACAGCAACAACAAATAACAACAGCAGAAAGCAGCAGGAGCAGCGAAAATTTTTATATTAAGTAGTTTTAAAACGTTTCAACTACGAACAAGAAGGATTGACTGTGGCTGTTAAATAGAAAGAAAGCTTGTAATATACAATTTTCTGCCTTTCTATGGTTCATTGTGTGCTCTGTATATTAAAGAATTAACGATCTTGTGGTTGGTAACCGTGAAAAAGAGACTCTGATCTGTCCTGCCTGTGGTATTTGTTGTTGTTTATGATGTGATGGCTCTTTTGTTTAAATATTCAGTGGCATCCGCGTGTTGCATTTGTTGTTTGATTGTGCTCCGTGTTGCCAAGTGCGATACGGTCTAATATTCATTTTTGAATTCCAGCGCCCAAAATCGATCGAGAGCTAGTTGCCACTCGATAGTACTATCGATGACTGTCCGATCGTGGCATATATTTCTGGTATATTTTCGAGGGCTACACTGTCGACCTTGAATGCCGCAGACTGCTTGGCGCGCGTCTTTCTGCCCAAAAAAATTCTTCGAACCCAGACAGCTTGGCACCGCGCCTTTTCCGCACACAAGAACAACTCCACTCCCAACCCAAGTCGACTTAATTTTAAAGCGCCAAAAATGTCCAACTCACAATTTGACAAGAATATGGACTGCGAGGACAAGATGCTCGAGGATAATCTCATGGAGATGGGCACTAAGCTGTGCTCCCTGCTGGAATCCAATGAGAACTCGCCGGAGTCAGAGCCGGAGCCGCAGCCGCAGCCCAGCCCTCGGGCAGCACAACTCACCTCGTGCTGGCCGAGTTGCAGGCCAACTTCAAAGATTTGAGTTTGGATAATGCTCCGCGCTTTGAATTTCACGGCTACGGGTGCCACGCCCTAGCCAAGCGCACCCGCGACCACGAGGAGGCTATCCCGAGTGGGCGCCATCAAAAGAAGTCCAGGTCGGGTGCCGGCATGCAGCAGCAGTTGCAAAGGCAGAATCAATTCAACTGGAACCAGCTGGCGCCGATGCTGCGTTCGATTGGTCTGCGTGGCGATTGGTGAGTGGCGGCCATGGCTTAAGCTCCTGCAGTTTTCATGTTTCTTTCTCTACCACAGCGTGGAGCGCAATGTCGTTGTGCGTTTGATGAATCTCTTCAAGTCGCTGCATGACCACATGAACCAAGATCTGGGCGTTGGGCCGGAAAACTCCCTGCCATCGGACTATGTGTTCGATCTGCCCAAGAAGATCACCATGCCTTGCAGCCTTGATCTGCGCCACCAGGTGCATGTGCTGTGCACCAAGGCGGATCGCTTTCTGGCCCACCAGCGCCGCGTGCTGGAGGCGAATCGCCACTTTGACTACCGCAAGTACACGGAGTGCGACAAGCTGCTCAAGGGATCGTCGACTTACTTAAAATCCTTTAAGCACTTCACCAGATCCCCGATACGCCATCGCGATGGCATCTTTTCGGGCTCAGCAGCCAGGTGTAAGCGCCATGCAATCCGCCCGTAAAATCAATAAAATCAATCCAAGGCACTGATCGTCTTGCTCTCTTTTCAGCCAATGCCCTGAAGCTGGAGGACATGCTCACAAATCTGCGCGAGTGGCTGCGCGCCGCCTATCTCTGTGTGTATGTTTTCAACTGGGAAATGGACCATGAGCATCGCTACTCGGCCGCCATGACCAAGGACCACAATGCACTCATGGACAGGGCCAAGCAGCAGGCAGCCAGCGAGCTGAAGGCGGCACAGCCCAAGGAGCTCAGCGCGGAGGAAAAGCTCATCGCGCAACGCTTCAAGCTGCAAAATGTCATCGAATGTGCCGCAGAGAACGACGACTTCCTGTCCACACTGCTGAACAATCCGGACGCCTACTTTCCAGCCGAAGCTCGGGACATGTGTGCGCAACAGGAGGCAGCTGCTGGCCCAGCGGCTGAAGCTGAAGCTGAAGCAGCACCCGTGGGCGGCTTTGATTTGCTGGACATTAGCGACTTGTTGGAGCCATCGTCGCCTCCAAAGCGTGCCACCACCACGCGTCGCTTCAAGCCGCTGTGCTTCCGCAGCTAAACAAAAGAAGAGAAAAGAAAGCAAAGAAATATAATCAAAAGTATAACGACGAAATGATAATCAAAAGTAAAAGGGAAAAATCTTTGCAGCGACGAATGCCAATTGGTTTGGCACTCTTAATTATATTTACCAATTATAAGCACACAATTTTTGACTTGTTTGTAGTTTCGTAAGCAGAAATCACTTTGTATTTAGTAAGTTGAATTTATTTGGATGCAGTTGAAACGTTTTTCGTACCAGGAACTTTTGTATATTTTCAGTTTGAAACTCAATTAAATTTGTGCACATTTAACCAATCACAACTAAGAAACAACAATTAAAACGAATAAGTAATTGAACTAGCGGCAGGGGAGGAGCTCTTGCTCTACACTATGAATAGCTC
Organism: Drosophila subobscura; assembly: GCF_008121235.1. Lineage (NCBI taxonomy): Eukaryota > Metazoa > Arthropoda > Insecta > Diptera > Drosophilidae > Drosophila > Drosophila subobscura. The sequence goes on along the minus strand of NC_048533.1, from coordinate 4,318,504 downwards.
CTCGAGGGGAGTTTTGCCAAAGACTTTGTTCAGCACAGACTTGACTATGAGGCCCATGGCCTCGCCAATGCTGGGCTTCAGCTCATTGAAGATATCCTGCCAGTTCTCGTTGATCAGGATGTGCATGTTGTCGCTGAGATCCTTCTGGCCATGGAAGAGACCCTCCAGCTTGTAGCTGACATGCGAGGGATCGACCTGCATCTTGATGTCCGTCACCTCGGCGTAGGTCTGGTGGTCGCCCTTCCTGATGGGCCGCAAAGTGATGAAGGAATGGATTTTGCAGTGCTCTGTGAAGACAAGAAATATGTAGATGAATTTTGTTTGTTGGCTGCTGTCATACTCAGCACAATCTCGGCCCTGCCTTTGCCCACAATGGGCAGAATGAGCACCTTGCCGTCCACCGAGTAGGGTCCCTTGAAGGCCAGTTCGGGCGCCTCCATGACAAACTCAATTGGCTTACTGAGATCAGTGGTGAATCCGCTACAGACCGAAGGATAGAGATGGATAATTAGATCAAGAACCAAAACATCAAGACATCAACCCACCCCACACGCTTGGAGATGCCACGTGACAGGCCCAGCAGGTCAACCTCCCTGAAGCTCAGATCTATGCTGACCGGACTGTGTGGATTTCGGCCAATATTGAACTTGGTGATGTGCAGCGGATCCAATGGTATCAGTCCCAGCTCCTTGATGCCGCTCTGCGCGTAGTTTTTAAGCACATAATTCACGCCATTCATCACACACTGATCGTCCATAATGGCGCATCTCTGGATACCAGCGGCTGTGCAAACAGAAATTTAATTAGCAAATAAACAAGGCAGAGCTGAGGCAGGACTCACGCAAATCAGAGGCGTGTCCGCTTACGGACATGGCCAGGCAACTGCTTAGCACGAGCAGCAGGACGAAGCAGTAATTTCTCTCCATTATAAACGCCGTTGAATGCAATTGAAGACTGTCTCGCTGGCCCACAGCTGTGCCCAGCTTTATAGTCGGGTTTTTTTCGGGTTGTTCTCCTGGCCAGTTCCCACAATCGAATTGTTATGTCCGAGTGTGAATTTAAATGGGATCGTCTCATATCACTTGTGTTTTGCTGCTGCCGCTGTAAACCGCTTTTGCGTTTTAACTGGCCGAGCATCTCACTTTAGACTGAGTCAGTGCAGTCTCGGTAAATGGTAAATGGATTATAAACAGAAAACCGGCGGCCTGAGTGAGTTGTTATTACCGGTAGATTTATTTTACGACTCCCTTTAATGAACTACCAATTTGAACTTGATCTTGCCATGCAGGTGGGTAGGTGTGGGGGTTCCAGTTCCAGTTCTAGTTCCAGTGCCAGTTCCACGCCGCATGTCAATGACACTGCCCTGCCCGGCCCCGACTCCGACTCCGGCTGATATGCAAATTTTCCGAAGTGCGCCTTAACATTATTCATTAAGAAGCGCCTTTGACATACTTTAATTGCGTTTTATGAATTGAGTGGCTGATAACTTGTTAACACAGGCAAGACATTGTCTGACCTGATCGTAAGTGGGGTCATCCCATGCAGTAAAATATTTCCATGTAGGTCGGGGAGATCGATCTCTATGGTAGTGCCACATACTTTCAGGCTGGAGTAGGAATACGTTCGACTGGGAGGGGATCAACCTTTGGTCAAATTAAGTTATTTAGTTGCTTTTCCACTTATTGCAATATCGTAATCATTACATCTAAGGATGATTGCTCGCATATGCGTGCTTAGTTGACTCAAATTATAGTATCTACTCATTATCTACTCTCTTCCGCGGCAAAGTACTTGGCATAGGGATACTTGGAGAAGACGCGCGTCATTAGGGGCTCGTATAACGCGCTGAAGGCTTTCTCGATTGACTCCTTCGTCTCGCTGAAGATGGCCGCACTGTTCTCGTTGAGGAAGGTGTTCATTGTGTCGCCCAGCGTCTTGTCACCGTTGAAAAGATTGCTAAAGTAATAATGCTGGTCCTTTGGCTTCACGGTATACTTCAAATCGATGGCCTCCATATAGATTTCTCCATTCTTTTCCACCGGCTTGCCCGTGAAACTGATTTTGACATCCGATCCCACTGAAAACAAGTGGAATTTAGTAGGGATCTTGGAGACACTACTCTCACTTACTCAATGTCATATTGCTGTAGCCGGATCCACTTATGGGCAGTACGAGGACCTGCCCCTTGATGGAGTATTCACCCACCAGCGAAAACACCTTGGAGGTCATCACCATCTCATGCTTTGTGGCAATTTCCTTGCCGAAACCTCTGTGCAATAAATAAATGTAAAGTCTGTTGGCCTCCATTTGCAAATATCTCAGAACGTACCTCATCTTTTTGAAGCGCAAGTCCTTGTTGCCATACAGTTTGTTGTTCGTGAAGGTGAGATCAATGTTCACTGGACTCCCATTGGCGCCCTGCTTGAGCACCATCTTATCCACGACCAGTGGATCCAGCTGTATCAGGTTCAGGCTGTCATCGCCCTCGGTTGCCTTCTCGGTGATTAGTCTGTTGCAAAACTTGACAAAGCATTCGGTGTCTCCGTATTTGCATGGCTTGGGATCATCAGCTGTAGGGAATCGAGAGGGTTAGGGAGAAGGCTGCTTCCTGGCTGCATCTGCTCTTACGGAAATCCGCGAGCACAGCCACTGCCAGGCACAGGACGAGGGTAAGAACAATACGCGACATGTTGAAACTGCTTTAGAATGCGAAAACTACTGACTTTTTACCGGCACTTCGTTTACTATTTATAGTGGCGCGGCACGTCAATTGCACGACACTCATTCCCCTACCCACCCGCTTCCATTAGTCACCGCAAAACTGTAAGATGCTGCCTGCTGGTGCTTACGCGGGGAATGGAACCCGTTTGGGACTGGAGCTATCAATTGCATCATTAGGTTACGCTTGGCCTGAATCCATATTTAAATGTGGTGCACTATTGATTAATTAATTGCACATTCTTGTTATCTAACACTGGCAAACAGTGTTTTGTGTGTGTGTGTGTGTATTGCTTTACAAATCCTCAACTTATTTACGTTTTACGGGACTCCCTTGTGGCGGGGCTGTAACTTTAATTGATTTATCATTTAATCCATCAGTCAGCACACAATTTACGATTCCAACTGGGTTTATACTATTGCGCAATGTACTAGGACGCTCGGCTGCGCCGATCGACACTGATACACGTGTTATTGAACGGCCACACACACGCGCCACAGCGTTGGGATAGGAAAGTTGATTTGATTGTGTTGCACAAAGCTTATAAAATTTGTGCTAGCTCGAGTCAATTAACTATTTTCCCCACCTCGATAACAGTTGTGCACATAAAGAATAGAATAACACAATGCGCAAACTGACCTGCAGATGCTGCTGGCAACGCCCTGCGTCTAGCAAAATCTGAGAGACAGAGATAGCACCAGATAAAACAGCTTGAAATGCAGTGGAATTTATATCAACGAATGATGGTATAACGGTAATTGTATACAAGAATTTTGAGTGCACAAATTCTTTAGATTGTTATTTGTAATTAAGAATAACAGAAACGCGCGAAACTGTGCTACTGTGCAATGTGCAGATCAGATCCATTTAAGTTGGCAGCGCCGACTTCTAACTGTTATAATCAAGGCCGCATGGAGTGTAAACTTTGGCAATTTTTCTTGTTAAATCAAATTACTAGTTTACGACTAAACAGCACCCTAAAGATATAATCTGTATAAACGTAATACTTTTGTTTTCAACGCTTAACGCTTTATAATACGATGATAAGCAATTATCTAATTATAAATGTAAATGCACTTGTGTACAGGGGGCAAAGTGTTATAATTGTTATTGTCTGAAAAGAAATCGTACGCTAATTACAGAATTAACGCGTCAATTCAATGGAAGAAAACGATTAATGATATAACTATTTACACTGGAAACCTGGAGGAGGTCCAAAAATAGCCAAATGGGACAAAAACAACGGAGTCATCATGATGGTCACAGACTCTCTTGCAGAATGGGAATTAAAAAGATTTAAGGTATGCCGCAGTAACAGGTTCCGACACTATAGATTTTGTTAACCAACACGCCCCGTTTTACAGCCCAGCATCCTTATAGTGGGAATGGGAATGAGAATGGAAGCATAACTAGTTTTGACTTGAGTGCAGTTGATTGACTCGCAAATGGAAGATTTTTATGCACTGTCCGAAGGTCAACCGGGTGTCGTGTCGTCGCCTGACGCTGGAGCCATGGACGCCCCCCTCGTTTTTACCGTTGCATACACTTGAACTTGAGAGCGAGTTTTCGCTCCGAGTGGACCTGAGTGGACTGCAGGCGATCTTTGCTGCTTTGTCATGCAAATGGCGGGCACCGCCGTCACGTGAGGCGATTGCTAATCAGTTGCCAAAATCGAATGCGACAATTGTGCGGAAATGATTAGAGCCCCCCCGGGGCAGCAAAAGCTACAGGTAATAACCGGTTTTTCATATACAATTTTGTTTATTCTATCGTTTTGTTCTTTATAATAAGTAAATAACCTATCAAATATGATAATGATGATGATATGGTGGTGCCTGGAGCAGTCATTGGCTGCACGCTTGATAGGAAAATGTCTGTGAGGGTGTTGGGGGGGGAATACTCGTACACTTATGCTGCTGCCTTAGGGTTAATGTTAATGACTAAGACACGCTGTTCCTTATCAGTTCTCCAGGTACAGATCCTCGTAGGCGAAGCGCTTGAACAGATTGGTGAGAATGCTCTTCATGATCTCCGCAATGGCCAAATGAATGGAAGGATGCAGCTCGCTCCAGACCTCGACCCAGTTCTCGTTGAGGAACTGATTCAGATTGGCACCCAGCGCCTGGTCCCCGTTGAAGAGGTTCGTCAGCTTGATGTTCATTCTGCAAGAAGTCCATAAATCATATAGAAAGCTGCCTGCAACTGGAACTGCAACTGAATCGCTGTTACCTCTGTGGCTCCACGAGCACCTTGAGCTTGTCCACGGTCAGATAGGTGCGGCCGTCGCGCACCTGCGTGCCAGGCTTGAACTTGACGGAGAACTTGGGCGAATGCAGGGTGATCTCAGCATCACCGTCGCCGCGGATGGGCAGGATCAGTATGCGTCCGTCAGCGGTGTACTTGCCGCGCAGCACAATCTTCGGTATGCTGCCGTACATCTCGAACTTGCTGGTGGCGGGATCTGCACCAAAACCACTGCAACACAATCAATTGGGTTAGTCCTGACTCACTGTATGTCCTTGTGTTCACTTTTATTTCCACTCACACAGCATTATCGAACTTCACGCCGGACAGGCCCTCCACATTGACGTCTTTAAAGTTGAGCTTGAGGTTGAGGGAGCCCGTGCGACCGTCTGAGATATCGAAGCGCTTCACCAGGAACGGCTCGATCTGGGGGAAGCCGGCTGCGGGATAGCCCGTCTTGGCATACTGGCGCACCACATGGTGGGAGGTGTTGATGATGCACTTGGTGTCGCCAGTGCGGCAGCGTTGCAGATCGGGAGCTGCAATTAGGCAAGGATAGGCCAGGAGTTAGGCTGCCAAAGAGTGTATCCCGGATGGGGAGAACTCACGAAAACTGGAGGCACCACTGGCCAGGACCACTAGCAGGGAAACAAAGCACAGCTGGAGCAGCAACATGCTGAAGGAGCAACTCTGATCAACGGATGGCTACGAATACGAATTCGACTACGACTGCGACTACGACTGCGCGAAGCGTTCTCGATGATTTTTGGCGAACTCCCGACCAAGTTCAATGCTAAACTGTAAATTGGCTCGGGACAGACGCAAGCATTTATAAAATTTTGCTCGCGCTGGCTGCGGCGACGGGACGGTCCCCAGAGCCGGGCCAAAACGCAGACAACCAGACGGGCGGCAAAGTGGAGGTGGAGGGGTACACTTTATAGTTTATTCATTCTTGACTCGTCTTGCCTGTTATTGTTGCTGTTGCTACTTTTGTTGTCTCTCTTTTTGTCTGTGGCTTCTCCTCATCATCATCATCATCATCATAGGATGGATGCCAGTTGATAGGCTACACATATCGAGAATTCGCAGTCAGCCCCGCACAATATTATTAATTAATATTATTAACATGTGCCCGCAGCAGCAGCAGCAGCAACAATCAAAAGTGATTCTATAAATTTTAATGCTCAAACCAGCCAGTTTTTGGACAGCGGGACAACTGGACGGGGAAGCTCTTTAATTCTTTTTATCGTATACTTTTTATAGATCTATAAGTCGTAGAGCAGGCAGCCAGCCACCCGCCACCCCACAACACTCCCGCATAACAATGTGAAATTGAACCTGTCCGTCTAGCCTGGTCTGTCGATCGTTGGGTTGGGTGTTCGTTCGGCTTTGTTCGCGCTTTGATGAAGTGCAAATAATATTTATAAATCAGCAGCCAGTCCCGCGATGTACATCTATCTGCTGTTTGCTGTTTGAGATCAGCGATCGAGGATTAGAATATTTTCGGGGATTTCCAAAGTGAATGTCAAATAAAAAGTGGAAAAGTGTTAAGTGGCAGGTCAGTGATCAAAGGTTAAAGATCACACACGAATATTCTTGTGGGTAAGTTAGTCTAATCTTCATAATTATCTATAATTAATCATCTTCCCTTCTAGATTGTACCATCCGGCTGTTGCATTTGCCAAATTCTACAGAAGACCTCGAAGATGATTGCAAAGAATTTCCGAAAGAAGAGACAAATCGATCTTTTTAATATGTATTTTCGGCAACAACTCAATTCCGAGCATAAACCAATTAGACATCATAAGTCAAAGAGCAACGGGAGGCGACAACAAACTGGTTTGCCCCCTTAATGGGGTTTCGTTTCGCTGCTCAAAACTTGCCCCCTCCGAGAGCTGATCACTTTCAAATTATTCTGACAAGCGCGCTGCGCAAACAGGCCCAAACCGGCAGCACGGACAGGGAGGGATTCTAATCCAATCCAACCCGACCCGACCACTTGCCAAATGGTAGTTAAAGTCTTTGAGCGTTCGTCATCGACCAATTAGCATATTCCATGATGCGGTGCGGTGCGCTGTGCTTTGCTTTATATACTATAATATTTATACGTAAACCGGCATTCTGGCATTCTGTTTATTTACCCATCCAATTGGCGCCAGGTGACTTCACATATTCAAAATTTATTCATTATTTTGGCAATTTGTAGTTGTGTTTACAGAGGCAATTCCTAGACGCTGGCGTAGACAGCGCGTTACAGCGGCAGCCGGTTACGCCGCTTTAAATAATTGTATGAGAATATTTAAATGCTCAAACAAACAAACACGCGTTGTTTTTAATATTTGTGCGTGACTCTTTGCATTTATTTACATGTCAATAAACTGATAATAGCTCTCAAGTATGCATGTGTCTCAAGCGTTTCACTATTCGATTGTCTCGAGTATCTGGTCTGGTCTGGATGATGATGTAAATCATGATTCGGCAGAAATGTTCCAGAAATCTTTGCTTGATTGTAACTCCGCCTTAAGTTGCTGGACTACCACTAATGAATTTACTATGCTTTGATTTTTTTAGTTTGTTTCACTGAAAATTATTACTCAATAGTTTGAATGACTTATTTTGAGGAGAATCCATATTTTCCATTGATAAATCTTGTTTGAATTCGAACTGTGGCGCCATAGATAGGTATGTGTTGGCTAATTCCTTACTTTCACTCCCTTCAATCGTGGTGAAAACGATTCTTTTAGGTGGGTTTAATTTACGATATATTTTTGAGGATCGTACGGTATCTGCCAAGAGAATTTCCCTGACCATCAACAGCGCGCGCAGCTAGCTATATTTTGAATTGAAGCTTTTTTATTACCCGAAGAGGTCAAACCATCGGTTGTTTTGCAACTTGTAGAGACAAATGAGAGAGAGAGCTCAGTCAACTAAAATTAGTTTGATTATAAAGGAAAGTAATTTTTTATACATTAGAAAGGAAAGAAATTCTTAGATCGAAACGTAAAAATGAAATGCTGATTTTGAAATATGATATCAACCAATCAAAATCAATATTTTTTCTCAAAAAACATTTGATTGATTTGTCAATCGGATTAAATTATTGTTTCAAAATCGATGAATGTGTTTTAAGACTACGGTATATTTACGGTATGTTTTTGAAATGAGAGGGTATATTTTGGTATATTATATATGAGGTAGGGCTGACAAATATTTAAGAAATATCATATCGGAGATATTTAAAAAATATCATATCGGCGATATATTTTTGATATTTTTGCTTGGAAAAAAATATCAAAATAAATATAAAAAAACAGAAACCTTACATATGTTTTTAACATCTAACATCCACTTCTTGTGTTTTTTTAGTATTATTCAACTATCACTGCAAAAATAACGATATATTTGATATTTTTGATATTTTTTGCTAACAACAGAAAATATATTCTTTATGGGGTCGGAAACATACCCTATATATTTATTTAGATCCTGTGGTTAGTTGCTGAACTTAAAATATCAAAAAATATCGCAGAAACACATCAATATATTGATATTTTGGGAAACAAATCACGATATAAATATAAAGTTTTATTTAAAAAAATATCGATAGATTGATATTTTGATATATATTTGACAACCCTAATATGAGGGTCTGATGGGTATATTTTATCGATAATTCCGCGGTCACACTGGTGCCAAACATCCACATCAGGTTTAACTTTTTTAAAATTCTTGTGAAACAAATAAATGCTTTGGTGAAACACCTAAAAGAACCAGTCTTAGACAGATCAGACAACCACACCATGAATGGAAAGCAGTTAGTTTTGGTTCTGGCCACCGTCCTGGTGCTGGGCAGCCTACAAGTGGCGGCGACAGAAACAAGCGACAACAAAACCGGCGAGTTTGTTGCCACCAGGGACTGGCAGGTGATCAGCGAAGGTATGTGGGGGATTACGTGTCCTACGCCGACACATTACTAATTCATGAAGCATTGTCTTGCAGGTCAGGCCATTCCAAAAGGCTTGCACGTACGCATTAATTTGCAGACTGGCCTGAAAGAGGCCAAGCTGCTGGACGAGAGTGAACGTGGCACAGCGCTGCAGAGCCAGACGGAGGAGAGTGACAGTGAACCGCTGGCCCTGGACTACAAGAAAGATGTAGCTGAGGCGGCGCAGCGCCACGCCAAGGAGTACGTGGAGTTGCGCAAGGCCTACAAGGAGTTCCAGAAGAATTTTCGCACCGATGGCGAGCTGATTGTCCAACTGATTGGACAGTACCGAAACTTCAGCAAGAAGCCCCTAGAGTCGGAGCTGAAGACCAAGCTGGACGCGCTGGAGAACCTCGAGTTTTTGCTTCACCAAATCGACAATGCCCTGGTGTTTATCGACAACGGCGGACTGGATGACGTGTTGCTGCCCATCGTGGTCAACGACACGAACACGGCGCTCAGAGTCTCCGCAATGCGTGTGCTGGGCTCCCTGACGAGCAACAATCCCAAGGCGCAGATCAAGGTGTTTGAGAAGAGCTTCGGATCGTATCTGTCCCAAATACTCATGAGCTCCACAAGCTCGGCGGAGATCTCCTCGGCGCTTCATGCCTTTGGGGCGCTGCTGCGAAAGTTTCCGCTAGCCCAAACGCGTGTCCTCTCCACCTCGGGCACACAGGCGCTGATTCGTGTACTTCGCAGCCCGGACATGGAGCTGCGCAGCAAGGGCAAGGTGGTGACGCTCATCAGTGATTTGGTGCAGGAGAAGCGTTCAGTGCTGGAAGGCAGTAAAGACACGACGGATGCTGCCTCGTCCTTCGCCCAATATGTGCTCATCGAGTTTGAGTCTTGGCTGGAGACGCAGGGCTACTGCACAGCATTGGATGATGTGCTAGCGAAGGACTTTCTGCACTTGCTGGACCAGCCCGAGCTGGTGGAGCAGTTCTCCACGGCCATCTGGACCACGCAGAGTATGTGCCACGTCGCCTGGTCGCAAAGCTCGGCCCTGCGGCATGCCCTGCTCACGATCCGCAATAGATATGCCAATAGCAAGGATGAGTATCGTCTGGAGGTGTCACAGGCGCTGGACAATATCTGCAAGAGATTCTACGACAAGCCGAAGCACACAGAACTGTAGGTGGACAGACAACATTCTCAGAAACGTAGCCAATTTTAGTTGTATGTATTTAAGTCTCTATTTATTTAAGTTGATTTGAATGCAATTCGAACGCCAAATCGCAGGTCTCCAAATATGTTTAGGTTAAGTCTGAGGATACTTTTCTTACACACACACACACAGTGGCCAAGTACTTGTGATGCGCACAGAATGCTCTTAATGTGAATATAGAACTGGTCATAAAATTTCAAGATCCATTAGGCAGCCCAGTCAACGCGACAGTCCAGGTCAACCCCCCCTGTCAGCTAATCGACTTTCTCCGTGTAGCAAAAAGTTCCTTCAAGACCCTCCCACACCCCACTTAAAGGCGTACACAATCGACCTGCTCATAAAGTAAGTCAACAGTATGACCTGCCAGGGTTGCGGCAAGAAGAGCAAAAACCCATTGAAAGCATGTCCCAAAAACTACTTGAAAGGAACTACACGAAACTGTACAGGAAAGCCACTTTTAAAAGGGAAGGGCGAAAGGGATTGTGAGAGAGTGCAATTATGTGCCGCCGGCGACGTCCAGCTCCAAGAATTACAGCAATTAACGGGGCATCCACATGCAAATGCAATGTCACTGAGCTGAGTCACGAAACGACAAGTGGAGGGAAAATGGCGAGAGAGAGAGAGAGAGAGAGAGTGAGGGAGAACCGGCACCCAGAGAGGCAGTGAATGCCGGCAGTGTTGGGACGCCACTTGCTTTGGTTGTCATGGCAAAAATGCAAGGTAAACAGAGAGAAAGAGAGTGAGAGAGAGTCTTGCACACACGATAAGGAGGAAGGGGTTGAAAAAGCCCCGCCAACCACTCGAGCATAACGAAAGCACAAGTGAACAACTGAGAATTGAATGAGCAAGTTGAGCAGGTGCGAGAGCCTGGACTCTACAAAGGTGCAGGGCCATAGGGTGAGTGCTTTTGTGCCACTGCGATCATTGCGATCATTTGCTACTTGTTTGTGGAGCATGGAATACCTCACCCCTCACCACTTGTACCCCGTGGCCGCCACTTTGCCATCAATTTGGCCGTTGATTGAGATGAGCTGGGGCGCGTGCGCCATGGAGTGATTCTCGTTACTCCGTCGCACTTCGCCCTTCCCGTCGTCTTCGTTGCTGCTTTCCGTTTCTTTTGTGCTTCTTTTGTGGTGTGTTGTGTGTGGATGGATGGCAAAGAGGAGCTTAAATCGAAACGCTTGACGAGTGATGTGGAAACATTTTCAACGCAACAACAACACAAACAGCACACGGACGGACCGAGAGAGTGGCTTCCACTCACCACCATCATTCGGGAAACGGCAATCGGCACTCGGTACTCACATGTGTGTGCATAAACATACATACATATGTATGTATGTATGTGTGAGCATAAGTCCGAACGGAACGCAACGCACACCGGCTGGCTGGCTGGCTTCACTTTACAGGCTGTTGCTGTTGCTGTTGCTGCTACTCTTTCTGTTTGCCTCACCTGGTTGTTAGGGCCATCCATGGCTCGGCTCATTCCCTGCTTGTGGCAACATTATGGAAAATCAGTTTGTGTTTGGATCGTGATGAGCTCGTGCGGCGCGACGGAGTGGTAGCAAAGTGCTTCGCCTGGATAATTCTCTTAACTCTAATACAAACTCCAAACTCTAACTCTGTGTAGTGTGTGCCCACAATGGCAGTGAAAAGTTGGAGCATTCATTTATACTGCTAAAAGGAGTAATGCACTAAGGATAAAGTGATTGGCTATTTAAAATATATATTTATCGGTGACTTGTGCAAAAAGGTTAAGAGGAAACATTCCAGAACTTATTTAATAGTTCTACGACGCATCCTTCCCACTGAACTGAAGAGTTTTCTGTTTTCTCACCTCTTTTTTTCATTCAGAAACTTGCTAAAATTCCCAAAAATTGTTCCTTGAAGCGGGGCCTTTCCATTGGACAACATAGAATGGAACTGACAGACCTTCTCTGAGCGTAATTCAAAAGAAATATATTTTGAAATCTTCACAAAAATTTGTTCTTAAAAAAAAACGGATTTTATTCCCTTAAATTTGTTTTGCCCAATGCCTCATCTCCATTTAGTTCCTTGAACTACAAATCAGGGTGGGCGAAAACTCGTCGCTCGTGGAACGAATATTGGAAAATGCAAACGTTTTTCCACAGGTGAATGACTTTTTGTGCGCTTCCGCGAGTTTCCGGTCAAAAAACCGTTTTCATTTTCGCTTCCAATAGCCAACGGCCAACGGCCAACCGGCCAGTGGCTGATTTGTATGCAAATGTTTGTCTGTGCCCCCTTGCAGCCATTCATTCCGTGCAACACCACCACCACACCAGGCGCTCACACTTTCCCCAAAGTGCCCACCCTGCCTGTGGCATGCCATAAATCCTGGCCATAAGGAAGCTACTTTGCCAAGGGGACAGACAGGCTAAAGTGGCGCCTGAAATTCTTGTACGGTTGTGGACGGAACGGAACGGAACCAAGGAAACAACTACAAAAAACTATTTAACAGGCGGTTGGGTTTGTTGTTATTGTTGTTGTTGTTGTTCTTGGTGGATGGTTGGCAAAATGCCGCCAATTCCGTTGGTGGCAACAACTAAGGCAATGTGGCAACCGACCCCCACGACTCTGAGCTGAGGTGACATGTGTGCGACATTTGTGCCACAAGCAACAAAAGACAAAGCGGATCTTGAAGAAGGAGAACCCAACGCTTCGTATGCTAAAGATGAAAAATAACTGCGAGGGGGGGTTCTCTCGGGTTGGGCTAATGTTCCAGTTGCTTTGGTTTCTGTGCCAAAGTGTTTGTCGTCTATCTAATAATCTTGTAATAATCTAGAAGACTGTTGTGCAGATTCTACACCTCCATCCCCATGTCTTATGATACCCTTTCCGCCTTTTACAGAGCACACAACAAAAGAAAACCTCACCATAAATTCCATTAGAGAACGTTTATGTAGAACATCGCAGATAATAAGCTAATTTATAGCTGTCAGAAAAAAGGGAAATATAAACTGCAATAAATAAGAAACTTAAAGTATGGCAAGTGCAGAGGAACTGCAAGAAGTGCACAAGGATCGCTAGAAAAAGTGAAAACTATATGTTTTGTGTGCAGCTAAAGACTTGGATATTGCCTAATTGGAATACAATTAAAATTGCTGTACAAAATGTGGATGAAACAACATTGGATATGCTACCTGATTGGCGTCTTCTGCTGGCTTGACAAGGGTAAGTGTTTGGCATTGATTTCGTTGTACTTTAATTCATCTTTCCTCTTGCTGGAGTCGGAATGGAAGTGGTTGGGGGTCTTACCATGCCTTTCTCCTTGGAATGTCGGTTGAGTAACTGTCTCTGACGATTGCGTCGTGTCGTCTTTGTTAATCGAAAACAAACAAAGTAATTAACCGCATGGAACACTCGAAAAGTAAAAACTGAACACTGAAAAATAGTGAAATTCCTATCGCGAGAGACTCTCAATAAATTAAACGCAAAAGGAAAAGTCAGGCTCGGCAAAACTTAGACGTCAAGCGACGTTCTGGTCCAACGATTTATGACGAATAAAAGTTTTTACGTGACTTACTTGTATCGCAAGTGGGAAGACCCTGCTGGGGCAGCTAAGATAGTTTCAAGTAATGCCCCCGAGGTAGTTGATCCAGTTTGAAGTTCCATTTAGTGCATTAATTTCGGTTCATTACATTGTCATACATCAGCGATTGTTTCCCCGGAGAGAGAGGGAGAGAGAGAGATTCTTTACGCATTCCGAGTGCTCTGCTTTTAATGGGGCAATTGGGGTTGTGGGGTTGTCACAGTTCAGGTTCTGCCTTAACGGTTCCGTCTGTCTTACTGCTTGACCTGTGCCACAAAAAGATTGATTGCGAAATGCTTAGCCTTACCCATATGCCGATGCTTATGATGTTTAACCAGACAGAACTCACTCGCAGCTGCCACATACATATGTACATATGTATGTACGTGTTCCCCCTCTCAAAATATATCTATAGTACATATGTATGTGTATCCATCCCCCCAAAAGTCAGTGGCCCAGACCGAGGAGTTTGACGTTTCGTTTCGTTCATGGAAATCACCAAGCTGAACGGTTTTTCTTTTATCTTTCTTTTTCTTTTTTTTTTGGAAAACCAAAACAAACCGAATGAAAATTTGTGTTTTTTTTTAACTTTGCTTGAAACTTTTGTGGTGCGGTGTTGTGTCTCTGTCTTTTATTCATATTCATATTCACCTACTTTGGATAAATAAATTTGTACAGCTGCAAACTCACTTTCATTTGTTCAACACACAACACACAACCCACTCCCTTGCAGCGTTCCTCCCTGCACCCACTCCCCATGCACAGTTTTTGCGAAAACTAAACAGAACTTATGCAATCTGTGGCTGGAGTTGGAGCTTTGTCTTTAATCTCCAGTTTATTTGTGCAGAGCTTCACGGATTTCCGCTTGAGATGTTTGCACTTTATGGATGGGTTTTTGCGTTTTTGGAACCCGCTCTGTTAGTCGATGGCTCTAATTAGTTTTTGGGGCTTTTACATCAAAAAGGGGATTACACAAATGCAACTGCCACTAATTAGTGGCACAAACCCAAACTTAGCCTGGCAAATTCTCTGCTCTACCCAGAAAAACTTTCCATTTTCTTCCGAAAGTAGTTCATCCTCTTGCCAGTTTGAGTGCGACCCGTACGTGAGCTATCAGCACACATCTTTGAAATGCCAGATTTTCTGATTTGGTAATAAGTTTCAGCTCCATCCACATCCACATAAACATCCACTTCCCCCTCTCCAGCAATTAGACTCATTTCAGTAACGTTTTCATCAGCCAAAGAAAGTCTGACATCTGCTGGCATCTGGCATGCGAGTGTCGAGTGTCGAGTGCTTGCATTGCCCAATGTCACAAACCGACAATTAACCCACCAGCAAAGATCTTGAGAATGGTTAGAGCAGAAGATTTCACTCATCTGCATCTGGCATAAAGAGAAATTTCCGGCCGGAGATCAGAGAACAGTCAGACAAGTACGAGAACGAGTACGAGTCTATGTGACCGTCAGTCAGGGTCATTGCAAACAGTTTGCAACCGAAACCGTTTACCAGAACGAACAGGAACCAACAACAGCGACAACAACAGACACAGAAATTAAACTCTTAGCACATTTGTAGAACAGACTAAACGGGTTCTGCTGGCCAAGGGGGTAAGCTAAGTACTGGATATAATTATGAGAAATACTTGAAAAAGTTTGCCATTGCATTAGGGCCATAGGAAGGTGTTATGTCATGCTCCCAAGAGGTGTTGGGTAATGGAGAACATTCTCCAGAGAAGACACGTACATGGGGGAACTTGAAAGATCTTTAAACATTTCTGACACACATATTGTGGCCTTGAATCTAGGTAAATATAAGAGAAATGTTGAGAAAAGAAAGAGCCTCAGAGCTTATACATAAATATGTACATAAAGTACTCCTAGCTCTGCTCTTGAATTACCATCTCCTAAACAGCTTGGGGCACAGTCTTTGAATAATTGTTAAGCAATTATCTGAAATTATTTTAGCCATTTGCTGGGCCCCACTTTGTTGTAGTCTGGGGGAAAGGCAAAGTGTTTGCAGCTTACAAATTTGCATGTCTATTCAGAGTTGAGGTCTTACCCATTGCACCCATAACACAATTAGATATTAGAGCTTGTCCGGAAACGGTGCATCAGCGGCATGCGTTCCATTTGGCCAACTGCCAGGCGATGGCCAAGTTTAGCCACATGTGGAACAGGTGGAAGGAGGAGACTCTAGACTGCAGACTGGACCCCAATGTTGGTGGCTCGCTCGGTGGTTGGTCTTCAAAGCTCTCTGGACGCTGCCTAAAATTGCAACAATGAAGCGAAGGCAAACGAAAAGAAAAGAAAATTAAAACGGAAGCTTAGTAGAGCGTGTCCAAAGACAGAGAGCAAACACATGTCTGAGGCTGTCCAACTCGGACTTGGATCACTCTCTGCGGTGGCTTCCTTCGCTGGTTCTCTGTAAATTGCTTTTACACGACGAGAAATCCCAGCCGAAAGTAAACCTGAAAGGGAGAGAGTGTCCCCACTCATTTCACTTCTTCTGTACCTCATTTCAGCCACCATTGGAGCGATACTCGACTCGCGCTGCTATCTGGAGGGCGGCGGTTCGGCGGAGAGCTTCCTGGCCACCGAAGATCTGGCGGTGGGCTCCATCATTGGCAAGCTGCGCATCAATGGGGATCCCAATGCGGAGACCGGCGACATCAGTCTGTCGCTCAGGGAGAAGGTGGCGCCTGTGGAGATTCTAGCGGGCAGCAAGGATCTGGCTCTGTCTGTGGAGCTGGACAAGGAGGGTGTGCGAGGACCCTCTTCGATTTACGTGAATGTTATATGCATAAGGCGACACTCAACGGATCCGGTAAGTGAAAGCGCTGCAATTAGAGTAGAGGAAAAGGTCCTTAGAGCCAGAGGAAGTTTAATCCAGAATAATGGCACCCAAGCACTTGACGATCCGCTTAACGTGGCAATTAATCTAGCGCTCAGGCATTCCCACTTCCCCACTTCCCCACTTCCTTTGCCGCACCTCTTCCCTGGTCAGTGGCCGCAATTTTCTTGAAGTTTTTCCATTTGTGTGAAGCCGCATTCCACACCTGCAAAGGTGGGTTAAGGGGCGCCACCCTTAAACCCTTACGTGCGATGCTCGTAATGGGGCAAACAATTAACCTATATCCTCAGGAGTTGCCCCATTCCTCCTGCTAGTGCGTGTTCCTCCTTTCCGCGGGGAGTGGCTCTGAAAACATGCTGGAGTTGCAGCTATTCGCTAGGACTCTATAAACAATTGAAAAGTTTTAGGCCTAGACCAGACGCGACGCCCATTTCAATTTTAGAATCAACAACAAAATGTTTGGCTCCAACTTGCAAGTCAAGGAGCAGCTGCAGGAGCAGGAGCCACCGCCACGTATGTGTGTAGGGGCCGGGCCTGTGGTTAGCCCCAGGTTGGTGGCCATAAATTAGCCATTAGAGCTTCCGCTCCTCTGTGGTGAGGGCAAGTGCTAGGGACGAGGCGTGTGTGTATCGTCGAGCTAAACATGCAAATATATGCAGGCAGGCAGGACGCTTGGGCTTTGAACTCTCGTGGAGGTCAGTGACCAGCAGTCAGGCGCTCCTAGTCCTAGTCCAGTGTTTGCTTTTACTCAATCCAAAGTCCGTCTTTCCCCTTCCCCCACACAGAGCTTCGTCATTCCCGTCAATGTGCGCGTGACGGACGTCAATGATAATGCCCCCCAGTGGATTGGCACACCCTACACGCTGACCCTGTCGGAGGTGACGGTCCCTGGAACGAGGATACTGCAGGGCGCCCGTGCGGAGGATGCCGATCAGCCGGGTCCCTTCTCCACGGTGGAGTATCAGGTGCTGCCCGGACCCTATGCGGAGTTTGTGCAGTTCCTCAACCCCCTCGAGGGCACGCTGGTGCTGAAGAAGGCGCTGGACTACGAGCAGCTGCAGAATTTCACGGTGAAGCTGCGCGCCCAGGATCAGGGCACGCCCGCGCGCCACTCGGACACGCTGCTGCGCGTGGTGATCACCGATGCGGATGATCAGAATCCCAAGTTCCAGCGGGAGTCTTACAGCGCCGAGCTGCCCAATGACGGTCGTCCGGGGGAGCTGCGCATGCGGCCCGAGCCTCTGAAGGCGGTGGATCAGGACGAGGGAATCTGTGCGCCGATCCAGTACACCATTGTCCAGTCGCAGGATGCCAAGTACTTCCGCATCCATCCGCACAACGGACAGATCACCCTGCTGACGCCCATTGGCTATGGGGAGATTGCACACGGAGCCACGCTGGTGGTGAAGGCCACGCAGATCGACAATCCCGATCGCTACGCACTGACCACCGTCCAGCTGACGCGTCCCGGCAGCCACAGCGATCTCAGCACGCTCTCCTTTGTCCAGAAGCGCTTCGTAATGCGCATCCGCGAGGACACGGCGGTGGGCAACCGCATCCTGGCGCTGCCCACCAATAAGCCGGGCAAACACCTGAAGTACACCATTGCGGATCCCGTCAACTCGCAGTTCTTCAGCGTGGGCTCGCTGGGGGAGCTGGTGCTGGCCAAGCCGCTGGACTACGAGAAGATGACCAAGCACGAGTTCCAGGTGCAGGCCACCGACGGGATGACCAACAGCACGGCGGAGCTGACCCTCGAGGTGATCGATGTCAACGATTGGGAGCCGCGTTTCCGGGAGACCCATTACGAGTTCATGGTGCCCAAAAGCGTGAGTATTCCAGGGTGAAAATTCGCTTGGGTAATGGAATGATCAACCAGAAATTATCTTTCAGCAGTCGCTGCAGTCGCGAACGGACACCTTTGAGGGTGTGCTCATCGGCAAGGTGGAGGCGGCTGATGGGGATCGCAACGACAAGCTGGAGCTGTCGCTGCGCGGGCAGCATGCGGGGCTCTTCGAGATCGATGCCACGGGCAACATCTACATGCGGCCGGAGCAGCTGCAGGGCCTGAACGAGTCGACGGTGCATCTGATAGCCATTGCCACGGACACGGGTGTGCCGCCCAGGAGCACCTCCGTGCCGGTGAGCGTCACCATGGAGGGCCTGACGCTCGCACAGTCCGGCTGGAACAGCAACATGCTGGGCATGTTCGGCATGATCGTGGGCCTCTTCCTGATGATCATCGTGGCCCTCAGCTGCTACATTGTGCGCTCCAAGAAGCAGGGCAAGAGCAGCGCCAGCGCCCTGGGCATCGGTCGGAACAGAGTCCACAGCCAGGCGCACAGCAGCGTCTCGTCCGCCAATCTGGTGACGCACGAGAAGCTGGCGGGTAATGGCAACGGGGCCAGCGTGACCAGCGGCGGTGTCTCGGTGCTGCACATGAAGCACGGCGGCAACATCACCATGGCCAATCCCATGAACAACGGGCTGCACCATGTGGCCAGTGGCGCCAGCAGCAGCATGGCTCTGGGCAGCTCTGCCGCACTCCTGGAGCGGGAACGGGAGCGCGAAAGGGAGCGCCAGCGGGAGAGCTATGCAGCCACAGTTCGCAGTAAGTTGGAGCCGCATCCACCCTTCCCCTCCCTCCCAACACTCATCCCGAACATTGACTGTTAATAGTCTTCTTGCCAGGCATCGTGTCGCGCGCCTCGGCCAATGGCCAGCTGTACGAGGAGGACGAGATCGAGCACGACTCGCTGCAGACGTCAACGACGACGCCGGAAAACAACAATCGAAAAGTGGCAGCCCCAGGAGCCACAGCTTTAGGTGGAGGCGTCACGACCATTACCACCAGCAGCTCGGCGAATGCGGGTGGCCAATCGAATCTGCTGTCCGCCACCGATGCCATGGGCTCCTCTGAGAACAATCTGACGGTGTACTTCTAGAAGCTGCAGGAGGAGTTTGTAAATATTGCTGCTAAGTCAGTTTAGGTTTAGGATTAGGGCACACCCCCATCCATCCCCCCAGCACTGTGTATGTACATTGAGTAGACCAAATATAGAATTGTAAAGAGAACCGCCCGTCCCTGCCCCCTGCACACACACACATGTACTTAGGCTAAGTCCAAGCGATTTCCAATGTAAAGTTTTTGCTTCCCAGTACAGAGAGAGAACCGCGAGAGGGATCCATACATAAAATACGTTTAAGTAATCTCGATGTCTATAATTCGGAGGCTTAAATTCTACTTTCGATGCGGAACGATCTTTACAACTTTGGCATGGGACGAGGACGAACATAAAAGACGCGCAGGAATCAAATCGGTGGACACAAAATCACTGGAAATTATACAGGTAGTGGGGGGGGAAGTTACAATTGTTAGATAGGAAAATGCTGTCGTTTGTACTCCTTGAAAGCGATCTGGTCCGTTTCCTACCTGCCATTGCGTTTGGTTTTGCGCTTGAGCAGATTAAAGTCGCCGTATTGGATGTGATTGTCCGTGAGGAATGGCACGTAGAAGGCACGCAGCAGCTTGTGCGACTTCTCCGGTATGAGGAAGGGCAGACTCTTCATGATGGACCAGTCCTTGGTGCGCTTCGAGTAGCTGGGCTCCAGGGCCGTGTACTTGCCCTCATCGAAGTCCACCAGGAAGTCGCAGCGATCGTAGTCAAAGTACATGTGCTCGTTCTCCTGGTTGAGATCATTGAAGTAGGGATGCACCACTTGTGTGGCATTGGGTCCGTCCGTGTAGTAGGCCGGCAGCATGCCGCGGAACTCGGACTTGAGGAAACGCAATCGGAAGTTGCGGGCCGGGAAGAAGAAGCTGCCAGGGTAGCGATGCCAGTCCTTGCCGATGCACACATTGTAGATCTGGTTCGGATTGTACTGCGGCGTCACCTTGAACTGGTTGAGCTCCAGCATCAGGTCCATGGGCGCATGGTAGTTCCGATACAGCGAGAACACGCGCGACAGCCCCAACAGTGTGCTGGCCACCATCACAATGATGGCAATGAACATGGTGTGGTCGAGGTAGTGCACGTTCGTCTTGATCTTAAATATCAGCATCTTGATGCGGAAGAAGATGCGCTGGTACACGTCCACGGTGATGGCGCCGCACAGCGAGATCAGCGGATACACGGGGAACAGGAAACGCTCCTCCTTGTGCGGCTGGGCGAAGAACACGATGAGCCACAGGTACAGCGGCGCCAGCGAGATGTAGTGGGGGAAGTTCAGCGTTGACTTCGACTTGGCGGGCACAATCAGATAGTCCAAGAAGAGCATGATGGGCAGTTGCAGAGCCAGCAGCTAAAATGGACACGCCATGAAGTGGTCTGCAGATGGACATACTCTGGCTTGTGAGACTCACCCAAATGATGTTAAAGTTGAGGAAACCGTTGACAATGTAATAGCTGATGGGTTCAGTGCCGAAAATGTTCGGCCCATGGCTGGTGAAGACGTTGTACCAGACGATGTTCAGCGGCGCAAAGGTCAGCTTGCCAAAGTAGCTCGTATCGATGGCAATCATCGGTATGGCAACCGTCGCACCCGAGATCAGTGACCACTGCACAAAGGTCTTCCAGTCGCGCTGGCGCAGCAGCAGTTCCAGCACCAGCGGCACGCCAATCAGCGCGGCAAACGGCCAACCGAGCAACGCCGAGATGGCCGTGAAGAAAATGGCCAGGCTGTAGTGTTGCTGCCACCAGGCGGCCAGGGCGGAGCAGCCAAAGTACATGGAGAACGAGGAGGGCAGCAGCGCCGTGCTGGACACGAACATGCCCACACTGAACAGCTGGAAAATCAACCAGAGGCGTCCAATGTGTATGCCAAACTCCTGACAAATGGATCTGCAAGGAGTTCGAAAAGCATTAGAGACATCCTCGAGGATTGCGGCGGGCTACGTACTTGTACATAAACCGCTCCATGACCGCACAGCCAAAGCCCAGCATGCAGCGCACCATGTAAAAGATGAGTATGGGACTGGGATTGAAAATCTTCTGGTAAAAGTAGCCGGGCACGCCCTGCAGCAGCAGATAAGTGTATGAGCGCAGACCGAACTCCGGGCTGTACTCCCACGTCTGCAGGCCATGGCCATTGATGATGTAGTGCAGCGGCTCCCAGTAGTTGAACGTCTCGTCGCAGTCGGCAATGTACGCCCAAATGGCGCTGCACAGACGCGCACTCACGAATGTCTTGAATGCCGTGTCCAGTCCGACACTGGGCGTTATGTTACTTGCATTGGTTGCCTCCGGCGCACTGCCCGTGGTTTGCTTTCTGCAAAAGAAAAGCATCTTGATTTAATGGAAATTGTATTTGTTTTATTTCCGTACTTACCGCTTTTTTGACTCTTTTTCCTTTTTGCTGCCGGCCGGGGCGGCGTCCTTGTTGTTACCGTTGAGGCCCAGTCGTTTGGGTGGCTTCTTGGACAGAATCTGGTTGTCTGCCTTGTTGGCAATGTATCGAGCCCTTGCCGAGGGTGGTGCCATTATCTCTCAGCTTAATTGGGAAAAGCCCCAGAGTGAAATATCTAATCAGGAGTTCCAATTGGATATGAAACAGCTGATTAGTGCTGGATAACGAAGAACCGGCTTGGCGTAAGTGATGGGTAACAGTTCAATCAGATTTTATCAATCTTAGAGATGGACAAACTTTGATGTGTGTATCAGTCACGCACGAGTAAGATATCGTGGATGAATTACGATCTTGAGATCTATCTCAACGATTTGCAGATTATGGATATCGAGAATGTATATAGAATCTAGATCGATGTATACGTATGTACATTTATACATAAAAAAAAGGTAAATTGCCGAACTTAAAATATCAAAAAATATATCAATATATTGATATTTTGGAAAAAAAATCACGATATAAATATATTTTTATTTAAAAAAATATCGATATATTGATATTTTGATATATATTTCACAACCCTACACTGCATCCATGGTGTGTGTAACAAGCGGGACAATCTAAGACTAACAACAAAATTTTCAGTAATATTCAACACTCAACACAAAACTGAAGTACCTGGTACCTGGTCAATGCGGACTCAACTCTGCGACCAACCAATTTCGCTGTAGCGATTAATATAAAAAAAAAAAATACAAATAATGTCGAAAGACGATAAAGATAAAGTACAAATTATTGACAAAGACTTGGATCTTTCCAATGCTGGACGTGGCGTGTGGCTGGTGAAAGTGCCCAAATACATTGCACAGAAATGGGAGAAGGCTCCCTCGAATATGGACGTGGGCAAGCTGCGCATCAGCAAGACGCCGGGACAAAAGGCCCAGGTGTCACTCTCGCTCACACCAGCCGTGCTGGCCCTCGATCCGGATGAGAAGATTCCAACTGAGCATGTTCTTGACGTGTCGCAGGTGACGAAGCAAACGTTAGGGGTATTCTCGCACATGGCTCCAGAGGCGGCGGCCAACATTGGCAAGGAGAACTCCACAGCACCCGGGGCCACGCCGGACAACGAGAAACTTTATATGGAGGGCCGCATAGTCCAGAAGCTGGAGTGCCGCCCCATAGCAGACACATGTTATATGAAGCTGAAGCTGGACTCCATTCGCAAGGCGTCGGAGCCCCAGCGCAGGGTGCAGCCCATCGATAAGATTGTCCAGAACTTCAAGCCAGTCAAGGATCATGCTCATAATGTAAATACTGCAACATACTGGTGTTTTTATGTGTGAAAAATTAAATTTTGCGTATTTCCAGATCGAGTACCGGGAGCGTAAGAAGGCGGAGGGCAAGAAGGCTCGTGACGACAAGAATTCCGTGATGGACATGCTCTTCCATGCCTTCGAGAAGCATCAGTACTACAACATTAAGGATCTGGTCAAGATCACCAATCAACCCATCAGTTATCTGAAGGAAATTCTCAAGGATGTCTGCGACTACAACATGAAAAATCCGCACAAAAACATGTGGGAGCTCAAAAAAGGAGTATCGCCACTACAAGACTGAGGAGAAAAAGGACGAGGAGGAGCACAAGTCGGGCAGCAGCGATTCGGAATAACATTTCATTCCATTTCACACTCGAATCGAATGCCATTTATTCTTTGGTTGTTTGTACACCGTCGTGGGGGTGATCTTTTAGTACCTATCCAACAATTTCATTAAAAAAACATACATAAATTTTGTATTGCATCTTTTCTTTTAATTTCGTTACAACTATATATGTGCTTAGGACTAAAAAAAAAATTTCATTTTTTTGTTGTTATTTTGTACATTGTAATAAGACCTTACGTCAGGTAAAATATCCCATATATATCATGCAGTGTTGGGTAATATGTACATGCTCGTGCCAGGCTTAGCTTATTTACAGTTAAAATTTCAGAAGAAAGTTTATATTTTTTGATACATTTGTACACTACGAGATCAGGTACTTGATGCTAGTACTATCAGCTCACGAATTCCCAAAACACAGCGATCAAGCCATAAAATAAATCATACCTAGAATGCCAAGAACGTGCAGTGATGAATGATAATGCAAATGAAATAAGGAAGGTAAAGGATGGTGTAGAATATGAAATGAATAATAATGCATAGCCCTAGCCAAAGCGGACGTAGACCGACTCGGCTTTTCATCCTAATCAAGGATTAGAGCCTTAGCAGGTTTTAAAAATTAAGGAAATAATAATAAAAAATGCATGAAATTTAAATAATAACAAATGAAAGAAATCAAATCAAAAAAGCAAAGAAAACGTAACAAAAAATTCAGAAAAATGAACGCAAAAATAACTCTTAAAATAAAAAAACCAAAACAACCGAAAAGAGGCAAGAATTATTCGAAAAACACTTTCGCGGCGATCTGAAATTGTTCAATGCTTAAGGAAATCGAGCTTAAATAATACTGTTCCAAAAACTGTCGACACATATGGCCTGTACAGCCGCTGTATTCGACAGAGGCTGAAGTTCTTATAAAATTAGACCTTAAAATATAAAATATTTGCACGTGCTCAAAAAAATAACTAAACTAAAATAATGCATGGCTATTGCGGAGCCTCTTAATTTTGGAGTACAGCTGGGAAAAGTGCAGCATTTGCAGACCCTGCGGAGACACAATATAATGTGTTAGAAAATTCGATATGAACACAATAAAACAGACAGAACTATACAAACTCTACACACACCTACACATAGGGAGACGGACAATCTACAGAATAAAAGGTTGATAGACATTAAAATATTTACGACTGATCAAATTTCTACTAATTCTTCTCCGGCGACATCGTCACGGAGGAAGCCAGTGATGATATGCCGGAGTCGCCATCGTCTGGCGATTGCGATATTTTGGGTATGGCCTTAATTAACCGCACCATTTGTACATGCATTTCCGCTGCCTCTGGACTCTCCATGGATTTTCGTTTTTGTGGTTTCTTATTCGCAGCCAACGGCTTTGGCTTCCCCACATTCCTGCTACCAATGTCATCCTCTGGATGCACTTGCTTTCGCTCCGTACTCTTAAGTTCCATTTTGTACTGGGAAATATCCAATGGCTTGCTTTTATCACGATATTCATCTTTCAGCACGATATTGCCATCATTCAGCTGCAAAAGAAATGTGAAAGCGATTCGTTTGCAGAATAATCTTTAATCTTCAACTAATTACCAATTTCAATGATGCAAAAAAGTGCCGACCCATGGTGGTTTCATCCTTGCCCTGCATCACATCGGCCAATGTAGCACTGCCATTGCCCTGCTGACACGCTTCAATTATTTCAGTGCCCAAATCTGCAAATTTGAAATTCTGCCTCTCGTGTGCCACTTCCAGCATGGGTGCTATTCGTATGTGCCAATCCCTGACCTGCAATTCAATTGGTTAGTTTGATGGTTTTGAAAGTATACTCTTAAGGGTCTCCTACCAGTTCGCTGGAGTCTGAGTAGCCTCCTTTGTCAATTTGGAACGGATTATCAACACCCAGGTCACTACTCTCTTGAGTACTATTCGTACTTTCCATCCAGTCGTCCAGGGTGTGCGCTGGGGATGATTCGCTTATTGCTAAATTGTCTAAAATTGAGTCAAGTTGTGTGGGCTCAAAGCCACTGTCGTCCGTATTGGTTTGATCATTTGGGGGCGGCAAAAATGCCTCTGCGTCAAGTTGTATGGCATCTAAGCCACTGTCGTCCGTATTGGTTTGATTCTTAGCATGCAAAGATGCTGCTGCTGTAGCCTCTAAACCACTGTCATTCTCGGTGGTTGATTCATTTGCTGCTGCTGTGTCAAGTTGTGGAGCTTCTAAATCACTGTCACATTTATCCTCCGCTGCTTTGTCAGGTTGTGTGGCATCTGCAGGAATTTCGGCTTTCGGTTCGATAATGGCCGATGATGGTCGCGAATCGAGTAATCTGATGTCGTCAACGCCAGAGTCATGGGTGGGTCGCCGAAAGCCAAGGAAATCTATTCGGAAATGGGTTTTATGACTTTGTTAGGAAAACAATTATGGGGGTAAGGCACATACTGTTATCCAAGTCAAACTCCAAGCTTATCCTCGCTTCTCTGTCTAGGACAGGTTCTCGGATCTTTTCCGGAACTGCCGTTTCTTCATCTATCACTTTGCGAGGAGCTCTTGGAGGCTTTGGTTCTGCGTCTCTCTTGGGGGGAACACGCTAAAACAAAACAAACATTAGTTATAAAATGGATGAGGGGATTTGTACTACTTACAGATTTCATGAAATTCTTGAACTCATCTGGCAGCTTGAATATGATTCTGCGCCTTAAGCGTGCTTCGGAAAGCCCAAAAATGTTCAACTCAAGCGGATGACAGACTTCAATGGGAACTTTTACGACTTCTTCGAAATCGGGCTGGTGTTCCTCTGGTTCTTCTTCTTTAATGCCACCCAGAGCACGCATCTCTTCATCAACGAGCACAGTGACTGTGTCTTTGTTGGGCACACCTGGTAGAATATCCCTGACCCTTACCTTGGGCGACAGCGACTGCATGCGACGCTCTTCGCTATCTGAAAGTACAACACCTTCGTCGTCAGATGACAGCCCTGCCAAAACAATTTGCAAACCAATTATGCAAATTCGCGGACAATGTCCACAACAAAGATACAGAAACGGAAACAATAATGTGAGTAAAATCAACTTCTACAAAAAAAAAAAAGTGGGTACAAAAAAACTTATCCGTACTACGCTTAAACTATTGGGTTGGCCATTAGTTTACCTCTTGTCTTATCGACAGTGATATGCAGAGCGTTCATTTCAGCGTCTTGATTGTCCAGGACGCTGGAGTCGTTCATAAGTCTTTCTGGCAGGAGGGTGCTGCATAAAGCAGGTCCTTCCACTCGGCTGGCACTAAGAGTGGCATCCTCAAGTTGACTGCTGTCCAGTGTGGTCATTTCCTGCGTCATTCCTAGACCCGAGTCCACTGAGTTTATCGTTTGCAGCTTTTCCCGCGGGTTCAGCGATTGATCCACTTCCATAGGTTCTGAAGCTTCGATTGCAGACTCTTCTGTCGTCGCGTTGTCTGCCGAGTCATCTACTTTCATTGCTTCATCTTCTATTCTCGCAATTTTAGGGGAACTGCCATCTTTCTCCTCCGCATCGAGCATCCTTTTCATTGTGGTCTCTAAAGCTGTATCCTCTCTTCTCTTCCTCACTGTGGCACCATAGCGCGAGGCCAGCATTTTGTTCTCCAGGGCAATGTACTCAGTGAGGAACTCGGCCGTGCTCATGTGAACGTTGAGTATTTCCTGACTGACATTGTTCGAAGCAACGTACTCCTTAATCAGATTAAGCCTTTCGAAGGGGATATCTGGCAGGAGAGTGTTGTATCTGTGCTCAACGTGGTACGTAAACAATTTGTATTGTTTCTTTTCGTCGAGCTCAGAAGTCAGGTGGGGGTCCACGATCGGCGCATTTCTCCACAGATTGGGCGGCGTGTGGTCTTGGTACAGGTACTCGATTGTTCTATTTCGGCTGCACTTTGCCATGCCCGTCGTACTAAAACGTTTTTCTTCCGACATTGTTTTGAACGCACGCGGCTCCAGATTCACCATAAACGGATCTACTGTCTTCTGCGTTAGTTTTTTAACTCGACGCTTTCGCGGTTCTTCCGGCTTGGGTGCGGTGCTCTCCTGGCTGTTGAAAGAGAATGAAAATTGACATGATTAGCATACCATTGAGCATTGGATAATTGGGAGAAGTAGAAAGAAGGTATCGTGACAATTGAGGCGTCGCACCATGCTAATGTTTCCGTATACTAAGCAGTTTATTATTTGTTGACTTTCAATGCGCGCAACACAAACCCGAACCGGCTCGCTGATCAAGTAAACAAATCGAAAGAAAAGGGGCACAAGAGAAACGCCGATAAGAGTTACTTATTTTTCGTGTGATAACGAAACAACGCCTTTCGAGACGTTCGCTGAGCACATGGCACCGACCGGCAGCATCCACCTCTCTTTTCCACGCGTTACTCACCCACTGGTCGTCTGCTCACTGGTTTCACGCTGCGCCGATGACATAGACTCGTTGATGTTGTCCGTGGTCTGGCTGATGTACTCCACGCGATCAGCATAGATCTTGCCGAGTGACTGGATGGCACTGCCGCCAGATCCGAGGGCCACACGTCGCGTCACATCCTTGTCCCTCAGGCAATGCCGCAGCAGGTGATTGCCGTACTGGTGCATAGAGAATGGAATGCTATACAAAAATATTCCCATGGAATTGTTTTATGCTTACATAGTCCGTGGATAGACGGAGGTCCGTGGAGTAGTCCGAGTTCTTACTGACCTCCTCCAGGAGCGTCACCAGTCGGGAGAGCTCTGGCTGCTCCTCGTACGCAACGATGCATTTGGCGACATTGGTTGCAGGTCGATGCTCAGCCACCATCAAGACCTGCTCCCTCTGCCGTGCGGTGGAAGCGGGATCTATGCATACAACAAAAATTTCATTCAGCATTCAGCCATTGATGGGCATGTATGAAAATAGCGCTGACTTAATCAGTGCCGATCGTTTTGTTTGTCTTTTTGATCGGACCGCAACAGGCCGGCTGCGCAGAAAGTGGCGTCAGGTCCACGGGATTGCGCGTGAAACTTACCGGACTCCTCGAGCGGGTTCCCGTCCATTGCTTATGCCACAAAACTGCCTAGTAATTTGTCTTTTAAGCGATTTTCGCTCTGTGCGCCCATTCTGCGACAGGTTCCGTTGCTACGATAATACACATAAACGCACTGACACATACGAACACTGAGACACGAGGAGGCAGCTTACAAAATGGTGGAAGCACGCATCGCTTTGCATGGGCGTAACTCGAAAACCAAAAACATTACACGATTCACTTATTTTAAGATAAATCCAAATGATTATTTATTAATATTTCCTAGCTGTTCGAATGGTTGTTCTGTTTCTTATTTCCCGAATTGGCGCGAATTCAATATTTAGATATATGTATGTATCTAATTTGCTATTTTGTTTTGCTCCTGGAGATGGGCAACAATCGACATACCACGCGAAGGTTTATGAAATATAGATAGTTAATTGAAATGAAATATATATTGCTTACAAATATCGATAGCAGGCCAACAATGGGGTGGGAGCGTGGTGACGGTTAAAATTTAAATTTTTGATTTTATATCATAATGAACCAGCAACAAAGGCAATGTAAAATAACATTATAATTGTTTCATAATTTAATTTTTAATAAATAAACATTTTGAAAAAATTTTAAAACAAAATTTTGTCCGCAACCAACCTTCCGCGTCGACGTTCCAGTAGCCGGAGCAAGGATAAGCGTACCGTCCCATTGCCAAAAAAAACTTATTGCCTACGCATTGCTTTTCCATTATGTATGGCAGGGAGATGTCGGAGGTATCAACACCTCAACCGTTGATTTATGTCGAATTGTCGTTTTGTTGGAATAATTTGCACGAGATGCCCAACTCGTTGGTATATTGTGAGACCTGCGCTTGGGAAAAACCTGGCCTTAAGATGACAAAAAAAAATGTCGTAACAAAAGCTTTATTAGATCCTTTTTTTATGGTGCTATTTTTTCAGCCACACCTGTACGTGTAATGTTAGAAAAACAACGAGCCCAAGTGAGTTAATGTTAGGTGGACTCCAAACGGCACAGATTATATGCACAACAAGCCCGATACTTTCTATATATGCATATATTGTTAAAATAAAGCTGCAAAGCCATACTGAAATATAAAATAAAATATTCATTTTCTTTTATTTGAATACACTCTCACCTACAACAGATGGATGCTTTTCTACTCCTAGAGGATCGCTCCTCGTCTTATATTTTTTACCAGGAGCCGCCACACCGGATTATGTCAAACTGCATCTAAGCTCTAATCTCAAAACGCCGCCTGATAACTTCATTAGAACTAAATTTCTAATCATTCAAAATTCTTCTTCCCGATTCTTATGTATCTGCATGAATTAAACCTGTTTCTGATAACAAGCTATTGATATACATTTTGCTTAAGGGAGTCCTGGCGTTTATAAAGCGTTAGTCAAAAGAGTATGACGATATACTGCGGAATCCTCCATACAAGTAGCAAAACATTCTTGCTGAATCCGCTCAAAACAAATTTTTAATAATTGACCTGAGACACCTGAACTGGGACAGACTCTTACCGAATACCGATATACATATGTACATACCTACATATGTACATAGTACATAGAGTAAAACTAGTGGACCTCTTCACACAATCGCTTTTGGGGCGGCAGGCCTTATCTATTACCAATTATCAATGTGCATACGGCTCTGCCGCACCAATTCCAATACCAATATCCAATGTATACGTGTTGTACATACAGTGGGGAGCAATGATGAGTACATGTTCACATTAACTGACTTTCGTCGCCCATAACTTCTAAACGCATAATGCAAACGTAACCAATTTTTTGTAGAATATCAAAAAAGCTTTTAAATCCTTAAAAACAAAAAGTCGCATGTACAATCACTTATTTAATATTTCAAAAAATCAACAATACCTGCAAATGTTTTATACCCGGTAAAGAAAATAGCTTTTAAATAGCGAAAAATAAAAAACTAAAAAAGTCGCATGTACTCATTTATGCACTTTTCGTTGTTTTGAGCGCCTAGTACTCATATTAATATTTCAAAATTTTTCTAATCAAATTTTTCTATCAGATCAAAATTGGGAATCAACAATATGCCTGAAGATTTGATGTTAAATATTTGTTTGGTTATATTCTAGTAATACTGACATCAAATTAAGACATTTCTCATAATAATCGAAGCAGATTCCATGAATTTATTAAATAGTGCCTATGTTGTACCTGAGACAGAAGAAACAATATCTAGAGAATTTAAATATTATTGTGTAGCTTACTGAAAATGGCTATACGACAGCTAATACTGCAGAAAAACATGGCATTAGTCAATCGGTGGTGATCAGAGTGGAAAAGACGCGAAATTTTGTCCCGAAACAGCAAAGCCAAGGTCGCCCTAAGGCGCTTGCAGACCCAAAGCCACACTTATAATGTCGCAAATTAGTAACAAGGACTTTCTAAGGCCCAAAGAGGTTTGTTTCGCATAATACTATCAATTTTGGTCTAGATGGCCAAGTATGGCCATCGTACCACCACCTGAAATCATCCTTACACCATTTTACATTTTTCTCCTCTCTCTCCTCATTTTTGCGGCCCAATGTGAGCACAGAAATCCCACAGAAATATACCAAAAAAAATATACGTAAATCTTAAATCATTTTCCGTTCATGGGGTCGACGAATGAGAGAAGAAGCTGACAGAGAGAGAGAATTGGTGGTGAGGGATGGGTTGCATTTTTTTTTATTTTCCAGTATTTTTAAGACGCACTTTCAGTGTGTACACACCCGCAAGTAACACGGATTTATGTGGTTGCAGAAAGCGGCCACACTTCCAACGCAAAATCAAAACAGAGAAAATCAAATAATTTGTTTTTCGTATATTCCGAGATTTAATAAGGAATCCAGAATTGCAGAATGTCGACACAAGAGACCCAAGTATCCAGCCTGCCGATGCCGCCTGAGCGGTACATCAGCAACTACACGGAGGAGAACATACGCCGAAATCGCGCTCCACGGCCACCGCCGCCGCCGTCGCAGCACGAAGTTTACAGCATGTTTGGCATCCAATACAACAATGACGAAATGATACGCTCCCTGGAGTCGCAGAATATCAAGCGCCTCATCCCCATACACTTTGACCGTCGCAAGGAGCTGAAGAAGTTGAACCACTCGCTGCTGGTCAATTTTCTGGACCTCATAGACTTCCTCATCCTCAATCCGGACAGTCCGCGGCGAACAGAGAAGGTGAGTTGGATGCAGTCGGACTAATCCATGGACTAATCATGCTGAATGCCTTGCAGATAGATGATCTCAGCCTGCTGTTTGTCAATATGCATCATCTGTTGAACGAGTTTCGGCCGCATCAGGCCCGTGAAACGCTGCGCGTAATGATGGAAATGCAGAAGCGGCAGCGTGTGGAGACCGCCACTCGTTTCCAGAAGCACCTCGAGCGTGTGCGGGACATTGTAAACAGCGCGTTCTCCGCCCTGCCCGTCCTATGCGACGACGATGATAAGGGCAATGCCAAAGTCAAGTCGGAAGTGGATCCCCTCGAATCGAATGCGGCAGCCAAGAATGATCCAAGCTATCAGCACGATCGCATGATGTGCAAGCTGGTGGATGGCATCGAATGAGAGTGCAGCAGACTGGTCATAGTGAATGACATCTATTATATTTACAGCCCCCCAAATAGCACTCTAGGAATAAACTATTTTTTTTTGTGAAGCGAATCCTTTATGTTATATGAGTAATTCTCAGCAGTTTCTTTCATTCACATCGATATAAACATGTTTAGTCATTCAAGTGATACTTTTTATGGAAGACAATATCACTGCTCTGTCGTGTGGCGGCGTCTATCTGTAGATAAGAGATGTTCGGGCAGATGCCTCGACAGATTTCACCACCAAAATGACGTAGCTAATGAAACGTGATATGGTTTTTGGCAAGGGATAATCATGGATCTGGTTCATGCCAAGGGAAACTGCCCTTACCTCACAGTAGAAATTCGTATCATCAGTACAGCGCGTTTCATTGTCATACGAACATCTACACTGATCAGGGAAACTGCAGCTTTAGTGCATCTTCATGGTGAGTGTGTGGTTTGCTACAGTGCCTACAGTTATCAAAACGCACTGTACTTGTGTCTCCCTCTATGACAACGTGTTCGCTCGTTCATTCCGTCTAAAGATGATGTATGAACAACGTTTTATATGTTTATTACCTTCCTTAGCCGTAGTAACTCCCTCGCGATAAGCAGTGTGTGGATGGATGAATCTGGAGGTTTTTATTGAGACAAATCCCGATAAAAGCAGCTACCATTCACTCAGGCAGATCATTTAACGTGCAGCACTGCAAGTGGAAGCAACAATTGTCGGAGCCGTGAACTGTGGATCTTTAAGTTATTTGTGATAGTGCTTTTCAATTAAAACCAACATCGAATTAATTGAACAATTGAGAACATTCAAGTGCAAGTTAATAAGAGTAATAGATAAGGATAGATATACACATTAAAGATGTCGCAAAAAAATATTGAAAGTGTGGATCCAGCTAAAAGTAAAGGTAAATCCTTAAAGCTAATGAAACGTGCAGCAAATGCAAGAGGATACATAAAGAAATAGTGACCTTAAATCGTTGAATATACATATTCAAGATTCATCAAGGATCAAAGAACTTTAGTGCTTAAAAATACAAATATTTGTGAAGAAGAGCAAATCAAATCTTAAGCGAATTTCGCAAGTTCGTGCAAAATGCTAGAAAAGGATTTGAACACTCTTACAACTTTAATTCCTCTAAAATGTATCAGAACTACGAACTGTTCTCTCTTCTGTTATCAAAGAACTTTTTTTTAATCTAAAATAAGGGAGAGATTAGGCAGAGCAGTTCCTCTACCCATAAAACGAATGACACAAGTGCAACGATACAGCAAAACCTACCTAAATCTTTTGGCTACCCTACAGAACCCGAAAATGACAACGATTTGGATGCTAATTCAAACAGCACGGCGGAGGCGGAGGCGGGGGCACCCAAAGAGGATGCACCTGCGGACTTCGACAAGGCCATCGATGCGGCTGGCTTTGGCATCTTCAATCTGCTCCTACTCTTCGTTTCGATACCCGCGCAGAGTGCTGCCATTTTCGAGTCGAGCTCCATGTCATTTATCCTGCCGGTGGCCGAGTGCGATCTGCGTTTGACGCTCGAGGACAAGGGTGTCCTGAATGCGGTGGCCTATGCGGGCATGACCATATCGGCCATTGCCTGGGGCTATCTGGCCGACACCAAGGGGCGCAAAAAGATCCTCTACTGGGGCTACCTGATCGATGCCGTTTGTGTCTTTGGCAGCGCCCTCAGTCAAAACTTTATAATGCTGGTCGTGTTCAAGTTTCTCGGTGGATTGGTGTAAGTTTTATGATCCCCAAAGGGTCTTCTCTATGGCTTATATCTTTGTCTTTTTGTAGTGTTAATGGTCCTGCAGCTGTGCTGTTTACATACCTGACGGAGATGCATGGACCGAAGCACAGATCCTCGGTGCTCATGATTGTGGGCATGGTGACATCCACGGCCACAATTTCGCTGCCTCTCCTGGCCTGGGGCATCTTTCCCAGGGATTGGGACTTTGAAGTTGTGGGTCTAACGAGTGAGTTTCAGCATCGGAGGGTGTAGCCTTAGTTCTTACTTTATTTTGTTTTACAGTTCACAGCTGGCAAATCTATTTGTTTGTCTTGGGTATCCCCAGTCTGGTGAGCGGTTTGATTTTCTGCGCCATGCCCGAGAGTCCACGTTTTCTCATGGCCCAGGGCCGCACGGAGGAGGCTCTGCAGGCCTTCCAGCACATCTACCATGTGAATACGCGCAAACCCAAGGATACCTATCCAGTGAGTAGCTTCGAACCACCAGAGAAAGACGCATTCTAATTGCTTTTCCCAGATCAAGCAGCTCGTGCAGGAGGTGCCCAATCGCAAGGCCAACCGGGACGAGGTCATCTACACGATTGAGGAGAAAACGGGCGAAAAAGTGCCGCAGAAGCCGCAGTCGCGCACGCTGATGGAGAGCCTGCGCTCGGGTTTGGCTCAGATGAAGCCACTGGCGCACAAGCCCCTGCTGCGCCTCTCCCTCCTGCTGTACATCATGCAATTTGGCATCTTCTTGGGCATGAACACCATCCGTTTGTGGCTGCCACAGCTGTTTGCCTCCATGGCGCAGTACGAGGCTGAGTTTGATGGCGCCACCGCCAGCCTGTGCACTGTGCTCGAATTTAGCGTCAATAAAACAGCTGAGACTGCCTTAGATTATGCCAATGCGTGTTCGGAGGTAAGAACTATCTTTCCATTTATTCTATCTTCCAACTAGATAAGTCAGATAAGTCTTATCTGTCAGTTAACTTTCCGCCTAATCATGCTGAGAGTGACGTAAACCTCCCTTTCTTTATCCCACTCTCCTCCTAACTCTGTTTTCTGATCTGCCTTTCAGCCGAAGGAGATTTCCATGGATATGTACATAAACAACATCATCGTCTCGGCCTGTGGCTTTGTGGGCTACTTCTTTGCGGGTGGCATTATGAAGGCATTGGGGCCCAAGCGTTTGATGAGTAAGCAGCCTCTCGCTTTTCCACCCATTAATCTTTAGATTAATTTCCATGATTTACTTCCTACAGCCTATGGTTTGTATATTTCGGGAACCTTTGGCCTGCTGCTGTACTTCTCCGTCAGCAGTTTGATGACTCTCACAGTCTCTGCCTTATTTCTGACCATCACGGGCATTGCAGTCTCCTCTCTTTTGGGTGCTGTCGTGGCTCTGTTCCCCACACAGCTAAGGTGAGTGATAGCTCTCCCTCTCCCTCTTCCTATTATCTCTTATTTACATCTTTTTGCCTTTCAGAACTGTCGTCGTTGCCATTGCCATGATGTGTGGACGCTTTGGCGCCTTGTCGGGTAATCTACTCTTTCCTGTCTTCGTTCAGATCGGTTGTTTGCCTCCATTCATAATGGTATCATCCGTGCTGCTGTGTAAGTTTAACATTTCTTGCATTTCTTTTTAGAGTTCTTTTATTTAATGTTTTATCTTCTCTGTTATTCTTTTAGTGGCTGGCACACTCTCCATATTTGTGCCCAACCCAGCAAAGGCAACCTTTTCTTAAGGCACTTCGCTTGAAGTTTCTCCCCCATAAAACGGAGCAACTTCCACTGAACTGTAGTTTTAGTTTATGTAAAATCTTAGGAAAATTTAGTTGTACGATCTAGCAATTATTGGGGGCTAAATATAATTGTTGGTTTCTATTTATATTTATCTTAGTAAAATCCATTAAAATATATGTAATCGTTGGTATTATTCGTATCAATCGTTATTGTTTAAAAAATGCCGCGTTTAGTGTTCGCAGCTGCAACCGCTAAGGGGGCTAAAGCGCTCTTAACAGCCCAAAGTAACAGAGACAAGAGTACAGAGCGCAGCGTAACAAAGCAAATGTAACAGAGCGTTATCCATTAACAGACTGTAGCTCAGCCAACTGCAGCTCTGTTAGCGCTGTTAGCGAGAAGAGCAGAGAAAAGAGAAGAGAAGAGCTATGCAGAGAAGAGCTTTCATGTCTGTGGGCTGCAGCTTCGATCGGTCTGAGGGCAGAATGAGAGAGACATATCTGAAAAGCTTCAAAGCACGGCAGTGCACTTCCAGCTATAAACGAAACTAAACCGCACCGTCTACGAATTAGTACTTATTTTTTCCTTATCCACCCTGATACAAGCACAGCACTCAATGAAATGCTTGGCTAAAGGTTATGCCGCTGGTTGAGCAAGGACTAAAGGTTTACTTACGACTTCCTTCGACATGCAAATCTCATTAACACCAATTAACTGGCAGGAGTTTGGGCAGAGAGGCATGGTGTGGAGTGCCAGTCAGGTGTGTGTGTGTCTCAGAAGTTCCTGAGCTCTACCACTGGATAAACATCAAGTGGAAATGGAAATTAGTGATGCCTGAATTGACTAATCCGACTCCGGTGCTCCCTAAGTGGCAGCGGTTTATTAGATTGCATGCTCCATTGAGTCGTCTAGAAGCAGTTGAACTTTCACGGGAGCTCGAGTGATTTCTCTCACACCTCCCTTCCATTAGTTATCAAAATTTACACACACAGAAATCTCACATTTACATAGAACGAATATTTGTCGGATATTTCTTTCATATTTGATGGCTGATAGCAAAAAGAACTCTGACGATGCAGCAGCTGACTTTGAGACGGCAATTGCGGAGTGCGGCTTTGGGCTCTTCAATATCCTCATGATGTGCTGCGCCGCGCCCTGCCTCATGGCCATGGTGTTCTCTGCCTCGGCCATGTCCTATGTGATGCCCACCGCCGAATGCGATCTGCAGTTGACGCCCTTCGACAAGGGTCTGCTCAATGCCGTGACCTATGGCGGCATGATCCTGGGCGCCATACCCTGGGGCTTCATAGCTGACACCATGGGCCGCCGTGTGGTGCTCATTTGGGGCGGATGGATCGATGGCATCTTTGTGCTGTGCGCTGCCCTCTGCCAGGACTCGACACAGCTGATGGTGTTTAAGTTTTTGGATGGCCTAATGTACATTAAACATTAATCGAGTGCCAGTTGAGACTCGCCTCGCTAATGAGTTTTCTCTTTTGCAGCATTTGCGGCCCATTTGCGGTGGTCGTCAGCTATTTGGCGGAATTCCATGGAAAAAAGCATCGCCCCTACGTCATGCTCTTTGTGGGTCTCTGCGTTTCCGCTGGTGCCACCTGTGTGCCGATTCTGGCCTACCTACTGCTGCCCGTGCATATCCTTTTCTCCGTGGGCAAAATGAATTGTGGGTTCAAGTCGCAGTCTGCCTAAAACTTTCTCTAACTTCCCTCGTTTCTCTGGCAGTTCACACCTGGCAAATCTTCTTGATGGTCACAGCGTTGCCCATTTTAATAAGCGGCTTTCTGCACATCTTTCTGCCCGAAAGTCCCAAGTTTCTGATGGCCCAGGGGCAGTACAACAAGGCACTGGAGTCCCTACAGCGAATATATGCCGTAAACAAGCGCAAGACGCGCGATTCGTATCCTGTAAGTATCCTCTAAGATTTCGGAAAGCATTGTACCTTTGAAAGCATTATACCCACAGGTGAAACATCTCACCGATGCCACGCCCGATCGCTCAAGTGCCCCCGATCGCCCGCTACAGCCCACCTCGCGCTGGGAACGCTTCACTCAAGCCAAACTCAAATTCCTGGAGGGCGTGGGACAACTCAGACCGATGTTCTCCAAGCCTTATTTGTGCATTTCGCTGCAAGTCTACTGCCTGCACTTTTGCCAAATAATGTGCGTGAGTTCGGTGCGGCTGTGGCTGCCACAGATCTTTGCCACCATGCACACATTCGAGCTGCAGGGCATCAACGATACGAGCATGTGCAACGTCCTAGACCACAACTCGCAGGTGCGCAGCATGGACTCGGAATCGATGCGGCAGGAGTGCGACCTAGTAGGTAGGACATCGCTTTGCCATCCAGGCGGCCCGGCCTTTAAATATAAATCCTTCAATTCCCCCCGCATGACTAGCACATGGATCCGGGCATCTACAAGGATAACATCATTGTGGCAGCCGTGGGTGTTTTTGGATTTCTGATGATCTTTCCGCTGATGCGCATACCCCTGGTGGCCAATCATATATTGAGTGAGTTATGAACAAAGTTTCCTGTGAGCCATCGCTAAGTTCCTGTTGCTTGCAGAAGTATTCCTCTTTGTGTGCGTCTTCCTGGCTGGTGGCTTATACTTTGCCAAATCCGCGCTGGTCACAATGATAATTGCCTCGGTGTATGTCACAATGATGGGTGTATGTGCCACAACGATTATCAGCATGTCTGTGGTCATGTTTCCCACACTAATGAGGTGTGTATAGCTCCGTACTGAGCGATGTTTTAGCTGTAAATGATATTTGCCCTTCTGAACCCCACAGAACAATGGTTCTCATGCTGATTATGACCTTTGGGCGACTCGGTTCGGTGGCTGGCAATATCCTGTTGCCGGTTTTCATGCAAATCAGCTGCCACGCCCCATTCCTCTGGCTGGTTGCACTCATGAGCAGTGAGTTTTAGTCTTTAATATTCCGTTTCTATAGATCTAATATCCTCCCCATTGAACATTCAACAGTTGCGTTTATATTTTCGGTCTTTCTGAAGGTCGATGTGCAGCAACCGCTGGCCTGAGGCTCACGCAGAGAAAACTTCTGGTTTTGCTGTTAATAAATGAGGAATTTTACTCTAACTTTGTCTTAACTAAAGGTCAAAGTTTGAGTCAGTGCAGGGGGTATGCGAAATGTGTATTAATCAACGCTATCGATGCTGGTCGCTGGCCTGTGGTCTCTGGTCTATCCTGGCATGCGGTTAATTCAACTTAATTACACTTTAATCACACGCAGACAGCCACTGAAAGTGGCTTTGATTAATTTTAGCTGCTGTCTGTAAAGAAAAACAAACTCTCCCCATGTGTGTGTATGTGTTTGTGTGTTTCTTTGTGTCTGGTTAATTATTCTTTTGAGGTCATCAATTAATTTGCACAATGCTAAGAAAATACGCGCCTCATTGCATGGCAAAAAGGTTTCCTTTTTGAATGCGAATATTTCTCTAAGGATTGGCTTTTCCGCGCTTCTTTCCACATTCCACCTGTCATTTGATACTCCTCCCATTTGCTGTTTTTTTGGGCTACACAACTCTTACGCCCCTCTGGGTATGTCTTTGGCGGTGGCAAACCCCATTTCTCATGCTGTCAAAACAAAGTTAAAACAAAGTCAAGCTGCGATAATTGACACATGTTGCCCCTGGGGGTGTGCTCTACACTTTCTCCTGTTTTCTATTTCCTGTCTGTGGACTCTCTTTTCTATTCATAGTTTTATCCACACCCCCAAGCAGACATATGTATCTTTAAGGTCGACCACTCGACATAAAATTTGACTAAAAGTCTGCTTAATGCATAAATCTTTTACCAAAACCATTTTTGTGCACAATTCGCTGGATTTTTAGGGCTTTCTTTCTATTTGGGGTGGTGCCGCTGCCGCCACTCTATAAAAACCGCCCCAGAAGCAACAGCAAATGCGCATAAATTTATCATAATAAACATGCATAAATCGCCGTGAATATGCCGTATAAAAACCACTGAAAATCCCCCACCCTGACCCTCACCACAACAACAAATGTGCACAAATATGTTTAGGGCGTAATGGGCGTAGTACTAGCTCGCTGAAAGGGGGGCGGGGCTAGAGAGTCATAAACTAAACGAAACTGAATCGTAAAAAAAAAACCTAAACATGGCAATGCATATATGTATGTAATACGTGCGTGTGTGTGGGTGTGTGGGGGTTCTGGATCAACATGGTACTCCCAGTTACATGTGTATCTAACGCTCTGTGAAGACCCTCGGGTAGGTTACAATGACACCCAACAACCACCCACCCAATGTCCAGTCATAATCACACAAAAGTGCAAAAATTCACGCACATATTACGCTGTATGGGTTACAGGGGGGAGCGGGGAATGTAGGTAGAGGGAGAGAGTCAGACGTACAACATTTGCAGACATTAGCAAACAAACAAAATACAACAAACAAAATTCTAAGGGGGCTGTAAAGGATGGGATGCTGCTAGGGGCTACCCTGTATTTCTGTGAATTTTGTGGGCTGCACAATGATTTAATGGGTGGAAAAAATAATAGGGTTTGCGTGGTGTAAGTATCAAGAGCACTTGCTGAAGCACATGAATCAATAAAATATTCATTACCAAATTCATGATTAACTAAGCTTACTTGTCTCTAACACCAATATACCCCTCTCTTGGCTAACACCTAGCTCAAGGTACAATAACCACACACACCAACACACATAGAGCATACACCATTGATATCCTTCACATTCGCAGACCTTGAAGTGGGCATTGTTCGCGTGTGTCTCGTGTCCTCTGGCACTCATTTACAGGTCATTCATCAAAGCACCACAGCGCTTCAAATTTATTTCGAGGCAACCCACAAAAAAGCGACAAAAGCGTAAGCGTAACAAGTAACAGTAAAGTAAAAGAAGTTACAGCGAAAGGATAATCGAGGTAGCTAACCCTTGATGCTGGATTCCATGATTTATTTATGTTTATAGCTGAAGCAGCGGCAGAAGTCAGCCATAGATCTGGAATTGAAGGAGCAGCCAGGAATGTTAAGTACCAGCAGGTAGGAGACAGAGAGAGCGTCCTGTAATATATTAAAAATATTTAATGCTTAGCATTCGGATATTCCATTTTTTACTCCATGAATGGACCATCTAAGTAGGTTCCTCGGGTCATGCCAAGTAGAGCAAACAAGTCGTTCTGTTATGTTGCCATAAAACGTACAGCAACATGTTGCCAAAGGAGTAATGTTGCATCAACAGGTTGCATGTTGCGCGGCTTTTAAGTGCGTGGTCTTGCCACTAACTGTGGCAGTGTGGCACAGACATATATTTTCATGCCTGCCAGTTGGCAGCGGCACTTGCAGAAGAACGCGCGCACCAAACATTAAACTGTAAACAAGCGACGCCATTTTAAAGCTAACGTGCGAAGCTCTAACGGTTTATGCCTCGCAGTGTGTGTCTGTGTGTGTGAACGCACAATAAGCGCCAATACGCGCGGCTGTTGGCCATAAAAAAGGCCAACAAATTGGCAAAGGGGCGCATAAAAAGTGCAGTAAATCACACAAAAGATTGCAGTTCGAATAAATAATAGCCCAAAAAAAGATGAGGGTGAAAATAGCAAATGCAAACAACAGATTTTAATCAGCAAAAAGTGATGCAAAAACAACATTAAAAAACGAGGAAAAAGTGTTGAAAACTTACAGCAAAAAAAAGATTTAATGTGCAAGATAAACATTGAAAAATAAATGGACTTTTAATGAAATGAAAGTGATAGAAATTTGGATTAAAAAACGCTGGCATTAACCAAATATAATTGATGTTAATATGATGGCTTATGAATTCAAGTGGTTTCCCAGGAAAAAGCTAAAAGAAATACAACAATAAAAATGAATAAATGTTAATTAATTAATAAACAGATTGAATGTGATGTGTGTTTAACTACGTATTAAATAAAGCTGAAATCAATGCATAAATTTAAATCAACTTAAATGTGAAATAGTAAAGAAATATCAATGAAAATTCGGCATAAAAATAAATTTGCGTTAAGAAATATTTTCTGTGTATTTAAAAAGTGTTTTAAGCAGAAATGGGATTAGTGAAATTTGTTATAAAAACTAAATATAGTTCCCTACTGAAAAATGTTTTAAAATTTAACATTAATTCAGTGCAAAATATTTTCTGGCACACTTAAAAGTCAATGTGTAGAGCGTATACGTAATCTCCTAATTGAATATCATTTCCCACGACGCAATGGCGTCGCTGTGGCTGTGCATCGTGCAACGCCCCTCAAATTAAGCGCCGCCCCCAAGCCACTGATGAGGAACAGTACGGCTGCCGCGTGCAACGGGCAACAGTTAAGAATCCATTGAAAGACCTCCCACAAAAGAGGATCCACAGAGTAAGGACACAAAGAGAGAGCGAGAGAAAGAAGCAGCAGCGCCTGAAAGGTCAACTTGTGGCGCCACTGCAACAGTAATTAAGGTGCAATGTGCCATGTCTTCAGGCCACCAAAAGGTTTCTATGGCATTAAGTGTGCAATAAGTTGGCCAGGGGATCAGCAGACGCATTTCCATTCACACACGTGAGACCAAGGAGAGTCCTTGCGCAACAGAGACAGTTACAGTCGCAGTCCTTGTGGTTAAATCCCCCAAAGATGTCAGAAATTGTGGATACGGAGCTGCTGGTGAACTGCACCATTCTAGCGGTGCGTCGCTTTGAGCTGAACAGCATCGTGAATACAACGCAACTGAATAGCTACAATCGCACAGAGGTGGTCAGCCTGCTGGCAGGGTTCATCGAGAATCGAGACAATCTCGAGAGCATCGACGAGGCAAAGTGAGTGTGGCGAAAGTTCGCAAGTCTTTTCATTATCTCCGGTATTCCTCCCTGCTGGCAAACGAAGCCTTGCAACGCGTCTCAGTATAACGAGCCGCGCAAACGAAGTTATGCAAAATGAAGCGAAAGAGTTAAATGCGCGGCAGGGGTGGTGATAATTTGAGGCAAACGCCGCAAATTGAATAAAGTTTTTCCCGTGATAGACTGAGAGACGACTGGGAAACTGGGAGACAGACACTGGGGGACTGTGTGTGGCAGTGTTTGGCTCTCATTATGACACCTTTT
This sequence comes from Drosophila subobscura, assembly GCF_008121235.1. Classification (NCBI taxonomy): domain Eukaryota; kingdom Metazoa; phylum Arthropoda; class Insecta; order Diptera; family Drosophilidae; genus Drosophila; species Drosophila subobscura. Next base: position 4,275,705 of record NC_048533.1, on the reverse strand, counting down.
GCTGGATTTACGTTACCAACGGAACGTGTTCTATCAGCTTAGCAGAATAAAGAACACACCTAAAAGGCAGCTAAAGCTAGAGAGCTTTTTGCACTAGATTATAGTGTACTTGGAGTTTGAATTAAGGGGTTTGTTTAGGTTGGAGTTCTAATAGTTTTTTTTATGTGGCAAAAAGCACCAGCCGCCAGCCCCTTAAAAACCTTATTTATTAAGCTGTAAATTCACACAATTTCTGTCGTAATCTTATTACCAAAAATACATCAAAATACTTGAGCCTTTCCCAGAGACACTTATGACTCAACTTGAAGCAAATGAAATTGCAATTATAATTGATATTTTCCACTTGTGTTAACTTGCCAAAGAGACTGCTGCCACGTGCTGCTCAAATAATCCCACATTTGCCACTCATTAAGGTGGCTTTTCCAACCGCATTCAAATGTGAATTGCTGAACCATAAATTATGTTCTGAATGCCTTCGAAATCGAACAGCAGCGCAGGTTCTACGAAGGCAGACAAATGGCAGGATGGCAGGATGTTGAACCTGCCATGGAAAATATATTTTAATCGTCGTAATTATTTTGGGCTGACCAAGAACTTAAACCGCTTTCAAACCATAAATAGTTCCCAGCTAACGAGAATAAGCTGCAAAAAGTTAAATTAATGAGTTGTCTGTAAAATAACTTAAGAGTTGCCAGGGGATAAAATAAATGGGGCTCTCCTTTAAGACATTCCACTTTCCATTTAAATCAATTTGATCCGTATGGCAGGGATCTTTGTTGTTGCATTTTTTGAGCCTGGTTAATTAGGTTCTTAATTTGTTTTTCAATCACATTCGAATGTCGACCCACCATCGCTGGCAGTTCATTTTCTGGCAGGAGCAAGAAGAGCATCCTTGGCGAATGAAAATTCAACTGTTTTCCCCATAAAGAGGAAATGAAATGTTGTTTTTCCGTTCCCAATGAAGGGTGTGCATTGCACTCGACAGTCAATGATTGCAATTAGCAGAACGTGAGTTTTAAACGTTGAACTTTTTCGACATAAGAAATTCCCGACTGCAGTTACGAGTGGGAGTACGAGTCGCATCCATTGTTGAATTTTTGCAGCTTTTCTGCAACTCGACCAATCAACATTTTCCCTTTTTAGTTTTGAGTTCTTCATTTGCTGGCACAGATAGACAGACATCTGGTTATGGGTTTCGATTTCAAAGGCCTTGCAATTAGCAACCGTTTTCCCTTCACTAACATCAGCTTTGTTGGCACTTCAATTGTGATTTGTGCTCCTTTTTCACTATCCATTTCCATGAAAAGATGCCTGGGCACGCAAAGGCTGCCAATTAGAAGAGTCTTTAGGCTTTGGCCTAAATAAAGCCCTTTTTGGATCATGTTTCCATTGAAATATATTCAACAATTATGTAAACTATTATTCGTCTATCTATCGTCACTTTTCTCTCGATTTCACTGACAAAACTTTTCTCTGGAATGCGTTTGACCTCTTTGGGCCACACATATTTGATAGTTTGCATCCTTAAAGGCTCTTCCTCTACTGCTCTTCAAACCTTAAGCCTCTCTGCCATTCTTCACTGAATTCTCAGCTATTTTTAGGCACTATAATTATTCTGTTTCAATCGAGTAACAGCAAAAGGACCACCAATAAGCTGTTGGGGCTTTAGGGGCAAATTCCACTAATTGTTTTACTCCCACCTAAGCGCCCACATCCTCTGAAAAGGTGACAACAAAAAAAGGAAAGAAGAAAAACCGTGCCAGGGAGAGTCTCACGAATAATTAAATTCCGACAAATGCAAAGCCTTCCCACACCCGAAAAAGAAGTTTGACAGAAACAGAAAATATCATTGGAAATTGTTGTTCGAAAAGCCTCGAGGATTGGGAAAGTGAAGGGGAGTGAGGACTTATAGTAAAAGGACATTTGTTTATTCAGGCAGTTCGAGCAGCAGGTGAATTGCTGGGCCTGGGCGCTTGTCTTTCGGTTAAGCTCATTATGTGCCGCATGCCGCATGCCCCATTCGCCATGACTTGAAGTTGCTTCAATCAGTGCCAAGCGTCTTGGACACGGCCCATGGATTATGTATGGAAAGAACAGCTTGACAGCAGCAGCAGCTACACACACACTTACACACTTTTCCTTGAGTCTCTCTCTTCGTGAGTGGCTGTCAGCGCTGGGTTCCATGGGCAAGCTCATGAGGCGTATACCCAATGATGGCCTTATCCACAATGCGTCTACGCTATATGGCATGCCAGCAACAGCAGCCACAGCACTCGATGGCATGACCAAGTTTATTACAAAGTCAATTTAAAGAAGAGGTTCTGAGCCCCTTTTTAAATTTGATGTTTATGTCATTTCATACGCTTATTGATTCCGATGCGCAGCCAATGATAGCGAAGAAACAAAGGACACAGGACATTAGTCCACATCCTGAGTTGTCTTCCATTCCTCCTACTTTCTTTCTTCCCACTGTTGCTGCTGTGTGGGCGAGCGGTGGGGCTTTGGCATTTTTATGGCAAGGCTCAAATCCAATCAGAATGGATGGCACACATAAAAATAAGAGTGGCTGCGGCACAACGACTAGGGAATGCACTCAAAGGATGTACAAGGAGCTATAGATTTATAGTTCAAATATTAAAGTAGTCTTTGGCAATCGTTTAGCTATAAATTTCACTGAAAACTGCAGGCTATGGCCGATCCTTATTTGCTTTATTTGCTCTTTATGCTTTGACCTGCACTGACTCCAATGCCTGACAGAAGGCAAAATGCCCCATGGGGGAAGTGTTTCAACTCTTGCATCGAAAGAAATTGTTTGGATTAGGCTCTCTGGACAGCAGAGTCAGAAGGATGACGCGGATGAGTTTGCTTCATCCATATGACTCGAGGTTGAGGCTGCCACTGAAGTGGGGATATAATGTCATGGATTTGGTCTATAATAATGTACGCTCTGTCCTGTTTTTTTTTGGAAAATTGGCAGTGGCAATGTTTCAGTTTAGCAATTTGCATATGACAAATTTTTCAATTAACTTTTTCACCGCGAAACATGAAGACAAGTCCCCAATGAAGGGGTCGGCAGCAATGAAGGGAAGGTAAAGCAGGACTCAATGAAGTGCAGAACTCAAATGAGGAGGCAGAAGGAGATGCACAATGAAGAGCTGCAACGGTGGGAGGAACGAACACACGAATGCAAATGAAACAGACATTCGAATCGGCAGTATGAAAATTTAATGGCCACTCGATGGAGGCGCAAACAACATGGAACATTTCAGTTACCATTCGATGGATGCCAGGGTCAAGTGCAGAGAGAGAGAGGGGCAGATACAAGTGTGTTGTATTAATAAATCTTTAAAGGGGAAATGAGTTCCATTTGTGAGAGTGTCCTCCTACTGCTCCTCCTCGCTGTATTTTATGGCTGCCATGGGAATGCGATGTAAATGCGAGAATGATGATTACGAGTAGTAGTTGCATGAATGAGTAAAACGATGAATGAAATGATGCATGACTATGAGTATGGACTAAATGATGATAGAGGATAATGTGTGAAAGCATAAAGCATCGATAAACATTAAAGAGAGAAAGAAGCTTTCTCTTGAAGCCATTGCCTTGATACCAGAAAACAGGAAAACAAATTCTTGTTATGCAAAAAGGCAATTTATATTTCCATTGATTACCCTCAAAAGACTCTCTCTCGCCCAGCACAAGTTTATAGCCCCCAGGAAGGGGATCCTCAAGCTTAAAGTACGTGACGCAGCCAGTGGCTGCCATAACTTGTTAAACTTTGGCAAAAGCAGCGGCAGAGGCAGCGGCAGACAGCACCAGAAGTTAGCGACTTACTCGACGAACTATAAACACAGTCGGGCAGCAACTTTTCCACCTGCGTGATACACTCAAAAGTAGGTAGAAAACCGACTTTCCAAGCCCACTTCCCATGCCCACCTCCCACTGCCCATCTCTTGCCTGCCTGCCTGGCTCTTACCTTGTGCAGCAGCTCGAAAGTCAAAAAGCCAGGCAGCTGGGAGACCGCCAATTTGGTCGGCATTTTCCCTGGTTTCCGCCACGATGCATAAAATATGCAGTGAAAAATAATCAGCGAGATGGGAGTAATGCAGAGCGTCACCAGAAAATTGTGTACAATTTTTGCCAGCACGAAATGAGGTACTGAGAACATATGGCAGCACCTACCACCCTGCAACCGTTTGTGTGTCACTCACATGAGGCACGACAACAACAGCTATTAGCCAAGCTAATGGCAACGAATTACACTTTCGAGTACTGGGGTAAAACCCTTTAATTGACTTGCCAGCAATTTATTCGAGTCGACAGGAAATTGCCTATGCTGCAGGACCCCCCTTCCTAATTGATGATAATTTCTTTTACAAGCAAACCCCCTAAAACTTGAATGAATTGATTCACTTTTAATTCGATTTGAAACGATAAAGGAAACGTTTTTGATGTCACAATTAGGCAAGGCAACGCACAGCGATTTTTAGGTAAGAATTTAGGATATGTCGAAATTTGGTCGATAATGCCTTAAAAATGTACAACACAAATAGCCCATAAAGGCCGAACTTTCTGATCTTTAAGCTGTCATTTAAGGTCCTTACAAATATCGATTAACCACACTGCCATTAGCTGATGATTTATAAATACAAAAACATAAATAAACCATTCAGAATGTAGCTCTGTAACATTCAATATTAAAAATTCAATTGAATAGCTTCAATTATGCTAAATGCCAACATTAAAATAATTGCCCACTGATTGATGGTTAATTTTAATCCACATAATTGGCTTTATAGGCATGTAAAAATAATTTTATGTATAAATATAATGAGTATGTCTATTTTGAGAGCTGATTTAAATGTGAAAAGCAGAAAAATGCGCATTGAAATGTGCCCCAAAAATAGCAGCTTTGAAATTTATCTGCAAAATAAAAAGTAAAAAAAGGTTCAATAGAATTTTTCTTTCTTTCATTCTTTTAGCAAATCGCAAATCAAAGCTGCAGATATTCTGCTGAATTTCGGTGAAAGAAAACCATTTCCGTTTCACTGCCAACAGACATGTTTGCAGCAAAATTTTATTGGAATTTTTGGGGCAACAAAAATTTGCATATGCCCTGCAAAATACGCTGCTGATTGTACCGATGCCAATTTTATTGCTGCCAAAAATTCCATTCGGGGAAAACACTGTTGCTCCCCACTGTCATTAGTCGTGGTTGTGGCGGGACACTGGCAGGACTCAGGCAGGTCCTTCTGCGTGCGGGCCAGACGGATGTAATTAGTTGACTGCTGATGGGGTCCACACTTCCGTTTGTTCGTTCATTCGCTCGCTCGTAGATGGTTATTATTATTACAGGAACAAACGGGAGTTTAGCACGGATTTATAATGCCATCAAACTCAATTATCCGCAAAGCCGAGGGGTCTGCCGTTAGAGAGGTCTTAAATAAATTACTTTAATCAACTTAAATTTGAGTGAATTTTGCATGCGGCCTGAAGCAAGACCTTGGCCACTCTTGGATCCCCTTGAGACCCCTATCATATTTTGGGTATCCGTGTCATCTCCACTGCCAGGCAGCTATAAATCAGCAAGGAAGTTTTTTCTTTTGCCTCAGACATCGGCAATTATCATAATAGAAAAAGGCATGCGGAAAAGCGAAAAGTTTTTGTGCCCCGAAAAAGGTAAACTTTTTCAACAAACAAGCAACAAAAAAACGCAGGTCAAACGGATGTGTGTGGACGAAAATGCTCGCAAAAATATTTATGCAAATGAGTGCAATTTGATTTAGTTATGCATTTTCCGCTGCACTCAAGCTAATTATTATTCGCAAAGCACGAATCAATATTGCAACAATAAGATACATAATTATCATATGCAAAAAAAAAAACTTCAAAAAATGTTCTGAATATTTATCAGCATTATTTCTAGCTATGAAATTCATTTGCCCAACCATGCAGCTCTGATTGTGGCCCATTGTTGCCACACTCCCGGCTGCTACACTAATTTTGTGTGTGTTTGGCTTGTGCTGTCTGCTAAATATCTAATTAAATGTGAAATCAATCCTTGATTCTAACAAGAATGTAATGTGATATACACACAAGTACTCGTATCACGAGTCCAGAAACAAACAAATTACAGCGAAAACTCAATCAAATGTTTTGGGCCAGACTGAAAGTATCTAATGAAATGCACACTCAAGAACAGCTACACTGGTAATACAAAACTCTCTCTAGCTGGCAGTCTTACCACATTTGTGCGCCTAGGGAGCACTCAGAAACTTCCCAGAAAAGTCACTGAACTTTTGGGAACGCCTTTAATGAGCTGTGGATGGATGAGCCATATGATGAAGTGTGTTTAATAAATGTATTAAAGCGAAATAATAAATATGTCAGAGAGAGTGTTTTGCTTAAGTGTTTTGGTTGCTAGATTTCTATAATTATTCACAGTAATATTTATAGCAACATTACGCTTTTATTATCGCTTTCCACACCCACATTTCATTGGCCTTTATACCCTTTAAACTCCCTTGAATATTCATAGAAAAAACATACCTAAATTTTGTAGCTATAAATTCATGGGAATATTCGTTTAGTCGTTTGTATTTTCAAGTCAAGTTCATTGATCTGTAACCCGAACCATATGTGTGTGCCAGCAATTAAATGGGAAAACTCTGCAATGCCAAAACCTCTCGCAAATAAATCAATTTTTTTGTACTGGGCTTCCCATTGTGTGAGGTTTTTGGCCGGTCTTATTCAATTGCAGCCACCACAGAATTAGCTGCCAATTAATTATGGCCTAGCTACATACGGCCATTTGGGGGCAGGCAGCTCTCTAGACTTCAGAAATGAGAAATGTGCGAACAAAAGTGGCAATTGAAATTGAAAATTCGGTTATTGAATTTCGGCTGCTGCTGCTGCATCTCTGCCACATGTGCCACATAGAGAGAGAGACACAGAGACAAAAGCGATAAGTCGCCTGGCAATCATCAAACAACGTGCCACTAATTAATGGAGGGGCTTTCGGACATCACCAACGGTGTTCAGTGGTTATCAAAGGGGAGGGACAAAAGGCGCTTCCCTGGAAATTAATTAGTCAACATTCATGCTGCTGCCAGTGCTAGCAGTTGTGATTAGCATAATCTCTTATATGCTAATCAGTGCCGTTTCGAGCATCGTCTCCACTCGTCTTGATTGCAGTCCTTTGCTGCCGCTTTGACTGCGTGTCCTGTGCTGCCCTGTCGCATCCATTCGATTGCTGCTGCTCATTTCCGCTGCCCTTCCTTAACGGATGCCAGTCCAATGAAATTACAACACAATTTCTTATGGAGTCTGGACGATGCCCTCGTGCTACAGCGCCTTCAAACTGTTTCGCTACGGACATTTTTCTTTTGTGGCAATGGCCACAGAGTTTTCCTTTTCCCGATTTGTGCTTCATTGATTTTCTATTGTTATTGCTCTCAATCGAAAAGTTGCAGGCATTTTGTGATTGAATTTCCCCACCCAGAAATGTTGTTTGCTGCCGCCCAAAAGTTCCCCAGTTTCCCCACAGATTTCAACTGTGAAAAATTGATACTTTAAGCCCCCCGAAAGACAGTGCCCTACAGAGTGTATCTACATTATATTTGTAGTTATTTTGACTGATGATTTTGCTGTTTTCTGTTGCAGAGACTTTCTCACCGAGTGCCTGTTCCCATCGCCGACGCGTCCGTACGAGTTGCCATGGGAGCAGAAAACGATTTGGGCCATCGTTTTTGGCCTGATGATGTTTGTGGCCATAGCTGGCAATGGAATTGTTCTTTGGATTGTAACAGGTAAGCCAGACAGCTGCTGGGCCAAAAGCGGCTTTAAAGCACTTAGTAAAGAAGAGAAAAAAAAGAGAAAAAGGTGAAAACACTAAAATCACGTATACGCCGCAATGGGCACCATCGATTGGTTGGTCGTCGCCCATTCCACTTCTTAATATCTGGAACATCTGGAACTTTTTTTTCTTGTCTCTCCGCAGGACATCGCAGCATGCGAACGGTCACAAATTACTTCCTGCTGAACCTTAGTATCGCCGACCTGCTCATGTCCTCGCTGAACTGTGTCTTCAATTTCATATTCATGGTAAACTCCGATTGGCCTTTTGGCTCGATTTATTGCACCATCAATAATTTCGTGGCCAACGTGACGGTCTCCACGTCGGTATTCACGCTCGTGGCCATCAGCTTTGACAGGTAAGTCCCTTTCTTTGCTCCAATCTTATGCGCTTTGGCACTTCCTGCTTCCGGTTACTTCTGCTCCTGCAGGTACATTGCCATTGTGCATCCGCTGAAGCGTCGCACATCCCGTCGGAAGGTACGTTTCATACTGGTGATGATCTGGGCACTCAGCTGCGTGCTATCGGCTCCCTGCCTTCTCTACTCCAGCATCATGACGAAGCAGTAAGTGTCGTGGCAGAGGTAATTGCCACCAGGCAGCATCAGCATTCTCAGTTCTCGTTCTCATCCTCTAAGCCTCATTGGGGAGCTGAAGGTATTCCTGTTTCTGTTTTTTCCATGTGCCTAAAGCATAAACAACTTTTGTAAGCCATGGAGCTTAGCATTTGGGAGGTAGGAGTGGAGCTACTTGCCTCCTGCTGCTGTTGCTGCTACTGCTCTATCGATTCCAGTAGCCAGAAATGTTTACACACCTTCACTCCATCTCCATCGTTTTGCTTCGTTGCGGCCATAAGCATTAACATCCATCTAAATCACCTTCTATGTAGCTTCATTTGAATTTTACGCAAATTTCGTGGGCGCAACTTTCGGCGGGTGTCCTGTTTAATAGAATTGAAGTATTTTTTATTTAGACTGCAGGATAAAAGGTCTCCCTGGGTAACAGACTTCAGACATAATAAAGATGGCAAGTTCATATATCAAAATGCGATATGGTTATGGGGCAAGGAAGGCCATAGGTGGAGGCACTCTCGAACGAGAGTCAAACGATGCCAAATTCTGACAAGAAGATACACTCCTGCGAAGGAGATTTTGTGTGTGTGAAGGGCACACACAAAATTGGATAACAAATTTTGAGGAAGCTTCAGAGGTGACGGTGGGTATGGGGAATAGATGAAATATACCTACCATGTTCTAGGAAATAAATACAAATAAATTTGTCTACAAAATAAAGGAGTTCCCTGTAGTTTTTCTGTAAAAAAAAGAAGCTAAAAACCATTCCCCCAAGTAAAAACCACAGAGATAAAGTTTAAGCAATCAATGCATTCATTCTTGTTATCGAGTGTCGAGCATCCATTTCCCCCATGAGTACGAAGCAAATATTTGAGTGCCACAAATCAACTCCAATGCTGCTCCCCAGTCAACAGCTGCTCCTCCTATGCTCTCAATCCGGATGCTAACTGGATGACCGCAGAGTCCTGGTTTCAACGCTTGGGGTACAGGAAATTTCCATTTAAATCAATTGAGAGAGTAAGCTGGAGCTGGAGCAGGAACTGGGTGCTTGTTGCCACTGACAGATACTCAGGAGGGATCCACGATGGGGTTGAATGGTTGAGAGTTTGGTCAAATTATTACCTGTCTGGCATGTTGTTAATGGTCTCGAAAATAGCCCTTAAGGGTGAGGGAAACACACAGAAAGGCAGACAGACAGCAGCGCCCGTCGGCCAGCCCTTTTAGGGGCATCAAATGTTTTATAATTTGGCAAATTAGGTTTTCAATTTGATGACACTTTCAAGCCCCATTACCCATTCCATTTTTATTATTATTTTATGTGCTGTGTAAGCGTGAAACTTTACGGCCTTTTGTGTCTCGTATAATTAATTATTGATTGAGATGAACATTGAACCATTTTCACAGCTACTATAATGGAAAATCACGAACTGTTTGCTTCATGATGTGGCCGGATGGACGTTATCCCACCTCAATGACGGACTATACGTGAGTATTCCACACATTGCGCAATTGAGAACTCCTCTGTAAAACATTTCTTTAGCTATAATCTGATTATATTGGTGCTGACATATGGCATACCCATGATTGTGATGCTCATCTGTTACTCATTAATGGGTCGAGTGCTGTGGGGCAGTCGTTCGATTGGCGAGAACACGGATCGGCAAATGGAGTCCATGAAATCCAAGAGGAAAGTGGTGCGCATGTTCATAGCGATTGTCTCGATATTTGCCATCTGCTGGCTGCCCTACCACATGTTCTTCATCTATGCGTATCACAATAACCAAGTGGCATCCACAAAGTATGTGCAGCACATGTATTTGGGCTTCTATTGGCTGGCAATGTCCAATGCCATGGTGAATCCCATCATATATTATTGGATGAACAAGAGGTACGTTTCGTGGGGAGTAGAAACTTGTTAAGAAAAGGATATTTATGGGTAATTGCTTTGCAGATTCCGCATGTACTTTCAACGCATCATTTGCTGCTGCTGCGTGAGCTTCACCCGCCATCGTTTCGACTCGCCCAAGAGTCGACTGACCAACAAAAATAGCTCCCATCGTCATACAAGAGGTACAAAAGTGCTTATCCCATAAATGCTTCATCTGCTTAGCATTTTATTCCATTCTCTAGCCGAAAACAAGAGCCAGTGGAAGCGCAGTACAATGGAGACACAGATCCAACACCCACCGCCGACCACCACATCCTCCAGGGGACAGGGACAGGGACAGCCGTCAGCC